>NW_020954576.1:11437248-11444329 GCF_900497805.2 Vombatus ursinus
AGATAGATAGATAGATAGATAGATAGATAGATAGATAGATAGATAGAAATAGATATAGACAGGCAGAGATAGAGATAAGTAAAATAGGTAGATAGAAAGATAGAGATAGGTGGAGACAGAGATGGAGGATAGACAGGTGGAAATAGAGAGATATATACAGACAGAGAGACAGAGACAGTCTGTATATATCTCTCTATTTCCATATAAATATATAGACAGATAAATAGAAATAGAAAGGAAGGAAGGAAGGAAGCAAGAAAGAAAGAAAGAAAGGAAGGAAGGAAGGAAGCAAGAAAAAAAGAAAGAAAGAAAGGAAGGAAGGAAGGAAGCAAGAAAAAAAGAAAGAAAGAAAGGATATCCAACAGCAAAGCTTCTGAGTTTATGTAATGATGAGACTACTGAGAAATGAGCTGGTTGTCTTGTTTTTCAGGCTGAGAGGTATTTGTGGGCCTGAGAAGAGTCATATTCCTCAGGGTCTTTGCTCTGGAATTTTGGACAAGGGGAAGAGGGTCAGCTCTGGGCATGAGTTCAAGCCTTGCTCCTTTACTCCAAGTGTGACCTTGGCTAAGTCATTATGTCCCTGTTTCTTCATCTGTAAATTTCATAAAAAACAAATCTGTGCCATAAAGAATGAGACCATGACTTATACTTTTCTTTTCAGCTGTTGAGTGTGAGAGTTGCTCCTTTTGAACCAGGTTTTTCTGCCTCTGGGAAAAAGCACTGTACAAATAAGAGTGAGCTACTGTACTATTTCCAAATGAAGATACAATAAGAAGGAATCCAATTATAACTATAAGCATGGAGATAAGAATTGGGAAGCTTTATAATTATGATATTAGTAAGAAGATGCAGAATGAATTTCATGCATTTTGGAATTGCAAGTCTCAAGGTTTTAGTGGATACTTACACAAAGATTTTGTAATTCATAAAGAGAGAGGATGGGACCATTATAATGATAATAGCTAGCATTGTCATTTGATCATTACAACAACCCTGGGAGTCAGGTGCTATTATTATCCCCATTTTACAGATGAGGAAACTGAGACAGAGTTAATTCAACAAGTCAACAAACACTTACTACATGCCAGGGACCATGCTAAGTGCTGGGAGTACAAACACTCAGAAAGAAAGACAGCCTCTGTTCTCAAGGAGTTTCCATTCTAACGAGTGAAGACAATCCAGAAAAGAAAGCTGAAAAGGGGTGAAGGTAGGGAGAATAGATAAGGGCACCTAGCACAGGAGCATGGTACAGAATGTCTGGAGTCAGGAGTGTAGTTTGGAGAAGAATGAAGACATGGTTGGCCTGGGAATCCTCCTTAAAATGGAGTTTCTGAGGAGAACCAGCTAGTCAGAGGAAGAGGCCATCAGGTCAGGTGGTACTTTCAATATGAGAAGTAGTTCATGGGTAGTATGACCTTCTTGAGTGGAGAGATTTCAATGACATGGTAGAGGATGTGCCGAGAGAATTCAGTGACTTGCTCAAGGTCACACAGCTAGAAGGTTAAGTGACTTTCCCAGGGTCACATTTCTAGTGATTGTCTGAGGCAGAATTTATACTCAGGTCTTCCTAACTTCTGGTCCAGTGCTCTATCTCCTGCCCCATTGAGCTGCCCCAACTTGGCATTCTAAATGATTGAGTCCTCTTGCAGAGCAAGGAAAATGGATGCCAAATTAAAGCCCTAACTTCTGCCCCTCACAGAAGAAAGATCCCATATTTGAATATCAGATCTAATTCATTCAACAAATATTTATTAAGCACCTACTGTATGTATGGGGAGAGCTAGGATGCTGCAAGAGCTAGGCTTGGGTTCACCTCAGACACTCACTGGCTGGGTGAGTTTGGGCAAGTTCCTTTCCTAAACTCTGAGTGCTACACACAGCTCTCTTAATATTCTCAATTATGGAGCAATTACAGATTTTCTCTGACAGAAAGTTTACTCATTGGAAATTCCCTGTAACAATGAAATCATAGGTCTCAAGAAAGAAATATGTAAAAGGTATAGACAGAGTCAGGAAAATACAGGTCCAAGTTCCAACTTCTATAACCCTGGGCAAATTCCCAAGCATTTGTATCTTAGGCACTCCGTCAGGCACTTATCTTTTAAGACGTTCCTTGAAGCTCTATAAAGAATGAAATTAGATAGAACTTTCATAATGGTAGAGGCAGCCTGGAGAGGCTAAGCTGCTTCTAGAAAGGTGGCAAAATCAGTAAGTCCAACTCAAGACAAGTGTATCCTGAGTTTTTGTGCCATAATGATTCAGTGCAATAAAAGAAAAGCCTAGAAGTCACTGGAAAATATCTTTAACAAAAAGATCTCCTTTTTTACCCCAAAAATAATCTTTCTATTTTTTAATCAACAATTTCTTTTTCAGGGTCTCTCTAGACAGTATGTGGATTCGATGAAAATCTATCTAGATCTTTTGCTTCTTTCTTTACCCTTTAACCTTTGGGAGATTTCTGTGTTCCACAGTAGGATGAGAGGGCTGAGCAATCTGAAATGAATGTTTAAAATAAGAGCCTTGAATCTGATTTATTATTAAATAGTACAATATTGAATGCCCATAGTTCACTAAGGTTCTTCCTCTCTCTGGTTTTTAGTTGGCTGTCCTTCTAGAGTCTGAAAGACATAGAGAGGTTACCAATAAGTCAGATAATCTATTAGAGTATTTTGTGATATAAATTTGAAAAAGTTTTCATAAATGTATTGTTTCATATGCATCTAAACAACTCATCAGAGAGTACATAATGAATGCTTATACTGTGTTTAGCTGGGTGCTGTAGTGGATAAAATAATTTTTCTCTTTTAATTTTTATGTTGAGTTTCAAAGTTTCCCTTATAGTCGACAGACAATGCAAATTGTAGTCATCATAGAATCACAGAAAACAAAAGGAAAATTGTACATCTGGCTTTTGGGCCCCCCCTCCACCTTATTCATTGCACATTTTTCCTGCAGGTAGCATCTTAATGGAATTCCAAGAACTATGATGCCAATGAATTAGGTTCATTTTTCTCTCCATTCAGATTTACTGAAAAGGGTGGAGCAGGCAACAGTAAATTAATTGCTTTCCATCTCAGTCTTGGCATACATCCCTTATTGCTGTAAGTGTTCACTGAATAACTACAAGGTATATTATACAAGGATGAGGCGTTTGAGAAAGTGACATGGTGAAAGTTCATATGTTGAAGTAGCAAAGAACCCTCTAAAGCTAACTCCTCAGCCTGTGCTGTAGTCACAATTTTTGTTCCCGAGGTATATTGTTTCCAAACTTTTCTCCTCGCACTATAACACAATCAGATTCTCATTGTTTTAATTTTGCCAAAAACACAGAGGTCTTTCCTGTCTTTAAAAAAAAAAAGTCCTTTTGTTTGATCCTGCTACCCCCTTCAGCTACTAGTTGTTTATTGTGCTAGGTTCTGAGGATACAAAGATAAAAAAAAAAAAATGGCACTTTCCCTTAAGAACCTTTTAGGTGAGAGATATACACAAGATAAGTATGTTACAAAGATAAGAAATGTTGGAACAAAACAGTGTTCTAATGAAGTTTGAGAAGCAGAAGAGGGCTTTTAGGTGTAGGAATCAGAAAAGTCTACAGGGAGGAGGTGGTCCCTATAACCAACCTTTGGCCATAATCCTGGGCAGGAGAGAATCTTGGTTCAAGCCCATCCCTCAGATTTCTCTGCTTCCTGTGGATGTGGCCAGGGGCTGATTATATACCTGAGATCAGTCTTGAAAGAAGAAAGGGATTCTGAAAGACAAGGAAGGATGGAGAGGCAGCTAGTTGGCTAAGTCTAGCACGTTGAGGGGCCAAGAGAGTTTAGAAAAATTTGGCTACCACTATCCAATGGTAGAAGCATAGTTTTTAGAACTGAAATAGACCTTAGATATCATCTATACTCTTGGTTTAGTCCAGGGGTGGGGAACCTGTGGCCTGGAGGCCACATGTGGCCCTCTAGGTCCTCAAGTGGGGCCCTTTGACTGAATCTAGAATTTGTTCTGTGAAGTTTGGATTTAGTCAAAGGACTGCACGTGAGGACCTAGAGGGCCACATGCGGCCTCGAGGCCACAGGTTCCTCACCCCTGGTTAGTCTATTGTTTCCCACTTGACATACAGATTTTTGGCTAACACTGATTAATAAAATGATTTCATATTAACAAAAGTGAATTTAGAGAAAACTCTGTTTCCTTCTTCCTTAGGTGATTCCATATGTTGGTACACTTTCTGAGGAGCTGGGGCCTGGGAAGTTGGTTGTCATCCATGGTCATATGCCCAGTGATGCAGACAGGTAACCCTCTCTCCTGATGTATAACCTGGTTAGGGTCCTCTGCCTTGCTTACGTTAGATGGGAAAAGACAAGGAAGAAATTGAAGAACCCTGTCTACTCTTTGGTAATACTATTTGATTTCAAAATTCTTTTTTCCTGGATGATGACATAGGGCTAGAAGACCGGGGGAGGGGGAAGGGGAGGGTTAAGGAAGCAAAGTACAAGGTTTGAAACTATCTTCTTCTCTTCCTAAAAGACAAAAGGCCTGCCTCATGCTCTTCTCCAAATAGGTTCCAGGTGGATTTCCAATGTGGCAGCAGCGTGAAGCCCCGAGCCGATGTAGCCTTCCACTTTAACCCGAGGTTCAAAAGGTCAGGCCACATTGTATGCAACACCCTGATGAAGGAGAAATGGGGATGGGAAGAGATCACCTATGAGATGCCTTTTGAAAAAGGAAAACCTTTTGAGATCATGATTATGGTACTGAAGGACAAGTTCCAGGTCAGTTTGAGGGAAAGAGAAATTATTTACTTACCCCCCAGTAGAGGATCTTCATAGCATCGTGCATTTAGAGTTGGAAACAGCCCTAAAGGTGACCTAGTCCAATGTCCTCATTCTCCAGGTAAAGAAAAGGCGACCATGACAGGTACAAGGACTTGCCCCCAGTGGCATCATAATGTCATAGGCTGGATTTCAACCCAGATTTTTTGACACCAAGTCTAAATAAATTCATAGGGAAGATTTTCAGTAAGTTCAGTCTATAACTTAATGAATTTGCTACTCTAAGCTAGCTTTGGAATATGTTCCCTAAAGGGTTGTTGTGGGTAGATCCTTTTGTTTTCAGCTGACTGAATGCCCTAGGGAAGGGTGATTTTGTCAAACATATGTTTCAGAGTTGAGGATGAAGGTGGGAGGCAAGAAAATGGAAAAATTTTTTACATTCTGGACATTAAATTCTGAATCTCTTCAACAGCCTTTTGCAAAGGAACTCACCTTAATTATTAAACATACTTCTAATTTTGACTTTTATTCTTTTAATTTTGTTTATCTCTTTGTCCATAAAGATTCCCCTTCCCTAAATTCTTTCATTGGAAAAACTTAGAAACTTTTCCTTAAATTAGCCCAAAGTAGGTATATCCCATTGTAAATTATTTTCTTTAATGCTATTATTTCCTAATGCCACAATCCTTCAATATAACCCTTCATGGTGGCAAAGAAAAAGAAGAAGCAAAACAAATTAATACCTTGACTATGTCTAAGACCATAGGCCTCATTCCCACCTATAGTCCACCATCTCTCTGCTGGGAGGAGGGAGTTATATTCCATTGTCTGTCCTCTGGAGTCAAGATTGCTCAGTACCCTGATCCAAGTTCTTAAGTATTTTCTGATTGTTTTCCTTTACATTACCGTAGTTATTGTGTAAGTTGTGCTCTTGGCTCTTCTTACCTGGTTCTGGACCTGATTTCTTTTAGGTGCTGTTTAATTATGGAGGGTCTATAATAGTGTGCTAGGCATTTTCATGGATAAGAGCTCTCTTTTTTCTAGGACCTTACCATCTTGGGCAACATAAGTTCATAGCACATTAGGTCTGGAAGGGACCTTAGACATTGTGTGGGCTAATCCCCTCATTTTAAAGCTAAGGAAACAAATACATAGAGAGGTAAAGTGAATTAATTTCTAATACTCCCCCTAAAATACTCATTTCTAAATGGGAGTAAAAAAAGAAGTAAAGTGTTGCCCAACTATCTATAGCTTCCATCACGGTCTCCAATGCAGTCCAGATGATGCCTGCCAAGTTATGACCTGGATGATTTACAACTTACACATCAAAAGAAAATCTATTCTTGAGAGGCATTTCATATTATACATCTTGTTCAAAATGAGCCGAATCTTTATTCTGCTAATGCATGGCTTTAATAAGCCTTGCAGAATTACCCAATGACTTAGCTTAGTGTCACAGAACATTGTGTTAGTAAGTTGGCAGGCTGCACCCCTATGAATATAAGGTAGCTTCCCATTGCACAGCCAGAGGTAGTAGTCTTAATCCTAGCCAGCCAGGGATTAATTCTACTTTATTAATCCGGAGAGCTCACTCAGCACACTCCATTACTACTTTTAGGTTCAGTTTTTCCTTTCATTGAACCTGAACCTGTATCTTTGCAAGTTCTTCCCTTTGTCTCTACCTGTGCCCTCTAGGCCCAAACAGAACAATTGGATCTCTATTTTACATGAATGCCCTTCAAGCAGATCAATCCCTTTTGAAGTCACAGCTGCCATCCCTTCTGTGTGGTCGTCCAGGCTGAACACTCTCATTTCCTTCATGTGACCCATATATGGAACAGACTCAAGGTTCCCTCACGATCCTGGTCTCCTTCCTCTGGACTCATTCCAGTTTGTCAATGTTCTGCCTCAAATGTGATGCCTAAAGCTGAATACGCAATTTGTGGTCTGTCCAAGGCAAAGTATATATAACAGGGTGAGCACCTCTCTTATTTTGGACATCATGTCCTTGCTAACGTAGCTCAGGCTTGCATTAGGTTGTCTTTTTTTGTTTTGTTTTGTTTTGTTTTGTTTTTTGGCTGTCGTATGTTACTGCAGACTCACAGTGAACTTGAAATCCATTATCCCTGTGTGTGAAGGGCAAAACATTTGAAAAGTCATTGATTAGACTTAACTCCTCCAAACAGTATTCTGTTGGCAGCAGATAAATGTATGCTTGTGCTGTCTTATAAAGAATATTATTACACTAGACACACTATGAAAGTATTTGCCACAGCATTCTATTACATTTGCATCCATTTTATGTGTGTCTGATT
>NW_020954576.1:11444339-11454268 GCF_900497805.2 Vombatus ursinus
GCCACAGCATTCTATTACATTTGCATCCATTTTATGTGTGTCTGATTCTATGCAAGGTGAATTAGTTATTGAGGTACTGCAATGACCACATTTATAATATAATGTGTCCCCCAAATTGTGGTATGGTTTTAAGTTATAATAGCTTTAATAGCTTAAAATTACACTAAGATTTTTTGCATGTGAAGAAGAGAGGATAGGGAGAGTGAAAAGGGGTGGGGGAGCATAAGGTTTCCTAAGTGCTATAGTTTGGTTTTCTCTCTTGATTATAATATCATTTTAATGTCATTATAGTAGAGCCTTCACAAAAGTCGTGTCCTCATGTTATGTCATGTCATGGAAGTGACCCTGAGCTATACTATATATATTGTACATAGGTTTACCTGTACCAATAGAGCTCTGTGTGCCATTCCAGTGACAGACTGTGTCTGTTTTCTGAGGACCCTCTAAGTTTGGTCAGGCTAATTACCAGTAGGATGGCCACTAGGTGAGGATGAAGCCATGGTAACCTATTAAATGAGGAAAGAGACAAAATGGCCCTTACTTCTTTATGGCTTTTTTTTTTTTTTTTTTGGTTCTGGCAGCAATAGCAGCAAAGGGGGGGGAGGGGTGAGAAGAAAGATGATCTGAGAATCACAAAGTTTTTAAACCATCCATCCACACTGTCAGCACATCCTAAATATGAGATCCATGCCCAATGACAATTAGGTTGATGTGCCAGGTGAGGAACTGAATCTTATCAATATTAACATTCTTATTACAAATGAAAACAGAAGATTCCCAGCTAAGTGGAAGGAGGACCCACAGGTTTTCCTTGGAGAGGCACATGAAGGGGTCAGGAGAATTGTTTTTGCTATGTTTCCAAAGAAAATCATTTTATCATCATTTTATGGGACCTGTAAAAATAATCTACACAACTATGAAGATTATCTTTTATGAAGGTTATAAGAAGGAAATAGGAAGACTTTTGCAAGTTATATTCTCCACTAGGCCAGATCTTTACAGTCATGTAGTTGAAAGAAATGTGCTTATTGTGTGTTGACATTAGAAAAGCATTTGTTTTGCTAAAGCACAATGACACCTAAAAGCCTTATATTAATATCTTGAAAGATTATCTGAAAGACACAACAATGAAAATGACCTTGTTCAATGACCTGATTATTATTATCAAGTAAGGCATCAAACAGGAAGAAGTGTGCCCTCCAAAGATGTTTGCCGCTGTTATGGAGGGAGATTCAGAATAAAGGTCAAGTTAAAGAGGGGTTTCCTCTGTAGTGAAGTCCTCCAAATGTTTCTGTTTGCAGATAACATTATTTTGATTTTGAAACCTTGAAATGTTGTAGAGCATCCTAAATCAGATTCATAACCACTCAAAAGAGTTCAGAATCAATATCCACACAGATAAAAACTAAGCAAATGAATAGTTATTATACATATCCAACTTGTACTTGGATAGATATCCCATAGAAGTGTTCCACGATAGCTGATAAATATTGAACAAAATGGTCTCAGAGTTGAGTGAGATCATGGGACTATATGTGGGAAATTGCTTCTCTCTGAAACCAAAAAGCAACTTTTTAATACCAATATTCTTCTAGTGGGGTATGTATCTGCAAATCATAGTATACCACAGTCTTTGAAAAATAAAAATGGCAGACCACCCAAAGGAAAATGGAGAGACACATAAGTAGACTACAGCATATTATGTTACCAATGAGGATGTATGTAAAAGGTAACATAAAATCTATCATCAAAAAGATGTATGACTGAAAAAGGAGGTATGCTAGTAATGAAGTGAGGGTGAGAAATAATGGATGGCCAGTGTTATGTACTGCATTGGTACTAACTTAAATTCAGGAGAAATAGGAGACCAATCACACATTGGATAGACCTTCTCTGGATAAATTATGAGAGGACATGGATAAGAATCACACATGATGAGTTGCCATCTGTATACAGTAGTGAAATTACATGTCTCCTGGAGTAAGAAGTTATCTACCCAACATGGTACAGCATTAAAGTGAAATTCTAGCATAGTGTCTACCACATAGTAAAAGCTTGATAAATATGAGCTAAGTGACTAATAATATAGGCAAAGTTTAGAGGAAATATGATTTTTAGTCATATCATGGTCCAACATATTGTGAGATAAAAGAAGAAAGAATTGAGAGACAATGTGGTGCAGTGGAAAGACTATTCAACTTGGAGCGTGGGACTTGGTGTCATTGAAATTGAGTTCAAATCCTGACTCTGCCATTTACTACCTTGGGCATGTCACATAACATCTCAAGGCCTCATCTGTAAAATGATGAGACTGGACTAGATAACCTATAAAATTCTTTCCAGGGGGCAGCTAGGTGGCACAGTGGATAGAGCTCCAGCCTTGGAGTCAGGGGGACCTGAGTTCTAATCCGGCCTCAGACACTTGATACTTCCTAGCTGTGTGATCCTGGGCAAGTCACTTAACCCTTATTACCTCACCAAAAAGCAAAAAAAAAAAAAATCCCTTCTAGCTCTAGTTATATTGCATAATGAAATGAATTCCAAGATTAGAGATTGAAACTAGAATATTAAATTAGTTATCCAGAACTTCAAGATTTTAAATTAATTAAATTAAAGTTAAATATTAAAGCCTTTAGATTGCAGTATATTTCTAGTTTTCTGCTATCTTCATAGGTGGCTGTGAATGGAAAGCATCTATTGCTCTACAAACACAGAATTGAACCAGAGAAAATAGATACCCTGGGAATTTATGGCAAAGTACAGATTGTGTCAATTGGGTTTCGAAGTAACTTGGTAAGTACCCCCTGGTAGCTTCACGTTCTTTTAGAATTGCTTTTCTAATAATACTGTTCACCTTTAGAAACCAGGATCTTGTAGTGTAGGAATTCTTTACCAAGTGTCCATGAACCTGGGTTTTGGGGTTGTTGTTTTTTTAAGGGAGATAGATAAGTAGGTAGATAGAGGAAGAGATAGCTAGATAACTACATTTCAGTATACATAATTGATTTCCTTGGCGTAATTCACTGTATTTTATTTCATGCATTTATAAACATTAATCTGAGAAGGGGTCCAAAGGCTTCACCAGGCTGTCAAAGTGGTCTACGACAAAAAAGGGTTAAGAACCCTTCATCTTCTAGTGAGATTGAGCTAGTGCTGATCAGGAAATATCTCCATGAGTATGTTGCTTACCTTCTGGGGAGTTAATTAACTCCTTCAGCTTCCCAGAAGACCACTTAATAAACCTGGTTTTATTTGGGCCTTTATAATGTGTACTATCTCAGACCTGGAATTTTTTATTTTTTGAGGTGAGCTCAGGAATTTATACTTAGCCATCCCTGATCCCACTAGCCAAATGATCTGTCCTTCCTCAGATTTTTCATATATTATTCTGTCTGAATCTCCTTGGCCTTTATCACATTCTTTTATTATACTCATTTGTGTATAAGTTATATACCTCTTTTCTCCACCCAACCCCGACTAGATTGGAAGCTCTTTTAGGGAAGGTACTGTGTGTGATTTTTCATCTTTGCATCTTTAGCACTTAGCACAGTGCTTTGTATACAGCAGACAGTTAATAAATGTTTGTTGAATTCAGTTAGCCAACTTAGGGTCATATGGATTTGGCCTTCTATTTTTAACTTCATCACTGTGGTACTTACTATTGCCACCCAAAGGTGAGGAATCCATTCCAGGGAGAATGTCAGCGGTAAGACCAAACCCAAGACCTTTTTTTTCCTTACTTCCATTTCAGTTTCATAGATGGAGGAAGCTCAAAATATTTTAAAATGTCTCTCTTGGAGTTACTTTAAAGTACAGATAAATGGCTATCTCTTGTCCTCTTTTATTGTTCTGGGAGGAAAAAAAATCACTGTTTGACGTCAACTAATGAATTACATTTATACTTTAAGACTATGTAATTCCTTAAGCAGACCATAATAAGAAAGAATGTTTTGAAGTGTCAGAAAATTTAATTTTTAATCTGTTCTTTAGTCTTTACAAGGAACCCAAGCAACTTCTTCAGGAATGTTGAAGACAACTTCAGGAAATGTAAGTAGGAAAAAATCATCATGGTGGTCAAAGTTCTTTGGGTCACTTTGTAAATAAGATAACTAAGATGCAGGGCATTTATTTTTGTAATTGTATCTCAAATATGAGACCACAAGAGGCAAATGAATAAAAATGGAGAGAAACACTTTGTATTTCTAGAGTTCCAGGTTCAGGCAGAAGCTTAGGCTAGTAATGAAAGGATCATCTTTCATAGGAAAATATAACTCTTTCACAACTATTAGGAAACACATTACATCAGCTACTTAAAGTTAGAACACTGGCCAGATGAAGTTATCAGATTAACAGCTACAATAATAATAATAATAGGTGACATTTATCCAACTCTTTCAGGGTGCAGACGTTATCTCATTTACAATCCGTAACATCCCAGAAGAGATTTAATGTACCTAAACAGCTGGAGACAGTTTGAGCACAAACATCTTAGGGTTGTTTATGTACCCAAAGTAAGGGTCTTGTTGACTTCAGCACATGTATATGTCATGAACAGTGGTATGATTCTGAGCACTGTCTGGGTAGGTAGAAATAGGAATAAAAAAAGTATTAAGTACTTATGACATGCCAGGGATAGCAATCTATAAAGTTCACATATAATTCTGTGAGAAAATATTATAACATGATGACATATAAAAGACCAAGAAAAGCCATCCTCTGAATACTAAATTATCATTTAAAATGACTAGCTTATTATATTCTGGATACATCTTAAATTTATATCACTTGCACAAAACATGTGACATGAGGATTCAAGATATTGCAACCTTCTCCAGTCACATGTTAGTAGAAACGATTACAGGATCAGACTTTACCCAGATCCTAAAACAGAATCCTTTCCTGTTGTCCTTATTCACGTTATTTCTTTCTCTTCTAGCAGATGCAAACATCTGAGGTGTCACAATTTGTAAGTATTTTTTACTTTTAGATGAATGGCAAAATTATTTATACAGTGGATTAGAAATCAGTTAATGCATTTGGCAAATTGACTTAACTCTATTTTACTTCAGAAATGAAGTAAATGAATGGTTGATAACAGTAGCAGCCGCAGCAGCAGCACAAAGAGCCATATTCACCATGAATGTTCCAGGGTCAAATGTCAATTTATAATCCTTGCTTATCTATCATACATTTGTTTACCTCTCTGCCACTGAAATATTGTTTACCAATACTGATTCAATGGGATAAAGGTAAAAAAAAAGTTCTATGTTTTTTATAATAAATCATACACATCTCTTACTGCATTAGAAGGTAAATGCAACCATTTCCCATTTATTTGCGGCATATAAACTTCAAAGCTATCATTACATCAAGTTTTTAAAAATATACAGGGGAATAGTTAGCACTGAAAGAAATCATGTACATTTCCTAATGCACTTCCCCATTGAGAAGTCTGCAGTGTTATGCAGAATGTTGTTGTTCAGTTGTTTCAGTCGTGTCTGACTCTTCATGACCTCATTTGGGTTTTTCTTGGCAAAGATACTAAAGTGCTTTGCCATTTCCTTCTCTAGCTCATTTTTATAGAGGAAGAACTGAAGCAATCAGGTTTAAGTGACTTGCTGAGAGTCACATAGCTTACAGAATGCTGAATTGAGACAACCAGTCTAAGCAGTTCAGTTTGTGTCAGTTTCAGGTCATGGAGCTGATAATCTGGGGGCACCAGTGATGCCCCCTAAATGCAGAAATATGACTGGTTCATTTTGCCCATGTGTAACCTGCCTTCTCTAGCTCATACAGATCTGCTGAAGATGGTTCTTTTTTTTTCCAGACACTTCCTTATATTGCAAGATTGAACTCTGCTCTGAGCTGTGGACGAACCATTGTCATTAGAGGAGAAGTGAAGAAAAATCCAAAGGGGTGGGTAACACTAAACCAGCATTCCTAGAATATTGTAACTTTTTTGCTCAGATAACAGTTTAAAGCAGAGTAGTGCATTGCATTCCCATCAATATGTATATTTCCTCCAACAATACTGCCTTGAGTGGGGGAAAATCACTACTCATCCATGCCAACTCACACTATGTGGTCATACTTTCCCAATATTGTGTGTATACCAACAAATGTTTATTAAACCTTATTTGGGTCTAGAACTTGGAAGAGATGTCAGGGTTGGAGAAGGAGATTTGGGAATCATCTTCATGGAGGATGTAGGTGTGAATGAAATTATATAGAGAAGGGAGAGAAGAGGACCCAGAACTTGTTGGAACACCCACCGGAGAGGGACTATATTTAGCCAGGGTAGATGTTATCTCCTTTTCACATGATGAGATTGAAGCACAAAGAAATTAAGTAATTTACCCAAGATCACACAGCCAGACAATGGCAAAGCCAGGAACTAGAACTTGGATCCTAGCCTAGAGAACATGAAATGGACACTGTACAAAGAATCAGAGATTTAGGTTCTAATCTGACTCAGGTACTAACTAGGCTTTGTGACTTTGGACGAGTCACCTTTCAAAAATAGGTAGGAGGAAAGGGCAACTAAGTGGCACAGTGGATAGAGCACTGGCCCTGGAGTCAGGAGGACCTGAGTTCAAATTCAGCCTCAGACACTTACTAGATATATGACCCTGGGCAAGTCACTTAACCCTGATTGCCTCCAAAAAATTTAGGTAGGAGGTCATTATAGTAGTTCAGATTTGAAAAGGAAACTAGGGTGGCTGAGGTGAGAATGTAGAAGAGAGGCTGGATGTGAGAGAAATTGCTGCAGTAGGATCTATAGGATTTAGCAACTGACTGGCTGTAGAGAGGTGAGGGAGAATGCAGAATCAAAGGTGACTCTAAGTGATGAGCCCAGGAAGCCAGCAGGATTTTGCTGGTGCCATCAACAGGAATTAAGGGGTTGGGTTTTAGAGAGAAGAAGGAGTTTGGTTTGGAACTCAGTTAGTTAGAGGCTTGTGTAGAACACAATGTTAGGACCTAGTTCCATCCTACACCAAGGCCCGTGTATCAAAACTGCCTTCTTAAAACATCTAGCATATAATGTGGAGATAGTTTTACATGGTTTCATATGTAAAATGGGGCACTGTATTTCTTGCCTTCTCAGTGGGTAGGGGAGGAGATGGGGGAGGGAAGGAGAGAATTGGGAACTAAAAATAAAAAATGTTTAAATTAAAAAATAAAATTTTTAAGAAATCTGGCATATACTGACACCTTCCACTATTTATTGATTTGGGCTTTTTTTCTTTGTGTGCTTTTAGAAACTTTAGTATTGACCTAATAGCATCCAGTACAAAGGACATAGCACTGCATTTGAATCCCCGGCTAAGTGCTAAAGCATTTGTAAGAAATTCTTTTCTCTGTGAGAGTTGGGGAGAAGAAGAAAGAAGTATTACACACTTTCCATTCAGCCCAGGGATGTATTTTGAGGTAAGACAATCAGGTAAATGGAATGGTGGGTAGAGCAACTATTCACAACAGGCTCCATTTAAATTGATGTTTGGGGGCTCAGTTAACTAGGAGTAAGGGGGAATCTGTTTTCAATGCTCTTAATATACAAAGATAGCCAGTTGGGTGACTCATTAGAATTCATTCAACAACATCAAAATTTATGTCCTTGAAAGTAGGTATCACAAATTACCTAGGTAGCACGATACTAGTGAATGGTGATTTTAAATGCACAAGTGATGTCAAGAATTAGAAAAGCCATCAGGATATTGAATTTACAAACAGAAAGATACAAAAGTTATTATTAGTACATACCATTAGGCAACATAGGAGATTATGCTAAAGGACTTGCATAGTTTGAATTAGTAGCCCCTTCCCTCGAAATGCTTACAATCCATCAAAAATAAATTGAATAGAATATATATCTGTAAACTACATATAGTTTCAAAATTATGTAAATTAGCTCCAGTGTATGCTGTGAAGTTGAATTCAAATGCATGCAATAGAATAAGGAAATAGAAGAATACACCCAGAAAAGCTCACCCCACGATGACAAAAGAGCATCAAGAAACTAAATCCACCAAGGAAGAAAAAGTTAAAAAGGAATATTCAAAAGATGCCAAACAAGAAAAGCTAGCTAACAAGGGGGAAAAGTCAAAATCGACTAATGAGAAAAGTAAGCCAGCTGGTGCAAAGTCAGAAAAAAGAAAAAGAAAAGCTGAAGAAAAGGGTGTAGATAAAGACCATGAGATTTTGTCATTGAAAAACTCTAAACCATAAGTTGCCGAAATGATGAAGCCATCACCAAAGCACAAAATTGAGTCAGATGTAAACAAGAGAAAAAAAGGAAATAGAAGAAGCTGGGTATATCATGGATGATATCCTGGAAGACATAGATTTTAAGTTGGGTTCAAATGAGAAACATGCAATAGTGAAGAATATAGGATTGGTTGTTTTAGATCTAGGAGGACAGCTAGAACAAATGACAAGAGGATGGGAAGAAAAATGTGTGTGAGATGATAGCATTTTTGTCTATTTAAAGATAAGAGAGTAAGAATGAGTGAATTAAGACCATTGAAATAGGTAGGGGGAAGCCAAATTGGTTGGGTGCCCTAGAAGGAGTTGATACTCAATGCAATTGGTGTTATGAAGTTAATTCAGCATGCTTGGGGAAAGGCTAGATGGAATCAGGGAATGATACAAGAAGATTATGGTGCACATCATGAGTTCACCAAAACCTTTTTGAGAGGTTTTCATTGTCTCATAGCAATATCGAGTGCTATAAATATATACCGGGTTGCTATAAATAAATATGACTTTTGCCTAAGGTCCCATAATGACATAGCTATGATGAGTACTCAAACATCTTGACTTCTCAGGCCATTACTTGGATTGACTTTATTGAAAAGGATGCAAGGGCTTAGCAGCTTTTCTTTTACAGAAAGAATCTCCATCCTTTTTGTGATAAGCTCTGTGATACCCTATGATAAGGGAAGCAAAACAATTCCCAGGTGGTAAGGAATGAGGGTACAGAGAGGGCTGACAGTGAAGACCCTGAGTTCCAGGGAGTATAGTGGAATATACCATTCCCCTTACTGCTGGAAATCCCAGAAAACCAGGGAGAGGCCATTGAAGTAGCCATACCAAACTTAGAGATGAGCCAATAGCTTCCAACAACCTTAGCAGGAGCCCATCCAGCTGAATCAGAATGCTCTTGACTCTGCTTAAGTTATTATTGTTATTGTTCTTAAAGAAAAGCACCTACATTTCCTCTTTTTTTTGTGTGTTTCAGATGATTATTTACTGTTCTGCTAATGAATACAAAGTTGCCATAAATGGAGCCCACGTCTTGGAATACAAATATAGATTTAAGGAGCTTGACAAGATTGACACTCTGAAGATCAGTGGAGACATTGATTTATTAGATATAAGGAGCTGGTAGTTGGAGCCACAAGAACAGAATCAAAACATGGTTTATGTAGTGGGGGGCTTTCAAGAGTTATCACTGAAACATAACTTAGACTGGAATAGGGAAAAGAAATCTGTGGCAAAGGGGACATTATAGCCACTCCTGGTGTTATTCTGACTCACTCCCCACCACAGATTCCTCTTCTCCCACTTTCTTTTTCCCATTTGCCCACCTCCTCCCTCCTTTCTTCCCATTTCCTTGGGCATTGTTTAACTGTACTGGTACAATCCATGGTTAAAAAAAGGATTACTAAAGTCTATTCTAAAGGAATCCAAAACCTAGTCTAAGCTGAACTATATTTATAGAATCTGACTTAAAAGTTGCCAATAATCTGATGCTCTAGTTTTGGCTTACCATGAGGCATATAGAATACATTTAACAGCTAACTGTACCAAAAAAAAAGAAGAAGAAGAAAGAGAAAGAAAAAAGCATGACTTGTAGCTAATTCCTTTGTCATAATACCCATTTAGATTGTACAATAGCCTTAAACAATTCATCCATTACATAGACAAGT
>NW_020954576.1:11454368-11471538 GCF_900497805.2 Vombatus ursinus
GATTCATTATTCAGACTAATCAGGGACTAGCTGTGGTACTTTTAACTATTAACTGCAGTAAATGAGCCAAATTAAAAAACAACAATAACAACTACTAATTGGTCTTGAATCTGGATTGCAGTTGTATTTACATAGTACAGAAAAAAAGAAATAGGCTCAGGGTGGTTATTTTGTGTATGAACAAATGCTAATGTCTGAAAGATCTGCACTTCAAAGATGTGAATGATCTTTCATTCACTTTCCTTATAAGTCCCTGTGGACCCTGTGCTAAAAATAACTTAAGAGTGCACACCCAGGAACTTATGATATGACTCCATAGTAAAATAGCATGTCTATGTGAATTTTATTTTTAATAGTTTTTGGTGAGGTAAAATGAGAGTGCCATGTACCATCAAGATGAGTTTTCCTACATCTTGAGCATACATGCCATCTTGAATGTTGATACGATAGATGTTATTAGAAAATACAGTACTGAATTTTGAGAAAAGACAGTATAGTAGAAATGATGGCTTGTTTGCATGAGCTTTTCACCACTCAAAGTCTTACCCCATCATGTCATTAATAACTGAGATCTAAATATTACTCTATGTAATGTGATTAAGATGAAATCTGTATTAGTAAGTCAAGATGCTTTACATTTCTGTCTTCACTACTATCCCAGAAAGCTGGCTAACTGGTGGAAATTTAATGTAACCAACTCACTATAAGTCAAATTATGTAGCAAATTTCAAGAAGGTGCCCAGATCATTTTGTTCTATTGAATATTGCTGAAATGGACCATCTACTGGGTCTTGGAAATGTTTTCATTATGGTGAAATTTTTATAATAATGTGAGAGCAGATCTACATTCATATTTTTAAAGAGAGTATTTGACATTTTCATTTTTCAAATATTTAGGGCAGAAACAGCTAGTCCAAATGTTTGGGGTCTTTTTTTCCCCTCTCAGTCTCTTTTTCTCTTTAATGTAACTATAAACTATTTCCTTAGTATTAATTTTTTCTTGATGAAATGCTTTGGTGCAGAGACACCAGCAAAATGGCACTTTCAAGAGTTTTCAGGTCTCCCTGTTGACCTTTCTGGGCAAAGTAGCAAAAGCTCAATTTTCTCCTCAAACTTTTCCCTCACTAAGTAAGGGGTAAGGTTCTATAGAAACAATTGGCTGGTAGTAATAATACAAGAAATCTAGTTATATTGAATGTTAGTAGCAAAGATCACATATATGGAGCAACTAGATGATTCTCAGTTCAGAGGTTATGAAGATGGAATCGTTTTTTAGAGTATGCATTATAAAATCCTCTATAATTCCTATAGGAAATTTGTGTGTATACATATACATGTATATGTATGTACCCACACATATATACATATATTATATATATATATATTAATTAATAATCTTGAAAAATCTGTAAGCAGCGAGCTGTAGCTAAAGATTGAAAATGAACCTTTCATTTCCTTTATTAAAAGAGTGTAACTAACAATGATGTAATGAAATGCAAACCATAAGTCCTTTAATGCTATGGGTAAGTTAGATTTTGTATAAAATATCTATATTCCATAGAATTCTTAAGGTAGCTTCCTGAAAGAAAATATTGCCATGGCTGACATGTTTAATTTGTATAAGGTCTATCACTTCTAGGTCATATTAGAATACTAGAGTCCTAGAAAACCACTGAAATTGATTTTCTCTCTCATATAGGCAATTCTTGATCATAAATCTATGGAAATCTCTGGCAAATTTGTAATCCCAACATGGCTTCCTCATGGACCTTAACATGTTTCTTAGTCACTTCTTTCAATGTGTGCTCAACATACATTCATTCATCTCAATAAAATAAAATTGGGGTTCCAGAATGCTGGAAAAAAAACCAAAACAACTCCACAGCCAAATGGAAGAAATTGTTGGTCTTTCCGTTGTTTTTGTTGTTGTTGTTACGTATGCTACAATTCCCTTCTACTGGCACAGATAACTGAAAGTTGACTATGAAATTTTAAAATAACAAATAAGTATTATCTGATTCCAGTGTAACATACAAAGCCTAAATAGATTTCAAAATAAAATACCTTTTGGGGGCATGTGATGCTTTTTAAAACTTTTTTATCGTATAGGGCTACTTTGAAAATTTTACATTACCTCTATCCATATGTAAAAGATCTGTGATTTCATGAGAGTAGGTTAATGCTGTGTATGTGTGAAGTCCTTTCACTGAAGCAAGCTGCAGCACTTCTGTGACTTAGTGCTAAATCTTTGTCTGAAGCAATGAGAGTCTGCAAGTAAATAATGGTGCTTGAACTCAGGTCTTCCTGACTCAGATGGAAAGAAGTAGGTGGTACAGTGGATAGAAAGCTGGGCCTGGAGTCAGAATGACATGAGTTCAAATCTGGCCTCTGACACTTACTAGCTGTGGGACCCTAGGCAAGTCACTTAGCTTCTGCCTCAGTTTGCTCAACTGTAAAAAGGTAACAGTGATAGCACCTGCTTCCTAGGGTTGTTGTGGATCAAAGGAGATAATATTTGTGAAGTTCTTAGCACAGTATCTGGCACACAGTAAGTGCTTAATAAATGCTTGTTTCATTTTCTTTTTCATTTCAAGTCCAGCATTCTGTGACTGGCCTACCTGTATCTGAGGAATCTGGGTATACCCTCTCATGATGTAAGAGGATTACCTTCTATCAGCTCTGCTAAGAAAGGAAAGGATTCAGGAAAGAGGACGAGGTAGCGTTCCCTTATCTGTAAGACAGTAATCAAGACAGCGAATCGAACCTAAAATGAAGAAAAAGCTGGAGTTACACACACACACACACACACACACACACACACACACACACCCCCCCAGATGTTCCTCTAGCTGTAGAGAACACTTTGATTGTTCTCAGCTTCCTCAGTACTTCTAAACTTGGGAATTTCGTGATACTTACAAGTAGTAGGCTGTGCATTTTGGATTATCTGTCCATTTTATTCAGGACAACACAGTATCTTGAGGAAAGCAGAAATCATAAACCACTGTCAAAAATAGAAGTAGGAACACTGCCCTGCCTGTCTCAGGGGGTGGCTGTGAGATTAAAGGGACAGGGCTTAGTACAGTACCTGGCAAATAGTAGGAGCTTAACAAATGTTTATTGACTCACTAAGTAATAGTCCATGCTTATATTTTACTGAATACACATGCCTTATACCACACTGTAAAAGGGATATACAAGATAGTTACAAAAATAAGGCTAAATACTAAAAATTCCCTGGACCCTAATACTTTAATCTTGACAAGGCATTTAAAGGCAGCTAAGTGGAGCAATGGATAGAGTGCTACACTTGAAGTCAGGAAGACCTGAGTTCAAGTCCTACACAATCTAATAACTGTGTCAAGTGACCTGGCCAAGTCACTTAATTTCTGAGCCACAGTTGTATTATCTGTAAAATGGGATAATAACTTCCACCCAACAGGATTGTTGTGAGGGGCACAAGAGATTATTACTGAGCCCTTTACAAAGTGTATCTGTCTACGTGCCTTACCAACTCCACATTAGGTTGTAAACTCTGATGGCAGAGAAGTTGGGGTTTTTCAATTTTGTGTCCCCAGCACTTAGCTGTAGTACCTGAAACATACTAAATGTGTAGCAATTGTTTATTGAATTTCCCAAGCAGACAGGTTTCTTCTATTTGAAATTTTTGCTAAATTCAATTGTTTAAAAAGTTCAGTTTTGCTCAATTTAATTGTTCAAAAAGAAGAATCATAAGACACTGACACTCTCTTCCTTTGCCTTCTCAAATTTCTCGAATTACTCTTCCATTGTTTCTTTTCTGTCTTCATGACTTTTCCTCCTGACCCCTCAACATATGGTGTGCTCAAGTCTAAGGCTTTTGCCTACATCTCTTTAATAATTCCATTAGTAGGCCCTCTATCTTTTTAAAGCTTGCAATCTCCCTTCGTGCTTTCCTTAGTAGATAGCCTTTATGAGTTTCCATGGTGAAAAAGAATGATCACTTATTGGCCAATTTTCTACCATTAGCTAGGCTGGTTTTTGTATGAGAGCCACCATATTCAAAGTCGTTTTAGACTGGCTTTAAACTCACCTTGCATGTCACTGACATAGCCTTTGAGAAGCCTGGGCCACCTTTATGCCAAGATGAAGCACTCTCATGATATCATTGTTTCTCCTCAAGAGTGAAGAACGAACAAGAAGAAGAAGCATCAGAGTAGGATTTTAGCAGGAGAAAGCTCCTATCATAAATTTGAAAGTTGGCCTGTTTCACAAATCAGTCTCTTGAATTTGGTTAGCATTAAATCAGTCTAACCAGAACCTGTCCACCTCTGGTTTAGCTCGAGCCTGCAGCTTGTTTTTGTATGGCTTGACAGTCATACATTTCTCAAAATGTAAAAAACTTCTTAGCTCATGGACCATACAAAACAGACATTAGACTGGATTTGGCTCTCAGATGATAGTTTTCTTCTCGACTAAACTAATAAAATCCAGTTCTTGAGACACTGAAGACTGAAGAACACACATCCTTAACATGGTTCTGCCACTCTCTGAGTCCTACTTTGTATGTGCATCTGGGCTCTCTTAACCATTTTGATTATAGCAATAGTGTTCTAAAATGTATATTTATTTTGTCAATATAGGTTCAAGATATTCTTATCAACCCTTCTGATCATGTAGCAAAAACCTGCAGCAGGATCTACCTACCATATATCAGTTCTTATCTGTCACTTTTCACAATTGTCTTCAATGGCTTCATCATTCTGACATTTAAGAATCACAGACAAGACATTCAGTGACATGACAATAATTGCTTGAGGATTTGTGTTTTCTATTCACTCAAATTTAGGTGTTTAAAGAGTTGAAATGACCAATTTTACTGTCTTGTTACTAAGTTAAAAACTTAAGTATCAGCAAGGTGCCTAACATCGGCTCCCAGGAATGTAAAAATGGGCATAATTTTGTTCTGAATTCTATCCTAAAATAATAATAATAGCTAACATTTATGTAGTATTTTTAAAGTTTCACAGTACATAATAAATATTATGCCATTTGATCCTCACATCCTCATTTGATCCTGGGAGGTAGCTTCTATTATTATCCCCATTTTACAGATGAGGAAACCAAGGCAGACAGAAGTTAAGTGACTTGCCCAGAGTCACACAGCTAGAGGTCTTCTTGCCTCCAGATCCATCACTCTATATAGGTGGCCACTGGCCACACTGAAATGAATAAGGTCTTCATGGTTCAAAAACCTCACTTCAAAATTTTACCCCTAGAAAGGCCTATTCTGTATAAGGAAAGGACAAAGTGTTCTTGGTTTGTAATTAATACTCACCATCTCAAGCTACTTCAAGTGCATTGCTAAAGGGATCAGCTTTCTAGTGTAGCTTGTAATTTTATTATTCCATGCCATAGCAAATATTTCAAACTAATATATTCACCAGATTTGGTGTGTATAGCTCACCTGTGGCTAAAGGGGAGAGAAGATAAGCTGCCACTAAGAAAAAATAGCCTCCAGTACTTTGATGTCATGCCAACCCAAAGGTTGAAGCTACCAGGGTGTTTGTCTGATTTCAAGCCAAAATTCCAAGTGAGTTGATAAAGGAAAAATTAAACATTGGAGGGGGAAAAAGGCAACCAGTTATACCTTAGGCACTTAATTTCTAAGGTTGTTCCAAAATATAATCTTTATAATTAATAGTTGGTCAATAAATGAGTTACATTCTTGAAAAAAAAAAGTAGAAAATGTATCAATATAAATCCAAGGGTATATGTGCAAGAGCTGCCACCTGAATATTAGGCAAAGTACACCATTTGTAATTCAGATCAAAGGACAATGACCAAGGTACCCCACTGCCTCCCAGCAGCAGCATACCTAAAATGCAATTTGGGTCTTTTGGAGATGTAAATAGCCCTTTGCAATCTTAAATTATGGAGTTGCAGCAAATGGCACAATCACATTTATGGGTTGGTAATATACAGAAATGTTTATGTGTGAAATGTGCCAGTATTTCCACTCTTGTTGCACTTTCCACCATCAATAATGTTTATACTCTACATTTGTACATTCTTTCTTTTGATTGTACTGGCAGCTCCCCAGAGCTAATGAAAATCCGTTTACTTATATAAGGAGGGAGCTCACTACAAAATGTCTTTGGATGTGAAGCACTGATCTAGCTCAGTATTTCCCAAATGGAATGAATATTTGGGGGCTTGAAATCTAATTGGTAGAAAGCAGATATGCTGGTTGCAGGGATGGAAGGGAGTAAAATGTATCTGGAGTAACCTTGGGATACAAGGAAAGGGGCAGAGATTTTGAAAGAAGGCAAAGAATTAAGCCTATTTTTACACTGAAAGATGACCATATGTAAAAGAAGCATTTTGTGTAATATTTCATATTTATATTTTAGAGGAGAAATATCACTAGCATTAAAATTTTCTCATGGGACTCATAACTCACATTATGCTGAACATCAGGGTCTTAGGGGACCCTGATTTGACAAGTACTCATTTAGTAGACATTTTTGAAAGATAAATTGTTTAGGAAAAATATGCTTCATTTTTGACACGCAAAAAAAAAAAATACTTCCAGCAGCCAAGGTGGAGGGAGATGTGCAGTGAGAGGCTTGAGGAGATATTAGAGGGTGTGGAACAGTTGCTGAGGAGAGTGAGATGTAGCAAATCAACTAGGTAGGAATATTGGCCTTGCTGCAACGAGAGCCCAGTTGTGCTTAGATAACATAAATTTGTAGTAGGCCTAGCCAGAAAGGTGGTGTTATCTCCATTCACCAAGGGGATGATATAGGAAGAGAAGGAGGAGGAGTAAGTCATTGCAAGGGTGATAGCCTAGAAAAGAACCAAGAAGTGGAGAGAATGGAATTCGTGAAGATGAAGGGGATGGAAGATGGAAGATGGAATGATAGAAGAAGATAGAATGATAAAGGAATTTCAGAGTTCATGAACATGGAAGATGGAATATGTGGGTGATGGAAAGTCAAGGGTATGACCTACTCTGTGGGTAGTTGAGGTGAAGTGGAGGAGGTCATGAGAATTGAGTAGACTGAGAAACAAGGAAATAGGGATACTTAAGTATATGTTTTCATGTTGAAGCCCCTAGTGTGAGGAAGAGAGAAAGATTATGGGCCAGCCACTGAACTCATTGGGGAAGGACAGAGAATGTCCTGAGGATGTAGAGATAAAACCACAAGGTTTTGGTTCAGGTCACAAAGTTAGTTAGCATGAACCTCAAAGGAGAAGTTGCTATGCAGAGGTTGTGATGATGTTAGGAGGGAGCCATGCCTCAGTGTGGACTAGAAGATGGAAGGATTGATGAAGGTTTAAGGGGAATGGAAATTAAAAAATTATGGACCAGGTATTCCAGAGGGCACAGTGGAAGGGATGGAAAGGTCTAGAGTGGGCCATTGTGGGGGGGTGGGTACAGTGAATAGACCTGAGGAAGTCTCAAGTCAGCGATGGGTAAAGGGAAGTTTATGCCACTTCCAGGGGTCCTATACCCGTCTTACCTCACTGAAAAAATTGGGGCCATTCACTGAGAGCTCCCTCTTCTCTCCTCCTTCACTAGATCACTCAGATGTCTTCTCCCACTATCTCCTTTTCCACCCCATGCTCGAATGAAGAGGTAATTTTCCTTGCCAAGGCAATGATCCCTCTATGAGACAGATCCATCCTTCTTGATCCCATTCCTTCCCATCTTCTTCAGCAGATTTCCACCACTGTCATCCCCATGCTTTCTCTCCTGTTTTTAATCTTTCCCTCTCTACCAGCTTCTTCTTTCCTGCCTATAAACATGTCCATGTCTATCCTACCCCCCAAAACCCTCATATGATCCTACCGGTCATTAGCTCTCATCCTATGTCTCTTCTCCACTTCATAGATAGACTCTCTGAGAAAGCCATCTACTACTATTGGTGCCTTCGTTTCTTGTCCCTCCTCTCACTTGCTTCTAAACCCTCTGCAGTCTGGCTCCTGATCCCATCATTCCACTGAAACTTCTCTCTCTCAAGTTCACAATGAACTCTTAATTGCCAAATTTAATGGCCTTTTCTCAATCGATATCCTCCTTGGCCTTTCTGCAGCATTTGACACAATTACCTTTTCCTCCTGGTTATGGTCCTCTCTCTAGGTTTTCATGATGCTGCTCTCTCCTGGTTCTCTTCCATTCTAACTGCTCCTTCTAAGTCTGCTTTACTGGTTGCACATCTATGCCATACTCTCTAATCATGGCTATTCCTCAAGGCTCTATCTCAGGTCCCTTTCTCTTTTCAATCTATATTATCTCACTTTGTAATTTCATCAGCTCTCATGACTCAGTTATCATCTCTGTGCAGATGATTCCCAGGTGTATATATGCAGCCCTAGTCTCTCTGTTAAGGTATAGTCACACATCCCCAATTGCTTATTACATGCATCAAACTGGAAACCCCATTGGCATCACAAACTCAACATGCCTAAAACAGAATTCATTTTTTCCCCTAATCCTCCCCCTCCTTACAGGTTTCCGGATCACTATCAAGGGCACCACCATCCTCCAAGTCATGTAGGCTTTCAACCTTGATGTCAGCCCCAACTCTTCAATCTTATTTACCTCATATATCCAATCACCACCACCACCTTGTCAACCATCTTCCCTCAGATCCTGATGGAAACAGCCCAAGACTGACCAAAGAGCCTTAGGGATAGTGTGTGCCTTTGGGAATAGTGTGTCCTAAACCACCAGACTGATTTCTAGCTCAGCCCCTGAAGCCATTATTGAGGGGAGAGAAATCATTGTGGAGGGAAGCCCACCATCCCCACCACCAGCAACCATTGCTGGCAAATTAACTGCGATTAACAAGCAGATGGGTACAGGAGCCCTGGAAGTGGCAGCACCCCCCAGATCAACATTCTTACTTCTAGCTCAGCCTTCCAAGGGATTATCTGGGGAGATGATTCCTGTGGAGAAGAGGCCAGCCATGCCCACCAACTGCTAAACAACTACTATTCACAGGGCAAGCAAAGCTAGCTTCAATGAAGCAGCAGGACATGCTGAGGGGGAAATGTGAGGTAATATTTGGCTTTTCAGGCAAATACTTTGACTGCCATATTCTTTTTTAACACCCATTGGAGATGTTCTAGGATCCTGAACCTTAGAGCCTTTGAAATAGCTATGCTTTCAGCCCAGTGTCTGCAGCCATCATCCTGGGAAGATCCACCCTGTGGAGAAGCAGCCTGCCAAGTATTTCCGCAGGTGCCACATCCACACGTACTGTACACTTAGCAAAGAATGTTGTTGTCACAGAAGCCCTTGACACTGTCAAATGGTTCAACATCAGAAACTGATAAGATTTAATCATTGTATTAAGAGAGATTATCAAAGAAAATATATAGGATATAGACCAAATAGTGGTATTGCTGGGCCAAAAAGTCTGTACAGTTTGATAGTCCTTTGGGCATAGTTCTAAAGTCTCTCCAGAATAGCCGTATCAGTTCACAACTCCACTAACAATGCATTAGTGTCCCACTTTTCTCACATCCCCTCCAACATTTGTCAGTTTCCTTTCTCTCATAATAGCCAATCTGATAGATGAGAGGTGGTACTTCAAAGTTGTTTTGATTTTTATTTCTTTAATTCATAGTGATTTAGAACATTTTTTAATATGACTGTAGATAGCTTTGATTTCTCCTTCTGAAAACTGTTCATATTCTTTGACCGTTGGTGGCCATCTCCAGTCATCCTGATCTAAATCTTGCCAGTAGACCTAGATGGTTCTGGAGGAAAGAGTGAAGTGGGTGACTTTGCATAACCCTACCTCACTTAAATCCATTTCACTTGCAAGTAATGACATCACCTTCCTGATGTCATGGTCCTCTCCCAGAACAAGGACAAACAACAACAAAGAATTATTGTTATGCTTACAAAGAGGCAGCCCGGTGGTGCAGCGGATAGAATGAAAGGGCCTAGAGACATAAAGACTTGAGTTCAAATCTGTCCTCTGATATCAGCAATGTGACCCTGGGCAAATCACTTAAATTCTACCTGCCTCAGTTTCCTCATCTATAAAATAAGGATAATAGCACCTACTTCTCAGGGTTGTTGTGAGGACCAAATGAGGTAATATTTGTAAAGTGCTTAGCACAGTGCCTGGCACCTAGTAATCACTCTATAAATGTTATCTATTATTATGATCTGCTTTGTTGCAGCATCCTGAGGATCTTGTGATTTTTCCATCTGACTTGTAACTGAAACTTTCTGTATGGGGCTGTCCTCACTAGAACATGAGCTCCTTGAGAGCAGGGACTGTCTTATTTTTCTATTTGAATCCCCAGAACTTAGCACAGGGCTTTGGACATAGTAAACCTTGATAAATGCTCTGACCCCTCACTTCAATTCTTAATTTCCTTGACTTCCTTCAAGACCCAACTTAAGTCTCCCCTTATGAAGTAATTTTCTTGATCCACACAGCTTCTATTGCTTTCACCTTTCAGATTACTTTCCATCATCATCATCATCATCATCATCATCATCATCTCTCCTGCATATATTTATACAGTATAAATATATGTATGTATATGTATGTGGGTGTACACCCAGCTTCTATTGCTTTCACCTTTCAGATTACCTTCAATTAGCATCAGCATCATCTCTCTCCTGTATACTGTATAAATATATTTATATATTTACATGGTGTCTCCTTGCCATTCCCCAATTAATAAATGGTCAGAGGATATGAACAAGCAGTTTTCAGAAGAAGAAATCAAAGCTATCAATCAATAGTCACATGAACAAATTTCTTAAATCACTACTAATTAGAGAAATGAAATTAAAACTCTGAGGTAATACCTCATACTTATAAGATGCTAACATGACCGAAAAGGAAAATGACAAATGCTAGAGGGGCTGTGGAAAAATTGGGACACATTCATGGCTGGTGGAGTTGTGAACTGATCCAACCATTCTGGAGAACAATTTAGAACTACGTTCAAAGAACTACAGAGGGCAACTAGGTGGCGCAGTGGATAGAGCACAGGCCCTGAATTCAGGAGCACCTGAGTTCAAATCCAGCCTGAGACCAAACACTTGACACTTACTAGCTGTGTGACCCTGGGCAAGTCACTTAACCCCACTGCCTAGCCCAAAGAAAAAAAACAAAACAAAAAACAAAGAATTACAAAACCGTATAACCTTTAACCCAGCAAGATCACTACTTGTCTGTATCCCAAAGAGATTTAAAAAAAAAAAAGGAAAAAATCCATTTGTACAAAAATATTTATGGCAGCTTTTTGTGGTGGCAAAGGATTGGAAATTGGGATGCACCATCAAGATCAGATTTCCTCTGTCTTGAGCATAGATGCAATTGTGATTGTTGATAGAGCAGACACTATCAGAAAATACAGTACTGAATTTTGAGAAAAGGTGGTGCTATAGAAATGGGGTGGGCTTGTCTACATTCAAAGCAGTATTTATCTTTCACTAGTCAAAATTTTACCCTATTATCATTAGTAATGAGATCAAAACACTGCTCTACCTAATGTGATTAAAATAAAGCCTATATAAGCAAGTCCCAAACCTTTACATTTCTCTAACTTCAGTACTATCCCTCAAAGCTAGTTGGCAGAAATTCAATGTAAGTAAATTACAAGTTAAATCATGCAGTGAATTTATTTCAAGGTGTCCAAATCATTTCATTGTCTTAAATATTGCTGAAACAGGCCATCTGCAGGGTTGTGGAAATATTTTCATTATGGTGAGGTTTGATATGATGAGATTTTGAAGTGAAACCAATGTAAATTAATTGCTGCAGTAAGGAAACCAAGTTGCCCAGAAAGCACCTTAGCAAACATTTGATTTGCTTGCCAAATGGATAGAGATGAGTGCCAAAGGCAACACTGGGTTAGAATATAAACTCATTTTATTAAGATGGGTTCTTCATAAAATCTTATAAAGGATAATAGATGAGCAGTACTATCTCATAAAGAAGAAAAAAGCAGGAGGCTAAAACTAGTCTAATGAAAGTTTGGCAAGGTATCCATCTGAACAAAGGTCATTCCAAGGTCATTTAGGGATAAAAATGGAAAGAGAACTACAAACAGTAGAAAAATGGAAAAGATTTGCAAAAAAATATTGCAACAAATTGTTTTCTCCAAGAAGGAGAGTAAAACCACAACACTTGGACCCTGACATCACAGTCCCCGAGGTGTGTATAGACTAGAGAAAGAAATGGTACAAAAGAGAATAAACATGGAAAAAGCAGACAGATTGGGTGAAGTAATTATGGGGGCAGCTAGGTGGCACAGTATATACAGTACTGCGTGGCAGGCAGGAATACTTGAATTCAAATTCAGCCACTGACACTAGTTGTGACCCTGGGCAAACTCAACCTGTTTGCTTCGGTTTCCTCATCTGTAAAATGAGGATAAAAATAGCACCTACCTACCTCCCGGAGTTGTTGTGAGAATCAAATGAGACAATAATTGTAAAGCACTTCGCATAGTGCCTGGAATATAATAAGCACGGCACAAATGTTAGCTATTATTATCATTTTGAAACTACAAACGGCCAGACTTCCAGGAAGCTTAGATAACAGGTCCCTGACTCACTGGGTTGTGTGTGAAAGTAGGAAAGTCAGCGGACCAGACTTCCTTGGCTCTGCTTCAAGACCATGACGTCACTGTGGAGGGACGCGGGAACTTGGAATAAGAAGCCAATTCATTTTTGCTCTCCTTAGCCACCCGTACACAACTAAGTTATACCTTCAGAAGACAAGAGATTTGCTGGACAAACAGGCTTCTGCTGGGATCTTCTGGAGGGCTGAGTACCCTGGGTGAGTGGAAAAGAAATGTATCTTCCTCAGCCGTGATGACTGTGCTGTAGCTATAGGAGAGGTGGTGGAATTTGTACAGGACCAGACCCGTGGACAGTGCCCTCTGACACTGTCAAGGCAGGATTATGAAAAGCGTTAGAAAGAGGCTGTTACCTAAACTCACGATTTATTTGTTTGGGTCTGGCTGCCACTGCTGGAGAGATTTCCCTGTGCCCGGTCCGGTAACAAATTATTTTGCAACGAACTTCTTCTTGCCTGTTAGGAGGCAACCTTTCCAGCACAATTGCACAACCTCCCTCTACCTATCCGGAAGTGGGTTTGTTTAGGAAGGAGGTTTTACCTTTTAAGGAAAAGCTCTGTTATCAAAGAGAGTAGTGGGGATGGAGAGATGTTGGGAAAGAATCGTCCTAGAAGAGTAAAGATCTGCTTAGGCAGCTATTAACCCTTCTCAACTCGGTTTGCATTGAAATACCATTACATGTAAAACCGCTCCCAGGACCCCCACCATCTGGTTCTTTCTTCTCCCCCACTCTTCTATGGGGCCAGTGTTCATTGCCCCCAATCTATGGGTGGTGAAGGGGCCACAGAAGCCATTTAATCCAATCCCCCCATCCCCTTTATATAGATAGGAAACTGAAGTTAGGGGACTTATCCAAAGTCACACAAGCAGTGACACCAGAGGCAAGATTTGAACCCAATTCTAGTGCCAGTGTTTTTTCCCACTGTTTCCTAATTTCTGTAAGAAAGTCAGCATTTGCAGAGATGTAACAGTACTCCCTTAGAGCTAGTTTCATGGCAGCTCCCCAGGATTCCTGTTAATTGCCCTTCTTTTCAAAAGCGTATGACCTCAGCAGTTGAGTCACCTTGTGGTTAAAATTTTTAAAAAATAATAACAAAAGATTAAAAGCAACACACCAGGAAGCTGAGTTTCCCTCTCCTGACTTGCCAGAAACCCTAGTTAAGGCTCTCATCCTATTGAAGGAATTTGGTGGGAGTATTGGCTGTGCTTGGGTTCTCCCTGGCTGATCCACTTAAAATAAACCTTTCACCAAAAGAAATGTTAATGGAATGTGCCTTTAAGTAGGTCACTGTATCCTTAACTGTTTCTTTTAATTATGATTAAGTTGAGGTGTGGAGCAAAGGAACATTTGCAGTTTTCAGCTGAGAGAGACCAAGCTACAGTTTTGGCTGGTGTGTGGAGACATACAGGAAAAAAAAAAAAAGAAAAAGCAAAGTTTCTGAAAATAGGCTCGAGGGAGTTTTAGTTTATTTTTCTGCTGGTGGACAGTAATTAAGGTTTTCCTGCAGGCAATGCTGTGCATCAAGTTCAAGTGGGTGGTTTTCTCTTGAAAGCCCTGCCTGGGTCTCATGCATCTTATCTAGACCTTGCACTTCCCTTGCCAAAGAACTTGTTTTTATTGATAAAGAGATAGAAAAAAGAAACCAACCAAAAACTCAAAGCTTTACTTGATTGGCTTTCTTTTTTTTTTTCCCACAGACCCAATTACTGCTTCTGGTGAATGTTCCAGGCAATTAGGGGCTATGGCTTAAGTATTGTTTGTAATTACATTTCTGTGTTTTTCAAGAAAGTTTAATAAACCCTGTGTTGTATGGTGTGTACTGGTTTCTACCACTTAAATTAAAGGAATTTCATTTGTAAATAAACCAGGTAAGGGTTTGGAACAATTCTTTAATTGTTCTGAGGCCTAAATTGCACTGTGTTATATAAGTATGATTAATAACAAGAAGCTTGCATGAAAAATAGTTATGTTTGGAGGAAAGTGGTGAATTATATTCATTAGAATGTAAGCTCCATGAGAGTAGGGATTGTTTCTTTCTTTGTATTTGTCTCTTCAGTGCTTAGCACAGTGTTTGGCATATAAGGAAGGGCTGGATAAATGCTTGTTGAATGATTGTTTGGTTGAATGTTTTCATCTCCATTTGAGTTTTTTAAATTTTCATTTTATGCTGGGGGAATTCCCCAAGTTTTAACCAAAAAAAATTATTTAAATCCATAGGTCAATGACAGAAGAGAGAACCAGATCGACAACCGTTTGGAAAGACAACATGATGCCCTCAAGTAATCCACAAAATGTCATCCACAATCCGGTAACTGACTTCCATGAAATTAGTTTTTGTTTAGTTTCTATCTGTCTACCTCTATCTATTAGTTTAGTTTTGTTTGTTTCTATCTGTCTACCTCTATCTATCTACCTATCTAAACAAGGTTTTTGGCAAGTTTACACATTAAAACAATAACCAACAACCGCCAAATTATTTTAGCAGAAACCAAATTATGAAAACTTGCTTGACATAAGTAATACAAAAAGTTCACCAATTTAAAACTTGAAACAAACCCATTGCCAATCAGGCGATTTCAATTTTGTTAAATGCATTTCCAAATTACTTTACACAGAGAATCAACATCTCATCATCAACAGTTAAAACTACGACTTTAAAAGAGCATACTTACCCAGGTTAGGAGGCTAGCTTGTTTACCTTGAGCAGGATGTGCTGAACCTGGGTGATGCTTCCAGGGAAAGGCTGCCCCAGGGCTGAAAGCCATTGCCAGTGGGGCCCATGCTGTAGAGGGTGAATTGGGGGGGAGTGGAAGGGTGAAACGATCTCCTCCTATGAGAGGGATTAACAGATACCCTCTTAACTCAAGGGAAGGGAGTGGGAGAAGGGAGTGACCAGGGTTGTAAGGAGGTATTTCAAAACTCCTTAATGATCAACTGCAAAACCTGTAGAATCTGCTAAGATGCTTTTAGCTGTTCTAACTTTTCCCTGTGACCTCCATGAAGGAGGATTCAGGGGTGTAGAGGAAAGGGAGTAAGTAAGCCTCAGGGAACCAAAGAGCACCTGCAGTTTTCCCAATTCTCTAGCGCTGAGAGAATTGACAAAATTGGGCATATGCTTCTAGATAGGGTGTCTCTTCTTAAACTCTATGCTGTGGAAGGTGTACCTAGGTCCATGACCTCGAGCTGAACCAGTGGACTGAGAGCCTGAGAGTGTCAGACCAAGTGTGAGACAGCCTTGTAATTGTCTGCCCAAAAAGCACATCCTACCTACCTACCTACCTACCTATCTGTCTACCTAAGATGCAGCCAAGCCTTTCTAGGTGCTTGGAGAGAAACCCCAACTGCAGGACAAGAAAAAAGGTGGGGAGGCTCTCATACTTTCCAGTCTTGGCTGGAGAAGAACTTGGGGTTAGGCAGCCAATCCCCAGTGATTTAGGGGATAATTAAACCTACTGTGGCTTGAGAAGGCCCTTTAATTATATCCTTTCTTCTCCTAAAACCTTCCGTTTCATTGTGGTATAGTTACCATTGTTAATTTTGCTCTTTACTAAATGTCTGATGAAAAACATGAGGGAAGAAGTTATATCTCTTGGATAAAGTGAGATTCTTGGCATTAGATAATTTCTAATTTCATTCACATCCTCATAAATAAACTAAACATAACCATATTAAGTAGTACTCTCTCCATAAACAAATTTTGGGGTTAGGCAGCTTCCCTGTACAGGTCACCAAAATGTTGAGATTTAAGGGTTTAGGGGTGCTGGGGCCCCAAAATCACAACACTCAGATCCTGCCCCAAAGAATTCAACCCAAGCCTTCTTTCAGCCAAAGACAAGGTTTATTAAAACATCTGCCATATTGGCCAGACTCTTAAGGAGTCTGAACATTAGTTAGCTATTGGCTAGATTTTAAGAATCTGAGCCCCTTAAAGAAATTTCTCTGTTCCACAGTAGGATGAGAGGGCTGGGCAATCTGAAATGAATGTCTAAAATAAAGTCTTGAATCTGATTTATTATTAAATACATATAATATTGAATGCCCATAATTCACTAATGTTCTTCCTCTCTCTGGTTTGTAGTTGCCTATTGTTCTAGAGTCTAAAGACATAGTGAGGCTCCCAATAGGTCAGATAGTCCATTAGGGTGTTTTGTGATGTAGATTTGAAAAAGTTTGGGTTCCTATTTTCATAAATGTATTGTTTCATATGCATCTAAACAACTCATTAGAGAGTACATAATGAATGCTTATACTGTGCTCAGCTAGGTGCTGTAGTGGATAAAATGATTTTTCTCTTTTAATTTTTGTGTTGAGTTTCAAAGTTTCCCTCTTGTACCCCTGTGATAGACCCTCCGTTAGGGAATCCAGGGAAGTCTCCACGCCCCGGGGCCTCTGGCTCAGCTTCCCCTAACGGCTGTTACAACACCCTGGGTGAAATCCTCAAGGGTGGGGTGCAACATCCTGTTCTGTAAATGACCTGATCTGTCTTCCCGGCACCCCACCGGACCCTGCTCCCTTCCCGGCACCCCACCGGACCCTGTTCCCTTCCCGGCACCCCACCGGACCCTG
>NW_020954576.1:11471548-11472511 GCF_900497805.2 Vombatus ursinus
AAGTCAATTGGGTGTGATGCTCTGATTTCTCTCGGGCGTCCAGTTCACCCCTTATAGTTAACAGACGATGCAAACTGTAGTTGTCATAGAATCATAGAAAGCAAAAGGTAAATTGTTTATCTGGCCTCCTACCCCTTCCCCCACTTGTTCATTATACACTTTTCCTCCAGGTAGCATCTTAATGGAATTTCAAGAGCTATGATGCCAACGAATTAGGTTCATTTTTCTCTCCATTCAGATTTACTGAAAAGGGTGGAGCCGGCAACAGTAAATTAATTGCTTTCCATCTCAGTCTTGGCATACATCCCTTATTGCTGTAGGTGTTCACTGAATAACTACAAGGTATATTATACAAGGATGGGGCCTTTGAGAAAGTGACATGGTCACTAACCTGTGAAAGTTCATATGCTGAAATAGCAAAGAACCGTCTAAAACTAACTCCTCAGCCTGTGCTGTAGTCACAATTTTTTTGTTTCTGAGGTATTTTGTTTCCAAACTTATTTCCTCCCACTGTAACACAATCAGATTCTCATTGTTCTAATTTTGCCAAAAACCACAGAGGTCTTTCCGGGCTTTAAAAAAAAAAAGAGTCCTTTTGTTTGATCCTGCTACTCCCTTCAGCTACTGAGCATTTCTTTTGTTTAACAGTTGTTTATTAAGCTCCTACTGTTTACTAGGCATTGTGCTAGGATCTGAGGATACAAAGAAAAAAAATGGCACTCCCTTTAAGAATTCCTTAGGTGGGAGATATACACAAGATAAGCATATTGCAAAGGTAAGAAGTGTTGGAGCAAAACAGTGTTCTAATGAAGTTTGAGAAGCAGAAGAGTGCTTTTAGGTGTAGGAATCAAAAGTCTACAGGGAGGAGGTGGTCCCTATAACCAGTCTTTGGCCATAATCCTGGACAGGAGAGAATCTTGGTTCAAGCCCATCCCTCAGATTCCTCTGCTTCCTGTGGATGTG
>NW_020954576.1:11482511-11505119 GCF_900497805.2 Vombatus ursinus
CTGTGTGATCTTGGGTAAATTACTTAATTTCTTTGTGCTTCAATCTCTTCATGTAAAAAGAAGATAACATCTACCCTGGCTAAATATAGTCCCTCTCCTGTGGGTGTTCCAACAAGTTCTGTGCTTGGTCTTCTTCTCTCCCTTCTCTACACAATTTCATTCACACCTACATCCTCCATGAAGACGATTCCCAAATCTCCTTCTCCAATCCTGACATCTCTTCTGAGTTTTAGACCCAAATAAGGTTTAACAAACATTTGTTGGTATACACACAATGTTGGGAAAGCATGACTGTACAGTATGAGTTGGCATAGATGGCTTTAAACTCACCTTGCATGTCACTGACATAGCCTCTGAGATGCCTGGGCCACCCTTGTGCAGAGATGAACCACTCTCGTAATATTATTGGTTCTTTTCAAGAATGAAGGAAGAACAAGAAGAAGAAGCACCAGAGTAGGATTTTAGTGGGAGAAAGCTCCTATTATAAATTTAAACATTGGCCTGTTTCACAAATCAGTCTCTTTTGAATTTGGTTAGCATCAAAGCAGTCTAACCAGAACCTGTCCACCTGGATTTAGCTAGAACCTGCAGCTTGTTTTTGTATGGCTTGAGAGCTATATATTTCTCAAAATGTAAAACGTTTCTTAGTCCATGAGCTTTTTTACTTTTGGATTTATTTAAAAATGTAAAAAAACTTATTAGCTTATGGGCCATAAAAAACAGACATCGGACAGGGTTTGGCCCTCTACTTTGTAGTTTTCTTACCCCTGGACTAAACTGATAAAATCCAGTTCTTGGGACATTGAAGACTGAAGAACACATCTGAACAATGTTCTCACTCTAAATCCTACCTTGTATATGCATCTGGGCTCTCTTAACCATTTTGACTATAATAATAGTGATCTAAAATGTGTATTTATTTTGTCAATATAGGTTCAAGATATTCTTATCAACCCTTCTGATCACGTAGCAAAATAGTTCAGCAGGATCTACCTACCATATCTCAGTTCTTTTCTGTCACTTTTCATAATTGCCTGCAATAGCTTCACCATTCTGATGTTTAGGAAATACAGACAACAGGACATTCAGTGACAGGACAACAATTGCTTGAGGATTTGTGTTTTCTACTCACCTAAATTTAGGTCTTTAAAGGAAAATATAATGTTGTACATGTATCATATCTTAATAAGAATTGACATGACCAATTTTGCTGTCTTTTTATTAATTTTAAATCTTAAGTACCTGCAAGGTGCCTAATATTGGCTTCCAGGAATGTAAAAATGGGCATAATTTTGTTCTGAATTTTATCCTAAAATAATAATAATAGCTAGCATTTATGTAGTATTTTTAAAGTTTCACAGTACTTTATAAATATTGTGCCATTTGATCCTCACATCCTCATTTGATTCTGGGAGGTAACTTCTATTATTATCCCCATTTTACAGATGGGGAAACCAAGGCAGAGAGAAATTAAGTGACTTGCCCAGAGTCACACAGCTAGTAAGTATCTAAGGCTAGATTTGAGCTTAGGTCTTCTTGCATCCAAATCCACCACTCTACAGGTGGCCATTAGGCCACCTAGTTGTCTCAGAATAGTATTAACCCTACCTACTATAATTAGCTGCCTCTTTGAAAAAGAAATAGTTCATCTGAATTCTCACCTTTAAGCATAGCATTTAGAGGCAACATGGCCTACTTAGGCCACTGTCATATATTTATTAAACTTCAGGTCAAATCACTATCATGAAACGAATAAGGTCTTCATGGTTCAAAAACCTGACTTCAAAATTTTACCCCTAGAAAGGTCTATTCTGTATAAGGAAAGGACAAAGTGTTCTTGGTTTGTAATTAACACTCACCATCTCAAGCTACTTCAAGTGCTTTGCTAAAGGGATCATCTTTCTAGTGTAGCTTGTAATTTTATTATTCCATACCATAGCAAATATTTTAAATCAATATATTCACCAGATTTGGTGTGTATAGCTCACCTATGGCTAAAGGGGAGAGAAGATAAGCTGCCACTAAGAAAAAATAGCCTCAAATACTTTGATGTCATGCCAACCCAAAGGTTGAAGCTACTAGGGTGTTTGTCTGATTTCAAGCCATAATTCCAAGTGAGTTGATAAAGGAAAAATTAAACATTGGAGGGGGAAAAAGGCAACCAGTTATACCTTAGGCACTTAATTTCTAAGGTTGTTCCAAAATATAATCTTTATAATTAATAGTTGGTCAATAAATAAGAGTTATATTCTTGAAAAAAAAAAAGTAGAAAATGTATCAGTATAAATCCAAGGGTGTATGTGCAAGAGCTGCCACCTGAATATTAGGCAAAGTACACCATTTGTAATTCAGATCAAAGGACAATGACCAAGGTACCCCACTGCCTGCCAGCAGCAGCATACCTAAAATGCAATTTGGGTCTTTTGGAGATGTAAATAGCCCTTTGCAATCTTAAATTATGGAGTTGCAGCAAATGGCACAATCACATTTATGGGTTGGTAATATACAGAAATGTTTATGTGTGAAATGTGCCAGTATTTCCACTCTTGTTGCACTTTCCACCATCAATAATGTTTATACTCTACATTTGTACATTCTTTCTTTTGATTGTACTGGCAGCTCCCCAGAGCTAATGAAAATCCGTTTACTTATATAAGGAGGGAGCCCACTAGAAAATGTCTTTGGATGTGAAGCACTGATTTAGCTCAGTATTTCCCAAATGGAATGAATATTTGGGGGCTTGAAATCTAATTGGTAGAAAGCAGATATGCTGGTTGCAGGGATGGAAGGGAGTAAAATGTATCTGGAGTAACCTTGGGATACAAGGAAAGGGGCAGAGATTTTGAAAGAAGGCAAAGAATTAAGTCTATTTTTACACTGAAAGACGACCATATGTAAAAAAAGCATTTTGTGTAACATTTCATATTTATATTTTAGAGGAGAAATATCACTAGCATTAAAATTTTCTCATGGGACTCATATTCACATTATGCTGAACATCAGGGTCTTAGGGGACCCTGATTTGACAAGTATTCATTTAGTAGACATTTTTGAAAGATAAATTGTTTAGGAAAAATATGCTTCATTTTTGACACGCAAAAAAAAAAATACTTCCAGCAGCCAAGGTGGAGGGAGATGTGCAGTGAGAGGCTTGAGGAGATATTAGAGGGTGTGGAACAGTTGCTGAGGAGAGTGAGATGTAGCAAATCAACTAGGTAGGAATATTGGCCTTGCTGCAACGAGAGCCCAGTTGTGCTTAGATAACATAAATTTGTAGTAGGCCTAGCCAGAAAGGTGGTGTTATCTCCATTCACCAAGGGGATGATATAGGAAGAGAAGGAGGAGGAGTAAGTCATTGCAAGGGTGATAGCCTAGAAAAGAACCAAGAAGTGGAGAGAATGGAATTCGTGAAGATGAAGGGGATGGAAGATGGAAGATGGAATGATAGAAGAAGATAGAATGATAAAGGAATTTCAGAGTTCATGAACATGGAAGATGGAATATGTGGGTGATGGAAAGTCAAGGGTATGACCTACTCTGTGGGTAGTTGAGGTGAAGTGGAGAAGGTCATGAGAATTGAGTAGACTGAGAAACAAGGAAATAGGGATACTTAAGTATATGTTTTCATGTTGAAGCCCCTAGTGTGAGGAAGAGAGAAAGATTATGGGCCAGCCACTGAACTCATTGGGGAAGGACAGAGAATGTCCTGAGGATGTAGAGATAAAACCACAAGGTTTTGGTTCAGGTCACAAAGTTAGTTAGCATGAACCTCAAAGGAGAAGTTGCTATGCAGAGGTTGTGATGATGTTAGGAGGGAGCCATGCCTCAGTGTGGACTAGAAGATGGAAGGATTGATGAAGGTTTAAGGGGAATGGAAATTAAAAAATTATGGACCAGGTATTCCAGAGGGCACAGTGGAAGGGATGGAAAAGTCTAGAGTGGGCCATTGTGGGGGGGGTGGGTACAGTGAATAGACCTGAGGAAGTCTCAAGTCAGCGATGGGTAAAGGGAAGTTTATGCCACTTCCAGGGGTCCTATACCCGTCTTACCTCACTGAAAAAATTGGGGCCATTCACTGAGAGCTCCCTCTTCTCTCCTCCTTCACTAGATCACTCAGATGTCTTCTCCCACTATCTCCTTTTCCACCCCATGCTCGAATGAAGAGGTAATTTTCCTTGCCAAGGCAATGATCCCTCTATGAGACAGATCCATCCTTCTTGATCCCATTCCTTCCCATCTTCTTCAGCAGATTTCCACCACTGTCATCCCCATGCTTTCTCTCCTGTTTTTAATCTTTCCCTCTCTACCAGCTTCTTCTTTCCTGCCTACAAACATGTCCATGTCTATCCTACCCCCCAAAACCCTCATATGATCCTACCGGTCATTAGCTCTCATCCTATGTCTCTTCTCCACTTCATAGATAGACTCTCTGAGAAAGCCATCTACTACTATTGGTGCCTTCGTTTCTTGTCCCTCCTCTCACTTGCTTCTAAACCCTCTGCAGTCTGGCTCCTGATCCCATCATTCCACTGAAACTTCTGTCTCTCAAGTTCACAATGAACTCTTAATTGCCAAATTTAATGGCCTTTTCTCAATCGAGATCCTCCTTGGCCTTTCTGCAGCATTTGACACAATTACCTTTTCCTCCTGGTTATAGTCCTCTCTCTAGGTTTTCATGATGCTGCTCTCTCCTGGTTCTCTTCCATTCTAACTGCTCCTTCTAAGTCTGCTTTACTGGTTGCACATCTATGCCATACTCTCTAATCATGGCTATTCCTCAAGGCTCTATCTCAGGTCCCTTTCTCTTTTCAATCTATATTATCTCACTTTGTAATTTCATCAGCTCTCATGACTCAGTTATCATCTCTGTGCAGATGATTCCCAGGTGTATATATGCAGCCCTAGTCTCTCTGTTAAGGTATAGTCACACATCCCCAATTGCTTATTACATGCATCAAACTGGAAATCCCATTGGCATCACAAACTCAACATGCCTAAAACAGAATTCATTTTTTCCCCTAATCCTCCCCCTCCTTACAGGTTTCCGGATCACTATCAAGGGCACCACCATCCTCCAAGTCATGTAGGCTTTCAACTTTGATGTCAGCCTCAACTCTTCAATCTCATTTACCCCATATATCCAATCACCACCACCACCTTGGCAACCATCTTCCCTCAGATCCTGATGGAAACAGCCCAAGACTGACCAAAGAGCCTTAGGGATAGTGTGTGCCTTTGGGAATAGTGTGTCCTAAACCACCAGACTGATTTCTAGCTCAGCCCCTGAAGCCATTATTGAGGGGAGAGAAATCATTGTGGAGGGAAGCCCACCATCCCCACCACCAGCAACCATTGCTGGCAAATTAACTGCGATTAACAAGCAGATGGGTACAGGAGCCCTGGAAGTGGCAGCACCCCCCAGATCAACATTCTTACTTCTAGCTCAGCCTTCCAAGGGATTATCTGGGGAGATGATTCCTGTGGAGAAGAGGCCAGCCATGCCCACCAACTGCTAAACAACTACTATTCACAGGGCAAGCAAAGCTAGCTTCAATGAAGCAGCAGGGCATGCTGAGGGGGAAATGTGAGGTAATATTTGGCTTTTCAGGCAAATACTTTGACTGCCATATTCTTTTTTAACACCCATTGGAGATGTTCTAGGATCCTGAACCTTAGAGCCTTTGAAATAGCTATGCTTTCAGCCCAGTGTCTGCAGCCATCATCCTGGGAAGATCCACCCTGTGGAGAAGCAGCCTGCCAAGTGTTTCCGCAGGTGCCACATCCACATGTACTGTACACTTAGCAAAGAATGTTGTCACAGAAGCCCTTGACCCTGTCAATTCAACATCAGAAACCAATACAATTTTATCAGTGCATTAAAGAGGGATTATCAGGGAAAATATAGAAGATACATACCTAGTAGTGGTATTGCTAGGTTAAAGAGTATGCACAGTTTTATAGTCCTTGGGGTATACTTTCAAATTGTTCTCCAGAAAGGTTGGATTAGTTCACAGCTCCACCAACAATGCATTAGGGTTCCAATTTTCCCACATTTCTCCAACATTTATAATTTTTCTTTTCTATTATATTAGCCAATCAAATAGGTGTGAGGTAGTATCTCAGAGTTGTTTTAATTTGCATTTCTCTAATCAATCGTAATTTAGAACACTTTTTAATATGACCATAGATATCTTTGATTTCTTCTTTTGAAAACTGTTCATATCCTTTGACCAATGGGGGCCATTTCCAGTCATTCTGATCTATACCTTGCCACTGGACCCAGATGGCTCTAGAGGAGAGAGTGAAGCTGGTGACTTTGCATAGTCCTGCCTCACTTAAATCCATTTCACTTGCAAGTAATGACATCAACTACCTGATGTCATGACCCTGGGCAAATCACTTAAATTCTATCTGCCTCAGTTTCCTCATCTATAAAATAAGGATAATAGCACCTACTTCTCAGGGTTGTTGTGAGGACCAAATGGGGTAATATTTGTAAAGTGCTTAGCACAGTGCCTGGCACCTAGTAAGCACTCTATAAATGTTATCTATTATTATGATCTGCTTTGTTGCAGCATCCTGAGGATCTTGTGATTTTTCCATTTGACTTGTAACTGAAACTTTCCTTATGGGGCTGTCCTCACTAAAACATGAGCTCCTTGAGAGCAGGAACTGTTTTATTTTTCCATTTGAATCCTCAGAACTTAGCACAGGGCTTTGGACATAGTAAACTTTGATAAATGCTCTGACCCCTCACTTTAATTCTTAGTTTCCTTGGCTTCCTTCAAGCCCCAACTTAAGCCCTCCCTTCTGAAATAATTTTCTTGATCTATGCATCTTCTATTGCTTTCACCTTTCAGATAAGCACCATCATCTCTCTCCACATGTATACAGTATCTACACAAACACACATATATGTATCTAGGTATTTACATCTCTCCTTGCCATTCTCCAATTGATTAATGGTCAGAGGATATGAAAAGGCAGTTTTTAGGAGAAATTAAAGCAATCAACAGTCACATGAAAAAGTTTTCTAAATCACTGCTTATTAGAGAAATGAAAACTAAAACTCCGAGGTACTATCTCACACTTACCAGACTGACTAATACTGCAGAAAAGGAAAATGACAAATGCTGGAGGGGCTGTGGAAAAATTGGGACACAATTATTGCTGGTGGAGTTGTGAACTGATCCAACCATTCTGGAAAACAATTTGGAACTATATTCAAAGAACTACAAAACTACATACTCTTTGACCCAGCAATATCACTACTTGTCTGTATCCCAAAGAGATTAAAAAAGGAAAAATTCCATTTGTACAAAAATATTTATAGCAGCTCTTTTTGTGGTGGCAAAGGATTGGAAATCGGGATGTACCGTCAAGATCAAATTTCCTCTGTCTTGAGCATAGTTGCAATTTTGATTGTTGAGACACTATCAGAAAATGCAGTACTGAATTTTGAGAAAAGGTGGTGCTATACAAATGGGGTGGGTTTGTCTACATTCAAAGCAGTATTTATCTCTCTTTTCAAAATTTTACCCTGTTATCATTAGTAATGAGATCAAAACACTGCTCTACCTTATGTGATTAAAATAAAGCCTGTATAAACAAGTCCCAAACCTTTACATTTTTCTAACTTCAGTACTATCTCTCAAAGCTAGTTGGCGGAAATTCAATGTAAGTAAATTACAAGTTAAATCATGTAGTGAATTTATTTCAAAGTGTCCAAATCATTTCATTGTCTTAAATATTGTTGAAACAGGCCATCTGCTGGGCTGTGGAAATATTTTCATTATGGTAAGGTTTGATATGATGAGATTTTGAAGTGAAACCAATGTAAATTAATTGCTGCAGTAAGGAAACCAAGTTGCCCAGAAAGCACCTTAGCAAACATTTGATTTGCTTGCCAAATGGATAGAGACGAGTGCCAAAGGCAACACTGGGTTAGAATATAAACTCATTTTATTAAGATGGGTTCTTCAAAAAATCTTATAAAGGATGATAGATGAGCAGTACTATCTCATTAAGAAGAGAAAAGCAGGAGGCTAAAACTAGTCTAATGAAAGTTTGGCAAGTTATCCATTTGAACAAAGGCCATTCTAAGGGATACAAATGGAAAGACAACTACAAACAGTAGAAAAATGGAAAAGATTTGCAAAAAAATATTGTAACAAATTGTTTTCTCCATGAAGGAGAGTGAAGCCACAACACTTGGATCCTGACATCACAGTCCCTTAGGTGTTAAGTATAGACTAGAGAAAGAAATGGTACAAAAGAGAATAAACATGGAAAAAGCAGACAGGTTGGATGAAGTAATTACAGGGGCAGCTAGCAGATACAGTACTGGGCCTGCAGTCAGGAAGACTTGAATTCAAATTTAGCCACTGACACTAACCACTTCTGACCTTGGGAAAGTCACTAAACCTCTGTTTCTGTTTCCTCGTCTATAACATGGGGATAAAAACAGCACCTACCTACGTCCCAGAGTTGTGATGATCAAATGAGACAATAATTATAAAGCACTTAGCATAGTGTCTGGAACATAGTAAGGGATATATAAATGTTAGCAATTGTCGTGGAGGAGATCCATGCTGCAGTTAGTCGATATAATTGTGAGGAGAGAGGGACCAATTTATAAGCAGTGGAAGATCCCAGAAGTGTAGGAAAAACCTCAGGCCTTACTGATTCTAAAAAAAAGAAAAGGTGACCCAGAAAATATCAACTACTGACCTATCTGTTTATTCTCTCATCTATCCATCACTTGAGAGCATCCTTCACGAGGGTATTAGTAGGGAACAAGCATGTTTTCACCAAAATATTCAACGGTGGAGCACATATCTACCCTCTCACATGTGATTCCTGGAGAAGGTGGGATGGAATGGGATTGCTTGTATAGAAATAGGATTAGCCTTGGAAAGGTGTAAAGTAGTTTCATCGTGTAAGAGACGTGTGAGAGATATGAGATGTGGAAGAGGTGGAAAGAGCACAGTGGAAAGAAAAAAAGCCCATCCTCAAGCTAAGCAGAAAATAATTGTTGGCTGTTTCATTTTTTTTTATATTGACCTTAACATCAAATAAAAAGAGCATTTCAATATACAAAGTAGAATAGAAAAAGGATTGTACATAAACAGAGAATTTCTTGTTACATACAGTTTGCTCTTCCTTTTAAGTATGTAATAAATCCAACATGTAACTTTTCAATCTGCTTGTCTGATTCCTTCTGTTCTCTTCTCTGCATTTACAAAAAATGATTCAATGACCCTCTTTTCTTCTTTTTTTTTTTTAGCAACTCTATTGCTAACCCCTGTCTTCCCCTATCATTGTTTTTCATTACTTTTACCACATTGGCCTCCCACTAGGATAGACAAGTCAAAGATGAACATATGGTTAAAAAATTATAAATAGGCATTATCTAATTCCAATGTAATGTACACCATTGAAATGGATAACAACTTTTCTGTGTGTGCAAAAACTTTACCTTTTTCTTATATAAAACTTCCAGAGAACACTAAAATGTGTATACATTCACATATGAAGGATCTATGATCTTATCAGGGTAGTTAATTGCATTTGGGAACTCCCTCTACTATCATGGAAGGTGAATGATTTATTATTTCGGAGATTTGGTCTTTGGGAGTTGCCTAAAGCCAATGGCTAAATGACCCTTCCACAGTTACCTATCTAGTAAAGGTCAGAAGAGAATTTGAAACCAGGTATTCTGTACTCCAGTCCTAGCATGCTATTCATTACAGAACCAAATGCAATAATTCTTTTACAAATTAGTTTACAGGGGCAGCTAGGTAGTGCAGTGGATAGAGCACTGGCCTTGGAGTCAGGAGGATGTGAGTTCAAATGCATCAGACACATGATACTTACTACCTGTGTGACCCCCGGGGAAGTCACCCTGATTGCCTCACAAAAAAAAAAAATAGTTTGCAGTATATGGACCTAATATTATGGATTATAATTAGATGTATTCTAACCTTCAGTAGTAAGATTAAATTGTCTTTATTATTACCATAGCTAATTTTCTATAAAAAGCTACAGTTCAAATGAAAAAAGAGTAACATTTCTACAAAAGTATAAAACTAGGCCAGTTGATATTAAAAAACATGTTTCATTTACTCTTTATGCAAATATTTACAGTTAGAAGATGGCATTATTACATATTAATACAAATCAGAAGAACTGGAAGAAATACTGCCATTTTAAAAAAGTCAGCTCATGAAATTTTCTAATTTCAAGTAGCTAGTTAAGGCACCAACAACAGAGAACTAAGATATTCACAGATACAACCATAAAAGATGAGTCCCAAACTCCAAACAAAGAGGACAGAACCACAAAAAAAAGTTTCTTAGAAATAGCTCTGGAGCGGCTCTCCCAAGATGACTTCCAGTTGCTGAATAGTCTTCTGGCATTGATTTTCCACTTCTTCACATTCATCTGAGAAAAGAAAACCTCGAAGTCAGTCTTCCTGCCCCTATTGCATTCCCCCACATTCCCTCATCTGCCCCAGCACCCCCTCAAAAGGACCTGAATACTGAAAGCAACAGTGCAGAAGTACTTCAGAGTAAGATTCCAGATGGACTCCCAAAGTGAGAGGGGGACCGTTGATGCCAGGGGGCAAAGTCATCTAATAAAAACTCGTCAGCATGGCTGTTCTTTTCCCAGACCTATCACATCTCTCTGAAGCACAGAGAAGCAAGGCAGAGGGCACCGGTTCTTCCTCAGGTGTACAGTAGAATAGCTGTGATTAGATCACATGCTATTAATCTACCCACTACCTAATTTCTGCCTTGTTGGGAAAGTATTTCTATAAAACACTGCCATGTTTGTAAAGCACTTTACCTACATTAATTCATTTGATCATCACAACAGCCATAGTAAGGTAAGTGCTCTTATTATCCTATTTTACAGATAAGGAACCAGGCTCAGAAAGTATGAATGACTGACATGCCAGGGCCTCACCGTTCCTCCATCCAGCCCTGTGACTGTGACTGGCCTACCTGTGTCTGGTGAATCTGGGCATGCCCTTAAACAGTGTAAGAGGATTACCTTCCATCAGCTCTGCTAAGAAAGGAATGGACTCAGGGAGGAGCACGATGTAGTTCTCCCTTAGCTTTTCGGCCAGCTCTAAGATAGTAATCAAGGCAGCGAATCGAACCTAAAAAGAAGAAAAAGCTACAGCTTGACATGTACATCTCTGTCATAGTGCTGAAAAATGAGAGGGCTTCCAACTTTAGAATCTAAGTATTTCTTTAGCTGTTTTGGGGAGTACTACTGCTACACATCTCCAACTTTTTACTGCAAAGGGCCCATAACTTTAACAATTTAGGATAGAATGGACAATGATTAGGCAAAAATTAACTACTCATTTCTTTTATTCAGAACAACATGTAGATATCCATTTAATGCCAGTTTATCTGACCATAGATATAAAGTTGGAAAGGACCTTAGAGGCTTCTGAGTCCAAACTCCTTATTTTACAAATAAGGAAACTGAGGCACACAGAGTCACACAGCCAGCATCAGAGGTTGGCATCTGAACCTGGGTCTCCCTAATCCAAATCAAGCACCCTATTATACCATGCTGGGGTTGGGGTTCATCTTTAATCATTACAATAAGAGGAAAAAATTATAAATTATATGAAAGAGATATTATCACTACCCTACTTGCTTCATACTTTGCTGAAGACAAAGTGCTATGCAGAAATCAGAAAGCTCTAGTGCACTACAGAAATAAAGAAGTTAATCACCTCATCTTATATTTTACTGCTTGTACATCTTATCCTATGTTATAAGTAGAGTATGAAAATTTCTAAAAACCTTACAGCTAAATACTAAAAATTTTCCAGGTCACTAAATTTACACCCTTATAACAGCCTTTACTACTTGGTGATACCCAAAACAGCTCTTTGCTATGGCATGCCACAATTCATCATCAATTAAAGTCAAGGGATCCTATAGATATGCAGCAGTATCACCAAAGGATCACACAGCTCCCACCTTAGGTGATGTGTGCCGCATCTTAAGGAGAATTTGGTAGTTCAATGGTTTCCACAGAGAGTCATCTGCCATGGCTACAGAAAACTGAGCAATACATGGTATCAGGTGCTTCGTTACTCTTTCCTGGAATGTCTCTTCTCCTCCAAGCATGTTTTCAAGCTATTAGGAGCAAAACAAGTGCTTTTGTAAACTGTTTGAATGTTCAATTTGAACAAAAATCCTTATCTGTACACATTTCAATAGCTTTCGAAGATTAGCAGAATGAAATCACTCTAATATTCTAACACCCCATGAAACGTTACATTCAGCAATAGCATAAAACAAATATTACAGAGATGAAACGTGCAGGGAGATTAAATAATTTTCTTAGAAATTTGTCAACCTTTCAAGAAACTCCATCAGATGAAATCTATGGGAGATACTGATGACACTGTTATCGTCTACCATTCCCTCATCTCATTAAGGATCCCACTGGATAAAAACCTTACATAAAATATGCATTATGTACTTGGGCCAACCTGCTTGTCAGAATAGAAGGAATGTAATAGAAGTAGGTACTGTGAGAGAATAAAAACCCAGTCCAGAGATATAAAAAAGCTCATGAGGATGTCCTGCTTGTCCTCACATGTTACACATATACAACTAAAATTACAAAGAATGAATAAAGATGGTTTTGGGACTAGGTATCTCTACCTTGCCCTGGCTGGAGGGGCAGTGGCCATTCACATGTCTGATCCCACTAATGACTGACATGGGCACTTTGACCTGCTTTAGACCTATTCGAGCCCGCCCCCTCCTTAGGCAGCCTAGGAGCCCCTCCCAGGAGGCATTCCCACTTTGGCAACGGTCTCAGTGTAGTCCCCTGATCAGCTTAATCCCATGTCATCATTCCTGAACTCAAGTCCTCCACCAGCCTCATCAAGCCTCCCTAGTAACAGGGATTACAGGGATGTGCCACCAGACCTCTCCTCAAAGCAAATTCAAGAATACTATGATTACAAGTGACATGTAGGGGTACACAAAAGAACTGCCTTTATAAAGTATAAGCTTTGAAAACAAAAGAAATGCTTGGTTCCAAGGAGGGAAAGTCCTTACATTCATCAAGGAAAGTAATACTCCTTAGCCACGAACCCCTATCATTAATACCACACCTCACAAACAGAACATTATCTACAATTTTAACAGCTATAAATCAAGATTTATCTGTGAGAAATTCAGGTTATCTTCTTTATGAAAAAGAAAATTGTATTCTAATACCTGGTCCACCAGAGGCATCATCAAGGCTTCAGCTCTCTCTTTGCTTACAAAATGCTGAGTGTCAAAAAGAAAGATTTTGTGCATACAATCCAATATAAACTGCAGTAACAAACAGCTCTTTTCAGGTTCATTTTCAGAGTCAAAAAAGGCTTCATCTAAAAATGAGTAAAAATTTAGAAGAGAAAAGTTTACATGGCTCTGCAAATCTCTGCAGTGTATGTACTAACCAGAAGTGGATATCCACTCAGTCTAAGAACATTTAATTTTATCTGAAATCCACACATCCAATCTGCTTAATAAATCAAACATAAAAGCAAAAATATGTTTGAACTGGCCTGGCCTGATCTGCAAGTACAGCCTGAACATGTGCTGCCAGTGCTTCCAGCAGTATGCAAAAGACATCAGCTTCATCAAGTTGGACTAAATTATATCTACGGATTTTGCTTCAATGATTAATCTGACCACCAGCGACCACCATTTTACAGAACTCTGGACAACTCGTTGATGTGCCCACCTAAAGGTCTATCCTGTTGTGCAGGCTAAGCTAATTTGTACATGCAATTAAAAAAGGTAACTCAGAAAAAGGCAAAGAAGTATGTACTCTCCTGGTGTGTGCCTTTGGGGTTCTCCTCTTTTCTCTCAACTTTACCACCTTAATTGCTGGTTTTTCATCTTCTTTGCTCCTCTGAAATGTAAGTGTGAGCCCCCAAGGTTCTATTATAAGCCCTCTTCTTCCCTTTCTTTATGGTACCATTCACAGTCTCTTGGTTTCAATAATGTTCTCTAAGCACCGAATTCCCAAATCTATATTCCCAATCTCCCCCCAGAAATGAGGTATTTTATTTCCAATTACACTTGGACGTTAGGCAAGTTCCTCAGACTCAAAGCTCCAACCATACCTATGAGTATTCATCTTTAAGGCAGCTCCTCCTCCTAATTTTCCTATTTCTGTTAATGGAATTAGTACCATCCCAGTTTCCAGAGTCATGTTCAACTCTTTCTCTCCTTTACATGCCTAATCAGTTCCCAAATGCTGTCATTTCTCTTTCTGCAATATCCTTTAAATTCTAACCCTACTTTCCACTCCTACTGAAATCCTTCTAATCCAGCCCTCATCTCTTCTCTAATAAGCTGACAGAGTCCCTTAACTGGCAGTGCTGCTTCTAGTTTATTTCCTTTCCAATCCACCTCTATCTTAACGTACTGCTATGTTATTCCTTGTTATTCCTCTCTGGTCAAAAACTCTGGAACTGAAAAGTAAATGGCTCCTCATTTTCTAGCTTGCCTCCTTTCTACTCACTGCCGCTACCTTAAATCCTACTCTAATTATGTCTCTTCTGCCTGGACTTTTCAAAAGCTTCCCAAAAGAACTGCCTTCTGCTGATTTCAGCTCCAACCCAACCTACAAACCACTGCCAAAGGAATCTTCCTAATGCTCAGCACTGATCATTCCCTCCTTTTTTCATTCCCACTTTGGCCAAAAAAGTGCAATGCCTGCAGCGTGCAGTTAGTGGTGCTGCTCAATCTTATTGCACATAACTCTTCCTGTGATTTAAACTCCAGCAAAAGAACAATACTCATCATTCCCCAATTTTGTCCTGTCCTTCCCTGTCCCCCACCATTTTAGCTTTATGCAATGCACCAACTCTACCCAGAAGCCTCCACCCAATGTCCAGGCCCTGGATCACTTGCTGCAAGAAGCCCCTTTCCTACCAATCCCCAGCCCCCAAAGCCAGAACTTCCCTCCTTCCTCAGATTCCTCAAAGGCCTTGGTGCTTCCTTTCAATTTCTAGTTTCCATTACCACTCTGTGTATCCTTGCATTGTCTTCCCTTGGGTCTGTAAATAAGCTCCTTAAAGGCAGGAGTTTTCTTATTCTTGTTTCCTAAGAGCAGAGCATCAATTCCCTGTGCCTCAGAAGAGCTTGAGAAATACTCAAGTGAACTATCCTCTCCTAAATTACATCTCACAAAAGTGCTACAAGTATGGTACATGGCAAGAGTAAAATTTTCTAAATGAGATAAAAATTATACCTGTTTTGGAGATGTTGATTTGGTTCAAAATATCAGCAAAAGGTTTCACTAAATGGCCAGCAAATAAGGTAAAAAGGCCTTTCAGTTTCTCAGCAATGCAATCTGCCAAGTTGCACAAAGTCAGCAACCTGTCCCTTGGAGCATCTTCTGTTCTGGCCCAATCAAACAGCTGAAGGAGAAAAAAAAGATCCACTTCCATTTCATACTCTGCTGTAACAGTTGTCTGGGACAATCCAGGCCTGGATGAAGAACAGTCTTACCTTAAAGAAGAGGGGTCTGAAAGTGACTTCAGAAAGTTTCATAACCATGCTCACTACACAGTTAATTATATAATCTTCAGTTTGACCAACTTCCTCTAGGTTATCCTGAATGTGAAAGAGAAGTTTTTAGTTCATTAGTCCTAACAACATTTATGTAGTGCTAATTTATGGTTTGTTAAGTACTTTGCATCTATTATGTCATCTCAACCTCCCTATATGCCTTTGGTTTAAGTACTATAGGTATCATAACTTCATTTTAGAGATGAAAAGATTAAGGCTCAAAAGAATAAGTGCCTTGCTCAGGGTTACACAAGTCTTAAATATAAGAGAAAGGATTTGCATCTAAGAGTTGCTATCCAAGTCCAGGGCAATAGAGACATCAAACTTGTGGCTTGCAAAACTCCTGAGTACAGCCCAAACCAGAATAAAACTATAACTGGAAACTATTTAACAAAATAAACAAAAACATAACACGAATAGTGTTAATTTGTGGTTTTCTGAGTCAATATAATATGTGGTCTGCAGGGATCCGTTTCTGTTTGAGTTTGACACCACTATAGAACATGATCTACTCTGTCAACACTGCCTTTCTTGAAAGAGAACCTGACATCTAGTTCTTTACTATGGCCCCAAATAATTTAGGGAGTATGACAGTCTTTGATAATAGTGAGAAGACAAATTTCACCTTGAGATTTCACCTCCTTTTCTCTCTTTCTTTCAATCACTATGTAATCTACAAATTGAAATGCTTTATGGAGAAAGCAACCAAAAATTATACCCCCCAAATCTACAGCAATTAAGAAAGAAAAACCAGAACAAAATAACTAGAAACATCTCACCTTTGAGTGTTCTGCTCTGAAGTTCGGGATAGAAACCAGAACAAAATAACTAGAAACATCTCACCTCTGAGTGTTCTGCTCTGAAGTTCAGGGCTTCCAAGAAAAATGCTGTTAATTGAGACTGATGAGAGTTGAGGTCTTCCTTCTCCATTACTGCAATGTGCTCTTGAAGGATGCTCATAAATGGACCTATTCGAATCTACCAAAAATACAGTGAACAGGTATAAGTACAGGTTTCCCATTGAGCTATATTATTCTAAAATAACTAATAAAGAATTCACAGAGATGTATATTATAACTAGACCCATAATATTCAAAGATAAAAGCTTTTGAACATTGTTTCTCTGAAAAAAAATCAAGAAAATAAAACATTTTAACTACCTTCTCTTTTCTAAAATTCAACTCTGAAAATTATTCTAACCTTCCAGTTCTTCCCAATTTGCTTGTAAACTGGGTTGAGTGTTGACAATAAGACTCTTGGAGAAAGTGTAGTAGCCAATGTTGTTTTCAGGGATGTCACCCGGAGAGTTGCCTGGGAAGTAGGACCCATCTCCCTTGCAATTATCTCCCAACGAATTGCCTATAAAAATACAAGTGAATTACTAGAGCCATTTTGGACTGCATAAAGCACCTCTATAGAAAATTCTTGATGATTAATCAAGAAATCAAATCTTATAATATTAGTATTGTCAGTGTTTGCAACAATTACAGGATTGCTCAGATTGAACAGTTTTAAGTTTTACATAAATGAAAATTTTATGTTAAACAGAAACTTACTATGCCTTTACAGATAAACTTCAGCAGGGCACTGACTTGTCTCCCTCATGCTGGCAGCTGAGGGATAATGGTATTGTGAAGTGACATAAGAGTATCAAACAGGCAGAACACAGGGATACTTGGGTTTGAAACTAAGAAAGTCTGAAGTACACAAAATAAACTACTTCATCTTGGAAGATTTAGGTACATCCTCAGAATAAATGTTTCTCTGGAAAAAGTCTGATTTAACTCTCTGACCCTCAGAGGACACGATTCAGCTGTACTGAAGACTTGGAACCACTTTGTTATTGAAGTAAGGAAAAAACTTGACTTGGTTAAGTCAAACAGCAAATGATCAAACATAATGGAACAACATCAACCAGAGAAGAAACTCCCCAGGAAAAATTATTTTGCATTTTAAAAATAGAGATTTCAACTACCTATTACTGTTGGCAGGCAGACATAACACTGCAATGCAAGACATTCTACTTTTAAAGACACTATGGGATAGACAAGCTTCCATAGCAGGAAGAAAAAAGAAGCACACTAAATTTCCCATAAAGTGATCCTACAAGTCGAAAGAAAAAAGGAATGGCCAGGTCAGGACTTTTGGTGTTTCCATGTTAATTCTGTTATTAAATCAAGAATGGGAGAAAAGAAGAAATAGGTATACGTGTGATCAAGAAACTAATCATCAAAGACTAGAAGGTGATAACTGAAATCAAAATAATTTCTCCTAATAGAAACAAAGCATAAAGATCACATTTTAAAAGCTAGATTGTCATTTTATCAGTCAGTCAACAAGTATTTATTAAGTACTGTGCTTAGCACTGGGATACAAAGAAAAGACAAAAACATGATCCTTGGCCTCAAGGATATGATTTTCTAACGAGGGAGATGGCATATCAATAACTACATAATAAAGATATATACAGTATGTACCTCTCATTTAGAGAGGTAATTTTCTATAGAAGGATCTAGTAGGGGAGGAATTGAAAGGGTGGTGGTGAGAGGGATAATGGAATAAGAAGTGGAGATGAAGGTAGGGTTACCTAACCATCAGTGCAGGAAGTGCCTGGTGAGGAATTTTTTCTACTAATGCAGAGCAGCACCTTCAACTTGGTGAGCACCCCAGGGCATTGAGAGGCTCAGACACTTGCCCAGTGTTACACAACCAGGATAATATGATTAATTCACAGGTTTTGCTGTGTTTGGATTTTAATACTACAAATAGACAAAGATTTTCCCTACCCCACTCCAAATTCTGTAGCTTACCTGCATTAAAATACCATGGAGATATGGGCTGAGAAAATGTGGAAGAGTTTCAACAACTTTCTGAAGGGCTGCCAATGCACTAAGCAAATAAACCTCACCTGAGACCAGCTCATTGGTATTCTCCAGTGTAGTCAACAATGCAGGCATGAGCCTAAAAACAGTGGGCAAAACATTAGGATACCCAGTAGGATGACCCATTCGAATAGAAAAGAGAAAAAAGCAAAACAGAAAGAATCATTAAGAAACCTCAACCCAAAATTCTACCCATTATAGTACTATACATAATGTAGTCTTACACTTTTTTAAGTCACTCATGTGTCTAATGTGCCACAATGAACAAGTGAGACCTAAGGGCTAGTAATGTTTGCACTATTACCACAATCACCTATCATGGGATAGATAAGCAGTATCATCCGAAAGGGAGTTTAGCTTACCCACCAATGGGATGGAATTGTGGCAGAAACAAATGTCTTCTGTTCCTGCCTTCCCATCTCTCCATTTAGCCTTTGCTAATAAAGGGGATTATGAATTATGAAGTAGTCTGTATTTGTAAGCTTGAAATGGCAAATAATTCTTTACTAACTGTATGTGCATTAACCCTGAAGCAAAAAGACTTTAGCAGCTTCTGTACGCAATTTTGCCCTATAAGAATACCTAGGAAGATGAGGTATTGCCAGCGCTCCCAGGACACAGGTGATCTCAGCTATACACAACAAAGCACTTCCCAGTACGTTTTTCTCATCCTTCATTTCTGGATTGATCAGGTTAATGGCTGTGCTCAATACAGGGATAAAAGCCTCTGAATTTTCTGTGCCAAAATTTTTGCACAGTAACTTCAAACTGTACAAGGCAGTCTGTCTGTTGACGGCTTGCTCTTCTTTCTCCTTTATTTTATGCTGTGCAATAGCCGAGAGATCTGGAACCAGTTTCAAGAAAAGGGCCACCTAAGGACAAAAAACAAAAATTCAACATAATTGAAGTAAAAAAATAAATTTAAACAAAACAGATCTTTGCTCCATTTTTCACTACCAGAAAGAATTATTAAGCTGCAGTGCACATCAGACACCAAAGGCGCCTGTACTCAGGAGGAGTAAAGTTAGACCTTTCCCTTACTTGTCCCTTTTTCCACTTTGCATGCTGGTGTAATTTATTGTTTAAGAGGTCCATTGCTTTACGACGGACAGAAGGTAGTTGGTTAGTCAGCAATCCTCTAATCACAGAAATAAAGGTTTCTGTAGGCAATAAGGAATTGACCTGTGAAGCACAAAAGGAGAGATTTCTATTTGAATCATGATACCATAGTCTAAGACAAATACATAAAACATCCTATTTCTGGAGACACAAGTCCAGGGATATGATTGGGGAAGGCTCAGAGTCATGAGACAGACCTGTTTCCAATCACTGAGGTTCTTTTCTAAGAGAACACATGCTACTGATTTTATCTAACTAGAAAACATCGAACCCTCAAAGCTGTAAAAAAGTTAAACTAAGCTAAACAATGAAACCAATAGCAACAATAAAACACTGTATGTGAGAAGGAAAATCAAAACTCACCTTGTCCAGCATATCATAAGCTTTACTTAGGAGAGCGCGCCAAAACTTGGAGGTTAGTTTGTCTGCATTTTCCTTCACTGACTGTGCCACAGAATTTATGTAACCAAGAACAGTTTCAAGTAATCTATAAACAAAGGAGAAATTGTTCAGTTAACAGTGATTGTAAAAATATTTAAAACAAAGAAACAAAAAAAGCTTCACATTTTTATTCTTCTGAGGTAGAATGCAATTAAATCAATGACTTCTGCTTACATGTTTTTTTTTTTGAAACTCACAAAACTTAGAATTATGCTTAGGATTTCCATAAATAATGAGGCCTACTAAACATCCTTAGATGGGCAAAGAGGTTGAGAGAGCAGATAGGGAGAAGTATATTTTCTCAATGTTGAAGTATTAAGAATGAGGGATAAAAGTGTTATTAAAAGATTAAAAAAAAAAAAACCAACGGACGCACCTCTGTTCAAGGCCTTGTAAAGCCACTGCACCACCAGCTTCCATGACCTAAGTATTTAAAAAGAAGATAATTAAAAAAGATTTAAACTGAAATTGTAACTGCTTAAAAGGGGTCTCTAAAACTTAAGCTGAAGGCTCTCTACCTTCCATGGCAATCATTTTCAGAGATTACAGACTACATTCAGATTGAAACCACTGATTGATTAAAATCAACCCACTCTTCCCACTCCTACCTCCCCCCTCACCCCCAAGCATTTTGGTTTTCTTTGGAATTTCAAAGGCTCAAATTTAATAGTGACTATTTGACTATTACTAATTCAAGAAAGAGTTCTCAGAGGAAAAAAAATACTTCATACAAATAATAATGAAATGAAAACATTACCTTTTTGATAAAATTATGGGAAGCCAAGAGTTGAGACATGAAGGACACCGACAAAAATGTAAAATGACGTAGCTGCTTGTTGGTATGAGTGTCCACATTGAAAACCTGTACCATCTGGTCTTGTGTCTTGGTCTTGTGAGATACTGTTTTGGGGAGTTCTTCTGGAGAAGTAAAAGGCAACACAATGATTTCAAGATGAACTATCGTTACAGAAATGGACATGATATGTTTCAGTACTTGCACAGGATATTATAGGAAAGAGGGAAGTAGTGAGTATTTACTTAGAAATTTCCATGGCAATCACTAACACATAGAAAAGGCTTCATAGGAAGAGTAATCTTTACTCACCTCTCTCTTTTTTCTCTGGCAGGTTTGTTAAGTATCTGAGTATATCCATCAAACTTTGGAGCTGTTGCTGGACAGTAAATTTACAAGAGACTGAAATCCAAAATTCAGTGTCAGTCTCTAAGATAGCATCCTGTTTAAAGAAGACAGAAAAAGCTAAAAGAACTACTTCTTCCAACATAGTCAATAAAAGTTAAGGAAATTTAAACAAGCATGGAAATAGTTTCCAATTTTTCTTCAGCAAAAGAGATCAGAACAATGTTGTTCACTACAGTCAAAGGTACCCCTACAGTGACACTGGCAGTAGTGTATTCCAAAATCAAGAAAAATGGGTGGATTAGGAAGACAATGAAGAGGGTAATGACTACCTATACATGACACTGAATTCCACTCAGGCTCAAAAGAAGCTGTCTTCTCAGCCTTTTTCCTGCTTCTGAAACCCTTTCTTTTAGGCCCTACTCATTTGCAAACACAGTTAACAAGATTAAGCTTCCTGGTTGGTCTGTTAGCTACTGTCCTCCGTTCTTGAAGAGGACCAAAACGACATCACTATGTTAGAGTCAAATTTCAGTGCGTCCCACTGGCTGATCAGACCAATACGATCTCGGAATGTTCTACCACAGATCAGGCATAAATAGTCTGTGTGAACATCTGGGGTGAATTGACTAAATTTGCGTATCCTGCCTTTTTTTGGTTTCTTTGGGTTTTTTTTTTTTGAGCTATTTCTATTCTGCTTTGCCCACAGAGCACAGCACCTTCTCTGATGTGGGCACACCATGCTGAACAGTCCCGTGCCAGTGTCTCCCATGTCACACAATGAACTCCAAAGTTAAGAGAGACCTCTAGATTGTCCTTGTATCACTTCTTCTGACCACCTTGTGAACACTTGTCCTGTGTTGAGTTCTCCATTAAACAGCCCTTTTGGCAAGTGTACAGGGTAAACAGGCAAAGAGTACCCAAACTGTCAAGAATATCAAGGGAATTAATGGGAAAAAATGTGAAGGAAAGGAGCCTAGCCATACCAGATCTCAAACTGTATTACAAAGCAGTAATCATCAAAACTATCTGATACTGGCTAAGAAACAGCGTGGTGGAGCAGTGGAATAGATTAGGTATATAAGACACAGTAGTCAATCACTATAGCAATCTACTGTTTGATAAATCCCAGTTTTTGGGACAAGAACTCACTATTTGACAAAAACTGCTGGGAAAACTGGAAAACAGTATGGCAGAAACTAGGCACAGACCAACAACTCACAATATATACCAAGATAAGGTCAAAATGGGCACATGAGTTACACATAAAGGGTGATACCATAAGCAATTTAGGAGAGCATGGAATAGTTTACCTGTCAGATTTACAGATAAGGGAAGAATTTAGGACCAAAAAAAAGATAATAGAAAGCATTACCAAAAAAAAAAAAAAAAAAAAAAAAAAAAAAAAAAAAAA
>NW_020954576.1:11505219-11825663 GCF_900497805.2 Vombatus ursinus
CAAATTTATAAGAATACAAGAATACAAGTCATTCTCCAACTGATAAATGGTCAAAGAATATGTATGAATAGGCAGTTTTCGGATGAAGAAATCAAAAGCAATCTACAGTTATATGAAAAAATGCTCTAAATCACTAGTGATTAGAGAAATGCAAATTAAAACAACTCTGAGGCATCACTTCACACCTATCAGATTGGCTAGTATGACAGAAAAGGAAAATGATAAATGTTGGAGGAGATGGGAGAAAATTGGGACACTAATGCATTGTTGGTGGAGTTGTGAACTGATCCAACCATTCTGGAGAACAATGTGGAACTATGTCCAAAAGGCAATCAAATTGTGCATACCCTTTGATCCAGCAATACCACTACTAGTTCTGTATTCCAAAGAGATTAAAAAAAAAAGGTATGGTTAATGCAATAAAATTGAATTAACCCCTTATTCACTTGATGATTTTTCATTGCTTCCTCAACAAAACCATGCCCAAAGGATGAAGATTTGCCAGTAACGTGTAAAAGTAAAGTATAAGGAAAATGCCCTAAGTTCTGAAACCAATGCCAAAAAAAGAAGTCCTAAAAACTTTTTGAGCAATGAAAGCATGAATTGAATAGATGGATGTTCCTCTTAGGTGACTACTTAAAAAGGAACAACACATATTTGAATGTGTAAGTTCTGGCACATTTGTTTAAAAAACCAGTTTCACTACTCTACAGTTACATACATTTTGTTGTGTTATTCTCTACCTCCCACCCCCATACAAATGACTACAGAGTGGGTTTTAACATTTCAATCTGTTTCCATCTTAGTACTGTATTACAGCAATGATGCTTTCAGTCTAGGGAAGGGAAATAAAGTTGGGGGAGGTAAATTTTGTTGATACCAACACCTTAAAGCAGTGAAATATGAAAATTTTAAGCTAACTGTAGTTTTTAAAAGTTCATTGTTAAATGTTTTAAGTAAGCTATAGAAATAACCACAGACACATTTAAACTTAATATAATCTCAATCAAGAACAAGACTGTTAAATTTAAAACTTACACGTTAGGAAAATACCATAGATTCTCTGTGAAGCATTACCATCTTTCTCTCACTTCTGCACCCTGTATCCTCACCTTTTCTCCATGGGCAGCAACCAGCACTGTTTTAGTGACATACTGTTCAAAAAGCAACAGCAGGAGAATCCAGAGGAATTTCTCTGCACCGAGAGTATCCACAAGTTCTACAAGGATGGGCAGGCGCCTGTGCTCGGGAACATGAGGCAGAGCATCCACAAACACACTTATAATTTTAATCCCAACTTCTTCTATGTTCCTTGTGACATCTGCAGAGTCACCACTGTCTGCCTGTAAATCAACAAACAAGTGAAGAGTCAGAAAAAGCAAGTTTCTGCCTGATGAAGCAAATTGCTTCTCTGAGTCATGAGTCAAAAGAAAACAAAGTCCTAAAACCTAAAAATGAATATATAAGGAAATTTAACGACTAAGGCCCTACCAAGCCATACCTAGTAACTGCCTACTATGTGTGGTAAGGCATTGTGCTAACTGCATGAGGACACAAGGAAGTGTAAGCTATGGGCCCTCTAGCAAGAGGTCTACAATCTATATTAGAAAAATACAGAAAGGAAAGACGATAACAAACATTTAAAAGTCTGTAAGAACCAAATGAGTGGTAGCTTCATGGTAAAATGGAATGAGCCCTGAACTGCAGTTAGCAGAAGTATGGGTTCAAATCTCACTTGAACAGTTACTAGATACAGAATCATGGACAGGAAGCTAATTTAACTTAAAACTCTGGGGTTTTTTTCACATGTAAAACGGGGATGATAACTGAACCACCTTTGTCACAATGCCTTCAATGTGTACCAATTACCTTTTCTCCCATTCTTTCCCTTTGATTTCTGTTGAAGGTACTACCATCAGTCACCTACATGCACAACCTTAGAATCACCCTCAGCTCTTCCCACTCCCTCACTGCTCACATCCAATGAGTTGCTCAGACCAGTTGACTCTACCTCCACAATATAACTTGTATACATTCCCTAATCCCCATGAACCAGAACCACCCAAGATCAGTACCTCTTTATTTCTTGGAAAGACTATTGCAACAGACTCCTCTGTCTGGTTTCCTTGCCTCCAGTCTCTCCCCTCTCTAAAATACCCTTCATACAGTTATGGTACTTATGATAGACACAAATAAAGGTCTGAACATGTTACTCCCTTGCTCAAGAAAAATCAAGTGGAAAAAAAAATGGAGCAGCTAGGTGGTGCAGTGGATAGTGCACTGCCCCTAGAGTCAGGAGAACCTCAGTTCAAATTCAGCCTCAGACACTTGCTAGCTCTGTGACCTTGGGCAAGTCACTTAACTTTGACTGCCTTAAAGAAGAGAGAAAAGAAAAAGACAGAGAAAGAAAGTCAAGTGGATCCCTTTTGCCTCTAGGATAAAGTACAAATACCTGTTTGGCTTTTAAAGCCCTTCACAAGGGTTGTCTCTTACGGCATAGTAATAACATCAGCTAGCATTAATTATAGCATTTTAAAGGTGTGCAAAGCATTTTACATATGTAATCTCACTGGATTCTCACAACAACCCTATGAGGTAGGTGCTATTATTATCTCCATCTTATACATGAAAAAACTGAGGCCAGGAGCAGTTAAGTGACTCAAGGCATGGAGCTAGTAAGTATCTGAAGTAGGATTCAAGGTCAGATCTTCCCAAAAATCCTGTCTTCTATCCCCTACATGACTAAGTATTGCCCCCCCCCCCACTATCCTATGTTTCCACCAAAGTGGACTAATTGTTTACTGTTGCCTGTATGCAATATTCCATCCTCCATCTCTCTGCCTCCATTCAGGTTGTCCCCCATTCCTTGAATGAACACCCATCTTTTTCTCTGCCTAATAAAATCCAGTCTCCTTCTGAGATCAATTCAAGCCTCACCTCCTAGAGAAACCTATCTTAATTCACTTACTTGCTAGTGTTCTCCTGTCAAAAATGACTTTGTACATATTTTGCCTTTAATTTTCTATGTAATGTCGGTTCCCTTCAATAGCTTGTTGGCATCTGGGGAGCAGAGACTGTTTCTTGTCCTTCTACCCCAGAGCTTAGCAAAACATCTGACGCCCTGTAGGTACCTAATAAAGGCTTACTGAATTGCTGCCTAGCACAAACATATCTCTACCTTTTCTACAAGAATGGTATAAGATACTTTTCAATGTTTTGCATAATCTACAGCATTTTGCTGACCTACCAGTTTAAAAATCCTGCCAAAAAAGAAAATAATTTCCATGTAGCATGATCTATTCTTGACAAAGTATGCTGGTATTTTGTAACTACTATTTGCTTTTCTAGACACACATTAACCATTTCTTTAAGGCTTCACTGGTGTGGGCACTTCCTCCACCCATGCAGATTGCAACCATCTTTGGTCTTCCTTATACATTCAATGCCACAAATAGTCTTATTAGCCTAAAGGTTTTTCTGTGTCTTCCCCTAATGCCAGTTTTTGTGTTATGTCTCTGAAGGAAATGACAATGCTATGCAGATAACATACCTGGATAAGAGCAGGAATGACCATTTTCACTGTCTTCTTGATAACTTGAAAACTGTAAGTGTCATCAAGGCGCATAACATTGGCTCCCATGAATGTAAAAATGGGCATAATGTTGTGCAAAACTTTATCCTGAAAGGAAACAGATCATCACAATTGTCATCTTTAAAAATATCTTACAGAGGCAACGTGGCTTCTTAAACTATGACATGCACTTAAATACTTCAAGACAAATTATTGCCATGAAACAATATCTCTATTCAAAAATCTCATTTCATATATATATATATATGTATATTTATTTGTTGTTTATTTGTTTTGGCGAAGCAATCAGGGTTAAGTGACTTGCCCATGGTCACACAGCTAGTAAGTGTCTGAGGCTGGATTTTAACTCAGGCCCTCCTTACTCCAAGGCCAGAGCTCTAGCCATTGTGCCACCTAGCTACCCCCATATACATATACATATATACATATACATATATATATATATATTTTTTTTTTTTAAACGATCTATTCAGGTACCTCTAATGCCATTTGTAATTAAGACTCATCACTCATGAGCTGCTAAGAGGGATCAGCCATCCAAAGTAATTTATAATTTTATGATTTAATGTAAAATAATTTAAACCAGTGTATTCATGAAATTTGGCATGTATAGTTCATTTGTGGCTTTCACAGAAAAAAAATAGGCTGCTGCTATGAGAAAAATAGCCTAGAATACTCTGATGTGATGCCAAATTGAAGACTGAGACTAAGATGTTTGGTTTCAAGCCAAATTCAATGTGAGCTGATAAAGGAAAAATTAAGAATCAGCAAGAAAAGCAACCAGTTGTACCTTAGGCACTTAATTCTTTTTAAGGTTGTTCCAAAACATGTTTCCAATTAATAGCTGGTCAGTACTTTGAATAACAAGCTAGACTTTTGGTAAAGAAAATGTACAGTTATAAAGTTGTGGATGTACACACGAGACCCTCCGCCTAAATCTCAGGTAAAGCACACAATCTGTACCTCAGATTAAGGCACGTGACCAAAACTTCCTGCTGTCTCCTGGCAGAATACCTAAAATACAATTTGGGACCTTTTTTGGAGACATAATTAGCCCTTTTCAAAGGTTCAGTAGTTAACATTTCCCTTGCTGCTGATTTTCTACCCACAAATGATATACATGTATAAATCCTACATTTATATTTCTTTCTGGTAGGGGGAGGAAATAAGCATTTAGATAGCACCTTGTATGTGCCAAAGCACTGTGCTATCGTAAATGCCTAAGGCAGGGATGGGGAACCTATGGCCTCGAGGTCACATATGGCCCTTTAGGTCCTCAAGTGCGGCCCTTTGACCGAATCTAACTTCGTGGCCAGCCTTGAGCCCAGAGGTTCCCCACCCCGGTCTAAGGCCTATTTTAAACTCAGGCCTTCCTAACTTCAGGTGTACCGTTCTACCAGTTGCACCTCTAAAAGTTCCTCAGTTAATTAAACTTTGATTCACTTATCTACAGAACTAACTACAAAACAGCTCTGCATGTGAAACATTAAGTTAGCGCAGCATTTTCCAAACAGAACACTTTTAAGGACTGAAATTCTGAAACCATAACCGCTGAGTGGAGAGATGGGGTAGGAGTAGGGGCAAAGAAGGGGCCTAGAACATTCCAGGGACACAGAGGGAAGGAAGATATTAGAGCAAAGCAAGAAATCAAGCCTACTATTTTCATTCTGAGAAATTATCATATGTAATAAGCACTTTAATGTGTAACTTCTTTTCTTTTTTTGAGGATCAAGAAAGACCTCACATAGGAGGTAACATTTATCATTAACATTTTTATTTAAAGTTCTGAGTTCCAAATTCTATCCCTCCCTCCTTCCCCTTCCCACTCCCTGAGATGGTAAGCAACCAGATACAGGTTATACATGTGCAATTATGTAATAAATTTTCATATTTAATGTGTAATTTCATATGGAACATTTTAGAGCACTGAAACTCTAGAACAGAAATCTTCAATGGGGGTTATATCCCACCCTCCCTACAAAAGCAAACTACTATACTGGGACTATCACACAATTCTACCTCCTTCCCCCATCATGTCACAAATCCCACCACTCCTTCCCCTCCTGCAGCTATAGAGGTGCTGTGGATACTCAGATCATTGTCACTGCCTCACACTAAAGAGGGAGGTTTGAGCTTATACAGCTGCAGGAAAGGAAGGAGGGGTGGGATCTGCAATGTAGACCTCATGACCATAGCCAGTCTCTTCCCCTGCCCCCTTCCCCCCCAATCCAAACTTCTTCATAACTTCCTATCTCTGTTGAGGGTAACACTGTCTTTCCAGTCTCCCAGGTATGACTCCTAACAGTCATTATCCTTGACTCAACTCACCTGAAAGAGCATCTTTAAAATTACAAATGATCTTTAAGTGACAAACTGATGGCCTTTTCTTAACCTTCCTGACCTCTGCTGCAGCTGACAGTTAACCACTCTTATTGAAGAGTTATAGACCCTTCTCTGGGGTCACCTATAAAAACTCTCATATCGGCACACTATAAATACCTGGAAGCAGAATTTTCTGACCTATTAAAAAATCTTCCAAATGAAGAGTTTCAGTGAGTACTGAATCCATTTATTAAAAATATAAAAATACAACATCTTCTAATTAGTTAGCAAGAATGACTAATTGGCAGCAGAGATTTTTTACTAGCCAAATTTCAACAAAACTTTTACATAATTGGTGTAAGTGTTGAAAAACTGGCTATCTGCTATAAAAATATTTTAATAACTAGGAAAGTAATGATTCTGTTTCACAGCCATAAGAAAGTTTAAACTATCCCTTAAATGTAACAGAAAACAAGATACTGATCTAAACAAATCAGTAAATACCTAATAAAGGATAATTTACATTATCTGAATGTAAGCTCCTCAAGATAGAAGCTATGTGTCATTTTTGTATTTGTACTCTCAGTACCCAGAACTGTGGCTGCCTGGGATATAAGGCACCTAAATGCCTCATTATTTAAGAACTATCAAATCGCCTTTAAATCACAACTTCCCTTTAACTAAAATAATTTCAGCCTTAAAATGTTAAGCTAGCTATAAGATTAAAAGGATGTCTACCCTTTCCTAAATATTTCTGTATTTCAAATGTCCTAGAATTTTCGTGGAAATCTTTCACAGTAGAGAATATGAGGTAGTAGTAGTGGAGAGAGGGCTGGATATGCAACCTGTGTCTGACACACACTTGCTGTGTGATCATGTCCAAGATAGTCAAGCTCTCTGAGCCTCTTACCTCAATTACAAACTGAATTGCTCCACCTGATAGGACTGTTGTGAGCAAAGCATTTAAAAAGTCGTAGAGTATTACGAAAAAAACAAAAACAAAAACAAAAAATCCACTTACAGGAAATATTCCAGCAACAGCACCCAAAAGCAAGAATGCATGGTGATGTGTTTGAGGCATCTCTGAAAGCCGCACACACTGAACTAACAATTCTACATTGAACTTTTCTTCATCAAGAACACCTATAGAGGGAGGAGATAAAAGCTTAAAATGGGTAGACACATAGATGTATCCTTGAAGCATCCCCTACCCTTAGAATGCTGCACCTACCTTTAGGGAGCTTAGAACCATCTGGGGATAGTTTTTGGCAGATATTGAGCAGACAGCTAAGAATCAGCTGTTTGGTATATTCCAGATTTCCCTGCTCTAGTGGCAAAGTTTCAAGACATCTTCAGATTTTAGTCCAAGTGATGATGAGGAATAAAAAAGTTGTACAATTGTTGTCAGTGTCCATTAGAAATCATAGATCATAACAGGTTTCATAAAAATCAAACAGAAATGACTAAAATAAGAAAACCAGCACTTGCTAAGTTTACTGCAGTCTTCTCTAAACCCTTCCAAGGAGTTTAATGGCAAATTTGCTACTCTTCTCACATTGCAAAGAAAATGAGGGCAGAGAGAATCTCCATCTATCTAGTTCTGCAGAAGGAAATGTCGGAGGTATATTGTATTGATACTCATGATTCATTTAAGTTTCAAAAACTATCCACTCAAGATCCTATATCTAGGAGAATATAAACAGTAATACCAAACTATATCTGTCTCTCATATTTAACCTCCACCCAAACTTTTGTATTTACACAATAAAGCCCAAAGAAGTGACAGGCACATGCTCTAGGTTCATCTAATAGAATGCCAGAAAGCAGAATGGACTGTGTTCAATGGTCACTCACTTAGTCCAAAACTAAGGTAAATTTGAACTTTCTAGTGGTTCTTAGCCAAGGACTTCCCAACACCACCCTTTTGGCTACATTCTTTTTATTTTCCCATTATCTTGTTTGCACAAATGGTAGCCACTTCTATAAGCAATACAAACTGAAGTCTCATACTATGTTGGAGGTAAGTAAGAACAAGAGAATAATGACAATTCTCAGGCAGGTGTTAGAATTCTGCTCTCTAATGGACTATAATTAATTAAAAGACATTTTAAGAGTGATTTACCTGGAGAGTAAATTAAAAAGACATGGCACTAATAACTGAGGACTTTTCAGTTTCTTTTTGTGCTGCAGTAATTCTAAGATGAGGGTTACTCTCTGCCAGTAAGCACTGCCAACATCTTGTACAGGCTCTGTATCTTGTAGTTTTCTGCAACAGGAGTAAAAAATTATTCTTAGAATAAAAAGAAAGAACATAAGCAAACATGAAAATATTGGATAAAAACTGATTAAAAAAAAACACCACATAGCTAGAATAAGAGAAATTTTTTAGTAAGGGAAAATGGTTGCATCAAACATCTGATTGATTGCACATATGCTTACATGTGGAACTGACAATAATAGAAAAAAGATAACACCTATATGAAAAATTGCTCCAAATGACAAACAAGAGAAAAAGAAATTAAAATACTTCTGAGGAATTGACAATAAAAGGCAGTTCTACTATATGCTAGAGGAGTTGTGTGAAGATGAACACGCTAATACAATGCTGTTAGAAATGCCAACCATTCTGGAAAGAAATTTGGAAGCATATGAGACTACGAGCTTAAAATTCATACCCTTTGACCCAGGCTATATCCCAAAGAGGCCAAAGTTAGAAAGGCCACATACATACAAAAATATTAATAGTAGTAAACTTTTGTGGGGAAAAAAAAAAAAAGTAAAGTAAATATTGGTGCCACAGACTGGGGAATGGCTGAACAAATTGTGGCATATAATGGAATGGAATATTACCACACAATAACAATCAACTATATGAGGAATTTATAGATACATCAGAGATTTCTAAGACCTCATACACAGAGACACAAACAGAATCAGAATATATGTAATGACTACAATAAAATGAATGGAAATAATACAAAAGACAACTAAACTCTAATTAATTATAATGACTAAGTTAACTTTTTCCTCAGTAAAAAAGAAGAGAGTTCCAAGGGGAGAACACTGGCACTGAATGTGAATATATGCTGCCAGACACAGTCATTGTGTCTTGCTGGCTGGCTTGTTTTAAGCGTTTTATTTTGTTATCAGAGTGGGTTCAATTGTGGAGTGAAGGTATATTGGAAAAAAACAAATGTAAAAACAAACGGCATCAATTAAACTCTAATTACATAAATAGTTGAAAAAGTTAGGTAATGTACAAAAAACAAGAACAAAATAATTTTTCTTAAAGAGTTCAGAATTCTTACTTCTGTTGCATTTTTTGCCTTCTTGTTTGCTGAACTGTACCCAGGGACTTGGCTTTCTCTGGTGGCTCTAGTTCTAATCGGATTTGTTCAGCATCAACAGAAATCTGAAATTATGTTAAAGTAAGAATTACCAATAATTTCCATTTCTAGGATAAACAAGTACAATGAATATACGTATTTTAAAAGCCACAAATAACTAGTTGCTTTTAATCGCCTTCATCTACTCATTAATTTAAAAAAAAAAAGGAAAGATAATTCTATCAAGTTATTTTGAATTTAAATTAGACTAACTGACCTGTCATGTTTAAAGAAAAATTAGTCTCTTATTTAAAGGGATTAAAGCTGTCCAAAAAGCAGGACGCTAAGTATTGAGTTCTTTATCATGGGAGTTTCAAACTGTGTGCTAATCTGATTAACTCATCTATGGGGGACTTATGAAATATGGGTAAGAATAAGAGTTTGCAAAATTGCATAGGTAGAGAGTATTACCACACTGATAGATTTGAGTTTGATTCAATCAACAGATCAAAGATCTTCCCTGGTGCTAATCCACCTGGCAGGTGTAGAAAATGTTTAAAAACAAAGATAAAACCAACTAGAACTACATTTGCTCACCTGTAGTCAACTTGATTTTATGAATTAGAAATCTCTTTTTTTAACCATGTTTGTATCTATATAACCAGTGTCAGGTCCCTCATGTAAGAGAATTCTACAGTATACCAAACAAATGTTCTTTAGTTTCTCTTCAGCATCTGTTCAAACCCAAGGCGGGGATTTGGGGGGGGGGGGGGGGAAGACAAGCCCTGAAAATATCTAGAAGTGTGCAGGACACTGTGAAGGATGATGTTAAGGAAATCAATATTTAAGGAAATGAATTTTAAAGAAAAGTTTGGCTGGTCACAATATTTAAAGATATCCCTGTTTCTACAGGTAATTGAATCCCAAATCCCAGCTTTCCCTTGCCCCCAATAAAGCATATTGTCTTTCTGTCATACTCACTATCTCTCCATTCTGGTTTGTGTTACTTAATTCTATTTCCACATCCATAGCTGATTAACAATGCCATTCAGCGTTCATCTACAGTACCATTGTACTTGTTCTTAATCCCATTATTCACTTTATCATATGTGTCACAATCCTGGCCCTTTCAGTTCCCCCAGGTCAAACTGTAAACTACCGACCACTATTTTTGGCATACAATTCTACAATCTATTATGTACTACTTAATAGAAGTCTGATCCAGACTAAATACTAACAAATGGTTAAACTATAAATGAAAAAATGGGTATCAGAAACTAATTAGAAAGGTCCACACTTCATGTTTCCACAGATACCAATATATTTCCGTTTCCTATAAGATTTAAGTCCTTTTGTTGCCCCCAAATCAATCAATCAATTAATTAATAATAACCCCAATACAAGGAAGACTGAGATAAGGAAAAGAGGTACAATCAAAGAAATGAAAATGAAGAATACTCAAAAACGTTCTAAACTATAACAATACTGGGTAATACGGCTCTAAAAAGGCCATAAACTTACTGTTTTAAAAACACTGTTAACAGTTTGTGCACATAGAGTATTTCTGCAATTCAAAAGTAAATCAAACAGCATTCCCAAAAGCTTCTGTTGAACTTTTTCATCTGATATAGCAGCAAAGAATGGTTTTGTAATCTAAAAATAGCAAAAAGAAATCACATGAAATCAAATTCCTAAGAAGCCTTCTTATATAGCTTTATCATATTGTTAAAAAATAATGTATGCCCATTCCATGTCATGTAACTTCTATACAATTTAATAGCAAGTCGAGAATCAACCTGATGAGAAACTTCACCAAAATGAGTGAGGTTGATATCAGAACAGCAAACACACTGTCCCATCACTGGGGCTATACCTGAAGCTTTTTCAGCTTGGATGAGCTTGCTGCCAGAACTTTTGCTTCTCTTTTTTGTTATACTTCAGCAATTGAATCATCTCCATGTTAGGATGAGGAATTAGAGAAGGATTTTAATGGACAATTATAAAGTTTTTTAAATTAAATGAAATCTTAAACTCTGCATATTTCTTTAGAACCTGTCCATCACAGTGATCACTAAATAAAATCCATTCCATATTTTAAAACATTCAAACACCATTCAAGAACTTCATTTGTTCATTTGGTCATTCAAAATACACCACATATCCAATTCCTGAAACGTGCAAATGCATTGTGCTCCAGGACTAGGAGTGATAAAGGGAAAAGCAAACTTTAAAATCTAGATTCTCATTAGAAAACACCAACCTTTCCAAGTGCAAGGATCTGGAATGTTGGCATCCCTTTGAAGACTTCTTTTGTTGTGTGCACAGCTTTTATGAATACATCTAAACTCTGTGGGTCCTTGTGTAAGAGAGAAGCTGAATGCTCATTGTACTTCCCAAGGGCAAGGTGCAAAATGACAGCTTCATCCTTCAGTATTGTAGGGGGTTCCTTTAGGATTTTCTCCAGCAACTGATCAATTGTGGGCAACAGCTGAGAAAGCACCATCTAACAATTGGGAAAAGCTATTAAGTTCAAATGACATACACCTCTACTTGTTACATAAGAACATTATCAATCATCAGAAAAATCTGGCATGGGAAGTAGCCCAGGAGAAGATCTCAAGGAAGTGATAGGATCTTCAAAAAATAGAAAGAGCTAAAGAGTATCAGGAATATTTTGAGAGAACTTGAGAATGGATTCCACTAGGAAGCACTGAGGTCTTAACAGCCATCTTCTGAAATGTAGGTCTTTCAGGTGAACAGAGCAATCCCCATGGCCATAATGATCCTAATAATCCTAAAGAACAGGACTCTTTTGTTCCTCAGGTTAGGTTAAGAAGAGGGTATCAGAACATCTGTTCAAATTATACTGTACACTTTGGTTTAAAGATGCTAATAAATCACAAACATTAAGCACTGATTCAAACCTTTTGCCTTTGGAAGCACTGTTAGTATGCTCCTGCTAGCTAAAAATTCCAGTAAGTATTTTTCCGATTAGCTGAACAAGTGACACTAAATTTTTGAAGACCTCTTGTTATCCATTATTCTCTCTTTCAGGATTTAAGTATAATTCAAAAACTTCTATTTTACCTACAAACTAAAAGTACAGAATGTTGTTCATTAAGTTCATGACAAAGAATAATTACATTTTAGAAAATCTGTGACCATATGTATTTTTAACTAGAACATTAAGTTGTTTTTCTTTTAAATAAACCTTTGTCACCTTTCCTTGAAGTGTGCAAATATTTAAAAAATGACATATAGAACATATTAAATTACTATATTGAGATTACTCTTTCTGGATGGAATATAATTGATTTATACTTCATATATCTGCTCAAACTTGTAAGATTAAAATAACAGGTAGTAAAAGAGGGTTTTAACCTAATATTAATACCAGTATATAGTTCTCTTTATTGTTTCTATGTTATGTTTCCTGCTAAAACTATTAGTGAAGGTCATAGAAAAGGTTCTAGAATGTGGTATTATGAAAATTGATGTTGTAATAATAATAATAATAACAGTAACAACAACGTATATTTGTAAAATACTTAAAGGTTTGCAAAGCATTTTCCTCATAACAACATGAGGTATCTTGATAGTCCAAGTATAATTACCAAACTGAGACTGGAAATTCTCAGACACACACACCCTTCAATATGCAGGAGTAATATGCTTGTTTAAAACAATCCCTGGAAATTCTCTCTCTCACCCCCCCCCCCCACCCCTTCAATATGCAGGCGTAATATGCCTGTTTAAAATAATCCCTCCTACCCTCCTCCAAAACAACATTCAACACTTCCTCTCTCTACAGTCAATGTCCCCTTCCTGTTACTTCTCAAGGTAATTAAAATAAAATTTCCCCTATACACATCAGTTACCACAATATTTTGATAACACCAGAATCAAAGTATATTTCTCATTAAAATATACACACCTCACTATTGACTTCCTGAAGAATTTTCATCAAGTTTTTTGCAATATAGGATGGACACCTATGTACACAATACAGAAGATGTTTTAAGGCTTCAGTCAACTTCTGGTGGTGAGATTTCAGCTTTTTTCCCATTTGTAGATCCTCAAATAAAGTATTCAAATCCTAAAACATTAAAAGGTAAAACACAAAAATAGTATATGTAGGGTCTTCAAATGGTACAAGTGCTAATTTCAAAAAACAATCAACCAAATGACAATTTAACATTATTTCACTAATAATTTGCCATTTTTTGTGTGTAGTTGGCTCACAGGTGATACTGCTGGCTAACAGGACACTACAAGCATATGTTATCTAACAGCAAATGCCAATTATTCCCAATTATTTAACTCAGGGGGAAATGTATCTTGTTATCATAAAAATGTTTAAATAACATTTAATAATCTCAGTAATAAATATTGCAAAAATTAAATTTTTCCATAGATTTGATAGCCTAGCTCTTAAATATTTAAATGGCTTCTTAATAATGTCTTTTGGCACTTCTTTAAATTTCCAATTATATCTCCCCATTTATTCATATTATGAAGAGTTTTTTTTGAATTATATTTTCTATTATATAAATTTCTGTGAAGCAACTGATCAAATTTCTCATGAAATAAGATGAAAATTCTATTTATATAGCTTTTAACTAGCAGGTCAGAGGAAAAGACTTGACTTCACATATGTATATAAAATCTCTCTCCTCCCCCCTACCCCCCAATCTATCTACTTATACAACGCTAATGGGAAGATTCACCTGTGCTACATAGGTAGCATCTGAAATAATCTCTTCTTCTTTCTGGACTAGATGTTGTATTATTGGTTGAAGTGGAGACTCTACTTCATGTAAGGCCTGGAGGCAGAGAATGGCAGCCCTTCGTACTTCTCTTATAGGACTTCCCAAATTTATGAGTAAACATATCACCACTGAGGAAAAAGAATAATGTCAGGCACGCATTACAATAAAGCTCACATATGTAAACACCAAATACAGGACAGGAAAATCTGAAACACTTTTTAAAGGAATCGAATATTTTATAACTTGAGAAGCTAAATCTGTGTCAACTGTGGCATTTTCAGAAATTTTTGTTTTCCTTAATTCAACAACATGTTCAATTCAACCAACATTCATTGAGTTGACTGACTACTGTCTACTATGTGCATGGCACTGTACCAGGAACTAAAGAAATAAAAAACTTGAGTCATACACAGAGTACACAAAGTCCTTGCCCTCAAAGGATTTATTAAATCAGCGAGTGAGGAGAGAAGAGATAAGACACATACACAATGTGTACGGAACAGGTTAAACAGAGTGGAATGAAAAATTCAGGAAAGGAAAGATTAAGAAAGGCTTCATGAAGGAGGCAAAACTTAAACTAAAATAATGCATCCAATCAGGAAGCTGAGGTGTATTTCTCATCTTCCAAATCCCAGTGAATATATTTAGTCATAGCTAAGACTCTAGCTACGGGTGGGGAACCTGCTCTAGCCAGATATCTTATATCTTGTATAAGAAGCCAACACCCAAGCCTTTTTACATCAGATTGACTCATAAAATCAGGAAAAAGAACTCCACTTACTGTGAACAGAAACTTCTAAAGTTACTAGCTCTCTTCAAATAAATTAGTTCCCAACACAAACAAAGCTGTACTTAACTGACAATTTATCCTTAGCTGACTTCTTTCCTATAAAACTGTTATCCTTCTTAAAGAAAGTTGCTGGCATATCTCGTTTCTATAACATTATAGCATTATACATGAAGATTATTTTTCAAAGTTTTGAAGTGATTCCCTGCTCCCACCACTCTAGTGGAACCAAGATACTTTCCCTTTTGACTAGGAAAGGCAGTGGTGGTGGAAGGGGATTGCTGAAAACCTAAGGGCCAATTACAGCAGCTTCAAGTATGTAAGGGTATTATAAGTATGCTTGTATTAATTTGAACCTTTCTGAACTCCAACAGCAACTACAACTTACACAAACTAGGGAAGGGAAAAATATGTTAACATGGTTACGAAAAATGACAATTTTAATACCTGGAGAAGATGTTGATGCCAGGTATTTTTTCTTCTGTATAGTCTGGCTTGATAGCATTGCACGCCCTATGTAAAGAGCTTGAGTCTGTAGTATTGTCTTCACAGTATAGTTAAGTGGATTTGAAAGGCTACAGTTATAGGTCCATAAAAGTGAAAAGAACTTAAATAGCTCAAAAACATCTTCTAAATGTACCTAATTAAAACAAAAGGAAGTTTAGTTTTCTTCAAATTACCAGCTAACATATTCCCAAATATCATTTTCACTGCAGCACTGTGTGTACTAGGAAATATATGTTAGCAAAAAATATATATTAAAAAAATTCCTGTATTTGAGCAGAGCTGCAATTTCTGAATTATAGCACAAGTAAAATTTAAAATTAAAAAAAAACAAAACAAAACAAAACAAAACAAGAAACAGGCTTAACTAAAATCCTTTTCCTGGAAAATAGATATTGAAATGAGAAATGTCTAAAATTGTAGAAGATAACTTAATTCTTTAATACTATTTTTTGTTTTCCATAGGATATAAAATTACTTTAGCTGAAACAGGTTTCAGAATAACAATGAAGTACCTTTAAGAAAAGGTTCATCAGAACTCTGAAGTGAAGGGCATCAGCACCAGCAATAATAACTTCAAATATCTGGATCAATAAGTGCAGATAGTCTCGGCTATCTTCTTTCATATGTTCAGGATTCCACCACTTATCATCTAATGGGCATGAAACACGTGTGAGGTATGAAATAATCCGCAAATCTAAGAACATGATGAGTTTGCAATGGCTAAACACAGCAAGAAATTTTTCACCCAAGAAAAAGAACAATTTTCTAATTATAACACAAATAATTCGCACATCTAATTTTTCTTAACTGGTTTCTAAGACAATCATATCTAAAAATATTCACAATGATTTACCTTTAAGAAAAGATTTAGGAGGCTTCAAGACTTGAATAAAGTTTTTCAACGAAAAGGCAAACATAACTGCATCTTCCACAGCAATCATCTGACCTCTGTTGAGCTTTTCTACATACTGAATCCATATCTCCACTGGTATTCCTTTGTCTAACAGTTCAGAATGACATTCAAAAGAGATTTCCTGAATTGGTAAAATAAAAGGAAAAGTAGTCCACTGTGATTTTAAATACAAATTAAAAAAAAAATTTTTGTTTTTGCATCCTAGAGCCATTTATTATTTACATGTTGGGACACAGAAAGTAGCAAAGTCAGAGTTTCCTTATTTTCCTAAAAATGAGACCAGCCAAAGAAATTTTTTTTTTCTACTTAGAGTTCACCAATTTATTTGAATAAGGGAAAGTAGTGACTGGAAAATGAAAAAAGGAGGAACAAAATCTCCTCTACATGAAGTAAAAATAATAGGGTTCCCCAAAGATTCCCGAGAGGATGAAGGCTCATTCAACATTTTAAAAAATTTATATGGAAGAAGGAATGTACAGTCAAACCTCTTTTTGCATACATTACTAACATTTTTGGGTCAATGAAACAGTAGCTCGAAGGTGATGTCACCTCTAGAAAATGAAGAAAAGAAAATGACACATAAGAATCAATCTAGGTATATGTGGAAGAAAAAAAATCCAAACTACCCTAATAAAATGGTGAGCTCAGAACTATTCATTATGACCTTGGAAAAGGATAAATTATTCCCTAAAAATATTGGCTTAATGGGAACTGTGGTAAGAAGAGAAGGAAGGAGAGACGGATAAGACAAAAAAAAAAAAACATCAGGAAGGGTACTGGAAAAACTTGGGGGTTCTCTATATCTGAAATACTATGTGGTAGTGTCACAACACCTCAAGAGAAATAAAAGGTAAAGGAAGTTTAGAAAAGTAAGTAAACAAAAGCATGAGAAATGGCAAAGATATTGTAGATAGACTGCAAAGAGAATTGCTGAGTGGCTGCGAGGACAAGAAGAATATGGACAATCACCAAATTCTGGAATGTGAATAAAAGGGCACCAGGACAGAAATATGAAACAATGTGCAACTTTATACAAAGAGGGGGTAAGCCATAGACTTTGCTAATCTAGGAGGAGGTAAAGGATGGAAATACATTTTTTTAAAAGGGCTGAGGCAAAGTCTTAGGTTATAGATTCACAATGGGTAATGCATCTAAAGATGTCCCTTTTATGCTACATTAATTATATGGCCAAGCATATCCTGTACTACTTATTGCTACCTCCACAATTATTTGTCTATGATCATCACTCAATGACATTTCCTCTTCTGAGGAATATTTTTAAGAACCATGCAGTCAGTCCACATCACCTTCTCCTCATTTTTATTATCTTCATCTACAGACCTTGAGGTGGTTCTCCCAACTTTTTCCAAAATCTGAACCCCTATCTTAGAGCTCTCTCTCCACACCTTCCCACCCAGTTCATTAGCTCAGCCACTTCCTACTCAGGCCGGTGAATTCCTCATAAATTTACTTCTCAATTCCTCACCTCTTAAAATCTAATGATTTTCTCTACCCCATTTCAGTCTCATAATATGAACATCAGACTCCATCATTTCACGTGAAATTCCATTCAGACCAGTCTCATACCCTTCTACCTTTTTTTGCTCTCATACTTTCCCTAAACCTGATTTTCACCTTCATCATGCTCTATAACCCAATGTTCTATCCTATTACCCCAATTTATCTCCTCCGCTCTGGCTTTGCTTCTTCTATAATGAGGTTTATCCAAATGGTTAGACACTTTAACGTTTCACTAGCTATGACTCCCAGATCCTTTGTGTCCTGATGTTCCACTTTTCCAGACCTGAGAATACTGTTCCTTAAAAACCACACTTTCTAGTTTCTCCAGTCCTGCTCCATGGGTGATAAATATGGATAGAGGAAAAAAAATAACAAAATCAATCTAGTTTAACCTACTACAATACGTTATATAACCTTAGCTGAGCCCTTACTTTTGCTCAACAATCTTGTTCCACCATTTTCAACTGAAAATACTTCCTACATTTTATACCTTCATGTCTTTACTCACTCAGGTCCCTATGACTAAATTGTGTCTTATTACCTGATGAATTCCTACTCACCCCTTAAAAGCTAACTCAAGGGCCACCTCCCTCCATGAAGCTTTCCATAATGTTCCTATTCAGAACTCACAAAACACTGTTTTCCACTTTTCTAACATATTGAGCATACACTGTTTCTCACTACAGCTCTGTGTGTGTCATACTGGGTAGTTATGTGTTGCAGAAGACAGAGTGCTGGGCCTGGAGTCAGGAAGACTGTTCTTTCCGAGTGCAAATCTGGCCTCAGACAGTTACTAGCTGTGTGACCCTGGGCAGGTCATTTAACCCTGTCTGCCTTAGTTCCTCATCTGTAAAATGAGCTGGGGAAGGAAATGGCAAACCACTTCAAGAATCTTTGCCAAGAAAACCCCAAATGGGGTCATGAAGAGTCAGACACAACTGAAACACAAATGTATCATACTCTGTTCCTGGACTACAGGTTCTATGAAGGCAAAGTAGGGTCTGGCTTATTTAAGCCTTTTCTCTCTTGAACAATAGTTCCTCACTAAAACAAGTAAAAAATTCTTGCTGAATTAAGCTGAATGGACTCTGGATCTGGTCTAGGAAAGAAATTCTTATGTTCTGGTTTAACATTTTACTTCAGACAAGCTATCACTATTTCTTGTAAATATATGAAGAGAAAGAAAGAGTCACGCTCAATCTTTAATGATTGAAAGGCACTATGGCAACAGTGTTGGATTTAGCCTCTCAAGAGCTGGGTTTGGGTCTAGATTCCACCCCAATCAGTTGTGTGACCTTGTGCAGGTCATGCAATTTCTCTAAGATCTGTAATAGACATGTTACCTGTACTGCATACCTCATAGGCTAGTTGTGAGGTAGAGTTTTCAAACCTTAAAATACTATATAAATATGAGCTACTTCTAAAGGACTGGTACAATAACCCTAATCTACCACTCAGAGAAAGAGGCAAGGATGCATGAGAATTCTATCTCACATCTGACCCATACCTATTTAAATAAAACATTTCTCACCCTAGTTCCCCACCCCCATTGCTATTCTAGGTCTTAAAAGAGCATCAGACTGCCATTTAATCAATCATGAACTTTCAAAGGCTTCTTTGTCCTTACCAAAACAGTAGTAACTTCAGATTCTCTTATTTTTCTTTCCAGCAAATTGAAGACTCTTAATGCAAATGGAAAGTGAGTTTCCTTTAATGAAGAGCAACAAGAGACAAGCACCGAAATGATGACCTGGGAAGTCACTTTCTGCTTCAATGTGTAGCTTTCCTTTTCACCAACAGCTATCAAATCCTCCACCTTCAAAAGCAAACAGACAAAACCATCATTGCGTAGTCTGTACTTCATAAGATAATTCTGCTGAGGGTCAATGCTTACAGCTCTATACATCACATGGTATTTTAAAATTTATCTTGGTTGTAAAATAGAGTAAATGTTCAAAATGAAGTGCCTATGCTACAGGCACAAAAAATAAAGAAAGAGATTATAAGTTCTAATAATGACAGTCCAAGCTAATCTAAGCAAAAGGTACATTCAGATACTGGAAAGAGTTACTAATTAAACTGAATGTTTAAGGTCACATTATCTTTTGTTATTACATATATATATATCACCTAGACTTTCCCATGCTCCTCTTTGTCCCCCCATTGAGAATCATTCTTTATAATAAAAATTTTAAAATAACATTAGCAGAAAAAAAAAATCACCAAAGTTTATTAATACATTAAAAAAAAAAAAGACATCATAAGCTCTTCCACACCTATGGACAGCCCTCCTCTGTAAAGGACGGTAGGAATGTCCTTTTGTGTCTGTTCTTTGGGTAGACTTTTGACTTAAGGCCATAATTAATTTACTCTGCTACCAGACTCTATTTTCCTAGTTAAAAATTATTATAGTATCTACCACTGGACCTAAGAAAAAAAACAAAGTGAGATAGTTCTAGGCTCTCCGGAAAAGAAGAAGAGAAAAGAGAGTAAGGTAGATTTAGAATCTAGTGTATATTCTCTCTGTAAATGTTAATAAAGTGCCACTTTATTCTGTAAAATTATTTGATATAGCACTGTTTATTTTTAAAAGCAACACTTAGAACATTCAAAAAGCATAAAGATTTACAAAGACCTCTGACAAAGCAAAATTCAAGAACCAAAATCAAGTTACAGCAAGAAATATTTTTAAATGGGAATTTTGATAACACACTTACCATCTTCAACATTGAAGAAGGATTTCCTGAATTTATATTGTCAGCCAACAACTGAACCATTTTCTGATTTGCTACACCAATCAATTCTGCTGGCTTTGTAGTTTTAATCACTTTTTCAAGAACTGTGAAAAACAGTGAATATAAGTTTACAAATCACTGAAGAAAATCACAAGAAAACTTCTACTACTTAAATCCAATTCTAAGTATATTAGATTTTTATTAACTTCATCATCCCTCACATTGTTTACTTTCCTTTAATTATGTACTATTTGTCTGAGCAAAAAAATGATTGTCACCAGTCATGAACATGATGATTCTTTTTTAAAGCGTGGGATTTTTGTCTTTTATCATTTTCTTCTGGAATTAACACTCTTAATTACACTTTTTAACTTACAATTAATAACACTTTTAATTTGAGAACAAAACTGAATGTCTTACCTTCTTTCCATCCTTTCAGAACAGGGTGCAATGAGCAAATTCCTGATTTTGACAGATAGGTAGCCATTTTCATCTCTTGGGATTTTGAATTGTCATTGGTAACAACCATAAATGGCAGCAAATGTATCACCACTTGATTTAGTAATTGATCACTGCCATTTAGGATCTCTTCCTTAATTAGAAGGTCGGCTGCTAATTCAAGTATCTTGTACCTATTTTTAAAGAACTAGTTAAGGAATATGGTAGAGACCTGAGACAAAAACCATCATCCATCCCTCCCAGAGAGAGGCATATTTTTCCTTTTAAGGCTCCAGCACAAATGATAACAATTTACTTTATTTCCCAATTAAAATATGACTGATCTCTGAAAGGGCTGAATAAGATAATTACCAGAGAATCTATATTATTCAAAATGTACAGCATTCCAAACAAGTTCTCACATAAGAATTAAAATTTTCAACATTAAAAGAACATTCTGCAACAGTCTACATCAGGGGTTCTTAACTGTATTTCAATATAACTGATTTTTTTGGTAAGCCTATATATTTTACTTTATGCATTTAAACATTACTCTGAGAAACGGAACAAACATGGCACCCACCAGACTGCCAAAGGGTATATGACACACAAAAAATTAAGAACCCCTGGTGCACAGAATGAAAATATCAGATCTCCAATGTCAGATTAGTCTGCATTGCTACAAAGCAATCATAAATACTATGAACAAAAGTAAATACATACCATGCCCCATCCTGTGAAAGCTCTGCTCTTTGAAAAAGACTCAAAAGACTTGAAACTGTTTCTTCTGGGCTAAATTCTTCTTTGAAAACCTACAAATAAACAGGAAACCATTATTTCAGATGCTTTTTACCCCTTTTTAACTGAATTTGAAAGAGAAAACATTTACCTAATATCCACCCCTAGAAACCCTGAAGCAATTTATATTTTTATCACTCTAATACTTCTGAAAGGGAATTACAATAGGCCATTTTAATAAGGTACAATTTTTCCAAATACTATTGATGACATCAATAGTATTGTGCCTTGAATTATAGAATGCTTTACACTTTTCAAAGTACTTTCAAATTCATTATCTCATTTGATATTGCAAGTACCCCTGTGACTGCTAAATAATGTGAACTACCAGATCATTCCTCTAAAATATGCTGTTGCTTTACACTGTGGACAAAAAACCCAGCAACTATACTTTAGGAGTTATCATCAAAGTGGAAAAGGACGATTGTCCTCATTTTCAAAAAGGGAAAAGAACAGAGTATGAAAACCAAAGGCCCGTGACTCTGACTTCAATTCCTGGGAAAATTCTAGAATGGATCATTTTAACAAATGATTGGTGGACATATATAATGGGAAACAGTGATTACAAAGACTCTTCATAGCGTCATCAAGAACAAATCATAAGAGATCAAGAACCAACTTTTTTTGGGACAGAATTACAAAACTAGCAGATGAGGAAAATGCTGTGGATATCATTTGCCTAGATTTTTGTAAAGTTTTTATAAAGATGAAAAGATAGGGACTAGAACAGAACACAATTAAATGGATTCAGAACTGGCTGCATGGCCACACTCAAAAAGCAGCTGTTAAAGGTTTTAAGGTCAACATGGCACAAGACCCCCTGTGGAACCCCTCCAGGGTTCCAAGTTTGGTTTTGTGCTGCTTAAAATGTTCATCAATGACTTAGATCAAAGTATTGGGGGGTGAAGGGGTGAGGGATGTTTGCTTATCAAATGTGCAAAGAGTTTGGAGGGATAGCTAATACAATGGATGACAGTCAATATACGCAAGGATCTTGCAGCCCTGTGCTGAATAAATTAAGATAAAAATAAAGTCTTGTACTTGTATACAAAAAGAAAATGGAACTTCACAAACACAGATGCAATAGGCATGGTTATAAAGTAGTTTTTTTTTTTTTAAAAAAAAAGTGGCCTCCAAATTCAATAGAGTTAGCTGTATAATGTGACAGCCAAAAAGCTCATCTGAGAAGCACAACTTGCAGAGCCTTACTACCCTCATTGGATCTCATCTTGAGTACTGTGTTCAGCTTCAGGTGCCAAAGATTAAGAAGGAGATGGCTAACCTGGAAAGGGGACAAGGGAGGGAGATCAGGATGATAAAAGGGCTTGGGTCCACATCCTATAAACATGAGCTGAAGAAACTGGGTTTGTTTGTCCTGAGGAAGAAAAGAGTCAGGGGGAACATGACAGTGTCTTCGAGGGTCTCATGTTAGGGAAAGGATTACATTTGTTCTGTACAGAGCAATGGGCAGAAATTACAAAAAGGCCAATGCAGGCTTGAGGTCAGGAAAAATTTCCTAACCCTTAGAGTTGTCCAAAAGTGGAATGGCTTGTCTTGAGAAGTGCTGAATTCCACCTTCTTGGAGCTTCTCAAGCAGAGGGTATTTTCTAACCTGTGTATTCCCTGTAATTGGTGATGTGATAACTTCCTTCCAGGAGTGGGTTAGACTGGAGTTGCTGCAGCACTTTTGATCTCCAAAGTCCTCTGAAGTCACTTAAACTTTCTGGGTCTCAGTTTCCTTATCTTTTCATGTGGGGGAAGGGAGTAGGACTTATGATCTCTAAGGCCACCACCTGCTCAAAATCCATGATCCTATATAGAATGACTTACATAAAGAAATTAGCTGCCAGATACAACCCTGACAGAAGAAACTTTGAGAACATGGGATGTGAGGAGAGAAGACAAAGATAAATTAGTTTACAATATCTGCATTTTAATGACAAGAACATACCTCAAAAGCATTCATGGCTGACAGAAGAACATCTAAATTATCATCACCAACACGCATTATGATAGCATCTTTTATGAAAGAATCATCAATACTCTCCTGGATAACGGAACAAAAAAAGAAAGATGATAAAAAAATTAATTTTCCAGTTATTAAAAGATCTCATCAGCCTTTACTTGCAAAAACAAGGCATCAGAGTAGTGAGGGAACATTTCAATCAGGAGACCCAGGTTCTGGTCCTACTCTGCTACTAATTAGTTATGACCTTGCAGAACTTAACATCTCTGAGCCTCATCTGTACAACAAAAGAAATAGACTGCACATTTCCTTCTATGTCGAAAATTCAGTCTTTTCTCATTTTTCATTGAATATTCAATTAAATATTTATAACTTAAGTATAATTTAACCATCAATCAATTTATATAGATTTCAGGGGGAAAACTACACGTCAAAGGAAAGGGGAAAAGAATATAGAAAAGCTAGATTACACTAAAACAGTAGGCAGGCTATGCCTACACTTCATGTTCTTGTGTGTAAACAACAACTGAACAGGGCACCCAGGAAGAGTCAGAAGGGATGGAGCCACCTCCAGACTAATTTCCTTTTCTCCCTAATCATCTGCGTTCACTTAACCTTTAATCATCCAGTTTATCACTGTACTGAATTTTTTTTTTTACATCACAGTTTATAATTAAAAGAGGAAGAAAAATAATGGCTGTTAGAATCTCTAACTCTAGAAAAAACAACATATAGAAGCTTGTCTCTACATCCAAAGCACCACAGCCGCTACAATCACACACCATCAACTGTACATGAGGTAACTCCAACCTGTTATTTTAGCATAACATTATGGCATCCTATATAAGAATTACATACAAACACATAAAAGTAATTTCTCACTCACCTTTGATGTTTCCATAATATTCTTCAGATGGTTAACCGCTAAAAGTCTCACTGGAGCCAGTGGATGGTTCAAGCTAAGAGTGAGGCAAGTATCAGAATCTGCCAAGAACTACAGGACATGTCAAAATCACTGAATGAGTCCACAGGAAAGATTACCATTATTTGATTCAGAAAAAAAGTTAAGGAAGATCATTTTTAACATAATGGCCCACCCAAATGTCCAACATATGCAATAACTGCCAGAACCTAATTTTAAACACCAGAGTCAAAACACAACACTTTCTGTCTTCCTTATATAGTAGCTTTCCATGTATTAGATTACAATAGATCAAGAGTCTACACTGACATATACTAAGATAAGCTAAATTTTATATTCATACTTTTTTTTTTACTTTAAATAAAAGCTACAATGTTAAGAAATGAACAATTTATCATCTAATTACAAACAAACAAAAAAACTCATGGCAATGAGTGGTCCCTGAATGAAATGACAACAAAGATCAGTATCCAACTTAATGGTGATTTAATAGCATTAAAAATTTACTACTGAACAACTTAGGGAGATATGCATGTTATTTGGATTGACTTAGAATTCATACTTATCACTAAGGATATAAGGTTAATGTCTGTAGCAGGGAATAACTCAAACTAATCAGTTATGATCTTATTTATATAACTATTCTCAAGACTAGTCTTTTGCCAGAGATTTTACTAGCACAGGAAAAATGTTGGTTAGGCATGGATTCTCAGAAAACTTTTGAAAATCCAACGTCTATGAAAATACAAATACCAAAAACTTGAGGGGCAAATGTACACGTTAACATTGTATTATTATTATTAAGGTTATTTCATCTTTCTTTACCCCCTAATTGAAGAAAATAAGGGTGGGTAGAAAGACAGAAACAGGAAAGGATGAAAGAAATAAAGCATGGCTCATTAACTTCCATTCCATTATATTTTAGAGAACATTAATGGACACACCAGGCAGAAAAACATTCCTGCCAGGAGCTTCCACAAATCAAACACATTCAGGGCATACCTTTTTAATCATGCTAGTTAACATATTTTTGTTAAACCATTCTACACTAGCCAAAGCCTTTCCTCATGCTGTACCCCAAAACCAGAACATGCTCCTCAGCAGACTCAAAGCCTCCCTTCTTTACTCAGAGTTCCTAAAATCTGATTCTCTCCAAGACTTTTCTAAACTAATGGGAGAAAGAGAATAAATTTCTCTTTGCCCCTTCTTATCTAATTATGCAATTTTTATTAACTGCTCCCTTCCCCTGATCCTCTGTAGTAACCACAGCCTACCTGAAACTTTCCTCCACTTGTGGAGAGAGAAATAAATTGATGAAAAAATTCTTGCTTTTGTGGCTCTATAACATCTTTCAGATGGTCCTCCAATACCAAATCTAATGTCTTAGGGTACCTGTAAGAAACAAAAAGCCACCAATCAAACGACCAAAGAAATATGTGACAGAGCTAGAAAAAAAAAATCCATCTGGAAAAACAAAAGGTCAAGAATGTCAAAGGAATCAATTAAAAAAAATGTGAAGGAAGGCAGTACTAGATTTCAAAACCATATTACAAAGTGGTAATCATCAAAACAATCTGGTACTAGCTAAGAAATAGAATGGTGAATCAGTGGAATTGATTAGGTACATAATACACAGTGACAAATGATCACAGTAATCTAGAATTTGATAAATCCGAAACCCAAGCTTTTGGGGCAGTAACTCACTATCTGACAAAAACTGCTCGGAAAAATGGAAAGCAGTTTGGCAGAAACTATGTACAGACCAACATCTCACACAACATACCAAGAAAAGGCAAAAATGGACAGCTGATCTATACAGTGAGGGTTGAGGAACATGAAAAATTTTACCTGTTAGATCTGGAGATAAGGGAAGAGTTTATGACCAAACAAGAGATAGAGAGGGTCATGGGAAATAAAATGGATAATGTTGATCAGATGAAAAAAAGTTTTTGTACAAAGCTAAAGCAGGCAAAATTAGAAGGAAAACAGGAAACAGGGGGAAAAAATTTTATCGCAAATTTCTCTAAGAAAGGATTCCTTTCTCAAATATATAGGGAACTGAGCTAAATCTGTAAAAATAAGAGCCATCCCTCAACTGACAAATGGTCAAAGGATATCAACAGACAGTTTTCACAAGAGGAAATACAAGTTATTAATATTCACATGAAAAAATGCTCTAAATCACTACTGATTAGAGAAATGCAAGTTTAAACAACTCTGAGATACCACCACACATTTAACAGATTGGCTAACATGATAGAAAAGGAAAATGACAAATGCTGGTGGGGATGTTGAAAATTAGGGACACTAAAATAAACTCTTGGTGAAGTTGTAAACTGGTCCAACCATTCTGGAAAACAATTTGGAACTAAGCCCAAAGGGCAATCAAATTGTGCATAGCCTCTTACCCAGCAATACTAGGTCTGTATCTCAAAGACATAAAAGAAAAGGAATAAGCACCTATTTGTACAAAAATATTTAAAGCAGCTCTTTTTGTGATGGCAAAGAATTGGAAAATCAGGTTATACCCATTAACTGGGGAATGGATGAACAAATTGTGGTATGTGATTATGATAGAATACTATTATGCTGTATGAAATGACGAGCAGGATAATTTCAGAAAAACCTGGCAAATCTTCCATGAACTGTGAAAAGTAAAGTGAACAGAACCAGGATATTGTACACAGTAACAGCAATATTTTAAAGACGATCAACTGTGAAAGATTCAGCTCCTTTGATCAAGACAATAATGCAAGACAATTCCAAAGCACCTATAATGAAAAATGCTATCCATCTACAGAGAGAGAACTGATAAACACTGAGTGCAGATTGAAGCATACTTTTTTCACTTTCTTTGTTTTTCGTGTATTTTCTTTTACAATATGGTTAGTATGGAAATACGTTTTACATGACTTCACATTTATAATGGATATTATTTCCTTCTCAACGCATGGAGGAGGGGCAAGAGGGAGTGAGAATTTGGAACTCAAAATTTTAAAAAATGAATGTTAAAATTTTTTACATGTAATTGGTAAATATTTAACTCAATAAGTAAAAAATATATTTAAAAAATAAACAAAAAGCCAAAATTAATCCCTATCAGTAAACGACTAAATTAGCTAGAAAGGGGAAAAAAAAGTAAATATGACCAAAAAGAATGTCATTCAGGAGAAAATACAAAAGTAACCCTCTATGCAAGGACTTAATATTGGAAGCTGAGAACCTGTGATGTGGACTTACTGGCTCCCCACAATACTATTCCCATCCTAGCCCACCTATTTCTCTGGCTGTGGATACTGAGTCACAAAAAAAACCCTTTTGGTTAAAAATAAAGATGGGCAGACGTTAAAAACATTATCAGCAGAGGTGGCGCTAAGACAGTAGAATAGCAGAAAGTGCAGTGAGCTCAACCCCCTACCACCAAACTCTTCCAAACAAATCTAGAAAACGCACCAGACAGGATCCTTATCTGGAAATTCAAGAAAAAGTCATAGTCCATCATAAGTCAGTACAGAGACACAAAGAGTCTTTGGATATCAAGGACAGAATTTGGCCAGGAGCATGAGGCTGTGCACCTGGGTAAGAGGAGGTCTCAGACGACTGCAAGTGCCCTCCCCACTCATCCTACTGCAACAGGAATAGATGCTACCCGGTTTTAGCGTTCACTAACAAGGTTCAGGTTACAAATCCAGGATGGACTGAGGAAAGGCTCTGAATCCATAGGCGGCATTGTAGGGGGAGAAGTAATCGTGTGGACTTAAGTAAGGAGCATTCAGTGTAGCTCAGAACAAGGGCACGGCAGGGTTTAAGTTGCAGCTTCCAGCCCTGTCTAAAGCCTGCAGAGGTCTAATGAGGGCACAGCTCCTAGACAAAGAGGCCCTGCAGGTCTGTCCCTCAGAACCAGCAGAGCTGACAGCTGGCTGAGAGAGGCTGAGTTCAGCAGCATCTACTGTTGCTCCAACTCAAACCCAGATCAGGAACTTGCAGAGCTCAGACTAGGAGTGCAGCAGTCAGACACTGTCCTGGACTGGAGCACTGAGCTTGCAAAAGTCCCTAGTGTGACCCGTCTCTGAGACCCTGGAATAACACAACACTCAACATCCAGCAACAGGATTAGCCCAGCCTTCCAGAGCACTGCCATAACATCAAGTCTGAAATCAGGAAGTAAGCTGGAAGAACAAACAAAGAAAAAAGAACCTCAACATCAAAAACTATTATGGATGGCCAAAACACAAACCTCAAAGAAGAGAATGACTGCAAAATGTAAACAAGAAAAGTGTCCAAGAAAAACACAGTTTAGGCACAAATTCAACTAGAATTCCTGGAAGAGATTTAGAAGTTAAAAAATATATCTAAAATGTTTTTACAAATGAAATGAGAATGGTAGAGGGAAAAAAAGGGAAAAGAGATGAGTGCTATTTGGAAAAGGAACAAATACTTTGGCACAAGATGTACAAAAATCTTGCATAGGCAACAAATTCTGAAAATCAAAATGGACCAAAAAGAAGACAAGGGCAGCTAGGTGGCACAATGGCTAGAGCACCAGGCCTGGAGTCAGAAGATCTGAGTTCAAATCTGAACTGAGACAATGAAGAAGTCACTTCACCCTGTTTGCCTCAGCTTCCTCACCTGTAAAATGAACTGGAGAAGGAAATGGCAAACCATTCCAGTATCTTTGCCAAAGAAAACCCCAAACGAGGTTATAAAGAGCCACACACAACTGAAAGCAACTGAAGAACAACAAAAAGACAATGACTCCATGAGACAAAGAGAAACATTAAAACAAAGTTAAATGAGTTAAAAAGAAGAAAATGTAAAGGATGTCACAGCAAAAACAAATGACTAGAAAACAGATTGAGGAGAAAAAAATTAATACTCACCAGACTAACTGAATGTCATGATGAAAAAAACAACCCAAAACTCCATATATTATTTCTAGAAAATTAAAAAGAAACTATTTATATCTCTTGGAACTGGAAGGGTAAAATGGAAATATAAAGAACCCACTGGCCACTTCCTCAAAGAAAAGACAAAATGAAAACTCCCAGGAATGCTAAAGATGAAATCCACAGCTTACAAGTTTAAGAAAAAAAAATTCTGCAAGCAGCCAGAAAGAAAGAATTCAAGTGGCGAGGAGCCAAAGTTAAGGTCACACACAATCCAGTAGGCACTACTATGATGGGGAGGAGAGCTCTGAATACCATATTCCAGAAGGCAAAGGATGTATAGGCTTGTAGCCAACAATGACTTACCCAGCAAACCTGAGTACAGTGGAAAAAGTGGACCTTTAATAAAGCAGAAAAATTCCTGATGAAAAGACTAGAGCTGTATAAAAACTTTTAAGTTCAAACAAGAGTTAAGAGAAATGCTTTTCTTCTAAGTAAGATCAATCTCATGTACAAAAATATTCATCACTCTTCTTAAAGTGGCAAAGAATGGGACAGCTAGGTGGTATAGTGCCACACGGCACTGCCGGGCCTGGAGTCAGGAAAGACTCATCTTCCTGAGTTCAAATCTAGTCTCAGAATCTTACTAGCTGTGTGATCCTGGGCAAGTCACTTAACCCTATTTGCCTCAGTTCCTCATCTGTAAAATGAGCCGGAAAAAGAAATGGCAAACCACTCTAGTATCTTTGCCAAGAAAACCCCAAATGGAGTCACAAAGATTTGGACACAACTGAAAAATGAACAACAAAAACAAAAGAATGGGAATCTCAGTAAGTGCCCACAAATTTGGGGAATGGCGGAATAAGTTATGATATATAAATGTGATGAAATATTATTGTCCTGTAAGAAATGATGGAGATAGTTCTAGAGAAACCTGGGGAGACTTGTATGAACTGATGCAGTGAAGAATCAAGGAGAACAATTAACACAATACCAATAATATTGTAAAGAGAAACAACTCTGGAAAAACTGAGAACTCTCAACAGAATAATGACCAACCATGATTCCAGAGAAGTGATGGGGATATGTGCTACCTACTTTCTGATAGAGAGGTGAAAGACGTGGAGTGCAGAATGAGACATAATTTTTTGGATATGGCCAATGAGGAAATTTATTTTGCTTAACTATATATGTCTGTAAAAGGGGAATTATTTTTCTTTTATTCTCAATTGGGGGTGGGCAGAAGGAGAAAATCAGATTTCTACAGATAAAAAAATGTAATTAATATTAAAAATAAAATCTATTAGCACCTAATAAGGCTAGAATGGGCACCAGAAATGAAGCCACTTTGCAGAAAAACTAGGGAGCTGCTCAATGTATTTTGTGGGGATGTCTTTTCCTAAGCATCCTTAGAACCTCCCACTCCCAAACAGAGAGTGTATTCTGCACTTTAAGGAAACTGGTCAAATATATGCTTGACTGTTATAAAGCATGTCATTTACCTAATAAAAAATTTAAATGCACAGAAATAGCTTTAAAGACTTCTTCTAACACAGTTTAGAAATTTTTTCATTTAGCAACCCTTCTGAGAATCTCTGTAAATTCTACTGTCTGTAATGCTTTCCACTCCCTCTCCTCTTTCCCTCATTTCAAGGAAAAAAAGACAGAGGTGAATGAGGAAAAATGAACATAGCCTAAAGAGCCCAAGTCTGGGAATCACTGTTATAGCATTCCTTCTCCATCACTGACTCAGAGCTCAGTCTTCATGGGTCCCATACATGCCTTTTATAAATTTTCTGAGGGACTCAAATCTAAAGAAAATTAAATTAGTTGTGACAGTAATCAATCAATATAACCATTCGAATTAAAAAAAAAATCACAATTCCCTCTTTCATTGTGGGCATATATTAATTAGGGTTCAGATACATTGATAGTCCCAAAATCTGGACTGTGAGCTCCTTACAGTAAGACTGTCTTCTGTCTCTTTTTGAATCCCCTTAGTGTACATAGTTCTTGACACACAGTAAGCACTTAGTAAATGCTTACTAAGGATTAAATAGACATCTTCAAAATCAAAAGGAAGAGATCAAATTATGTTAAAATGAATGTTTCTCTAAGAAAATCTCTGTAGAACAGAAATATCTCCAACACTGTCTCCTCCTACTGATAGCCCACTGCATATTGCAAACAATTCAACACAAAATTTCTGTATAAAATATGATTTTTAATTTACAAAATTGATTAGAACTGGGAAGCCCTACTTAATTCATAAAGAAGTATATATAAGGAAAAAGTAACTTACTTGCTTTCCAAAAGTCTAATGAGAGGAAGAAGCTGTTCATTGAGTAGTGATATCTCCTTAGAATCTGTTTCTTTCTGTGAACTGTATGAAATATATTCTTCAAGAAGAGTGCTAAGAAACAAAACAATAAATAGAACATGGGTCAATACGAGGCCTCCTCATTAGATATGCAAGTACCTTTAACCAGGGACAAGAAATACCATTTCTTCCCTATAATTAAGGCTTTTCTTTACTAGTATTTACTGAGTGATATAAAATTGTACTCAGTTTTAGTTTCATATTAATCTATCCTGAAAACCTCTGAATCCAGAGCCACAAATGAGGCAGTGTTACAGAACACAAATGGAACCTAATATGACAAAATAATCGATATGTTTTCACTGACCAGTCCTGCAGAAATATAGTGTCTGTGAATAATAAAATGGTTTGCATTAGAACAAGGTGTAGAAAAGCAAGGGAGCATGGAATCAACCAGACTACATACAAAATTTAAAAGCAGTATCTTACCTAGCCAACAAATGGTCTAAGTTGTTTTCCAATGATATATCTTTAAGTATATCTTCTAAGAGTCTAGCACATATGTGACTGTCCAGCTCCTCAGTGTCTTCTTTTTCTTAGTAAGCAAAAGCATAGAAACAAGGATTATATGTAGAAATCTCAATTATTTTTAAACTAATGTCTTACACTTCAACATCACATCATGAAAGAGAACCTGGGTTATCAACAGCTCTTTCAGTATAGAAACAGTTCTATCAGATCCAATCAAGTTAAAAAAGATCCCAGTACAAATCTAACAACAACCCTTGTTATCTGTCATCCAGGGACCAAGCTAAACAGAGAAGACTTGGTAACAGAAAGCTGGGTCACTGGGGGATAAATCTCTTTTGGCCACAGCAATCAAAGAATACTATCTATCCACTAAGGTATGGAAGGGTTGCAATCCACATTAGTGGAGGGATGAAATCATAGATCTTGGGAAAAACAGAAGCGTTCAAAAATACTAATTCTATTCAATTCACTAATAGTGGACAAGTTTTAAAATCTGGAGAGTTTCAAAAGTCATACTTTACCCTCTCTTTCACTGTTATTCAAAGAGATAAAATTTTAAGTACATTAAGACTGCATAGTGATTTGTGTTTTTCAAAGCACTTTCACATATGAAAAACCTTAGATTTGCTTATAAATTAAAATACCATGCAGTCAGTATTATCTCCATTTTACAGATGAGAAAAGAAAGACACAGAAAAATCAAATAACTTGTCAGGCCACACTGGCTGTGACAAAAATTCAGGGCCCTTAACTCCCAACCCAATCCAGGAGCACAAGGAATTCTAAAAATGTCTTTAAAAACTTGAAATCCTGAATCCAGTAAAGGGCTAAAAATATACTTCAATAACTCCCTCCTCTAACCAGGAGTTTTCACAGTCCTTACTAGATGCATCATCAGCATTAGGCCTAATGTTGCCAGTCACTGGATTCCAAATATAGTGGGCCTCACTCATCAAAGAGGCTTATTTCTGAAAAGTTGCTTGGGAATCAAACTTTGGTATGGAAAATCTTCTTTTCCCACTGATTGATAATATCAGAGATGTTCTATAATAACTTCTGACTGCTTGTTACTGGTAGCAACTTTAGTTTAAGTGTTTCTTCTTAGAGGTTCTCTCTCAAATATTTAATGAGTAAAAAAAAAAGCACATGCTAAATAATCACACCTCATTTAAAAAATTTTATGAAGTTTCACTTGACACGCTTTAAGAAACATTCTCTCAATTAAGATTAGTGGGAAATTGCAATATTTAATGTATAAGAACATCCAGATGTTAAAGGATATTTGGAAAACTAAAGGTCTCTATTAAAAAAGAATAAATCAGTTTGTTTAAGACACAACCACTTGGCTTAATACAAAATCACATACCTGTAACATGATGAATGATGGTGACCACAAGATGGGGAAGCAAGTAATGCAGAAGGGGACTGATATCATATGCCACTGAAATTTCATGTAGTAAGGAAACAAGATCAGGAACATTACACAGGTGAGCAAACAGCCTATAAAAAATCAAGTTCATATTATTTGCCTCTGGTAGTCAATATAGGGCAATTATAAGTTAAAAGCATGCATCATTTAACTCAAAACAAATTTATTCAGCTGTTCCAGGAACAAAGAATTTGTTTTCTCATTATCCTATACTTACTTTTTCCCAAGGCCCTCTATTTTCTGTCTCTGCAAGAGCACAATCAAGCAACCTAATCCATCCTTGATCAAAGAGGGGATTTTGGTCAAGGTTTTGCCAATCTGTGATGCCAAGGAATGAACAAAAGTATCCTCCATTGTCACTTTCACTGAGACTTGACAGATTATCATGTAGGTTGCAGCTCTATAATCAGGTAAAGATGACTTTAGTCCCTAAAATTTTTTAAAAGATTGGAGAAAATTACAAATTATACTTCATCTCATAGATACACTATTATCCTGGGACAAATAAACCGAACTTCAGTTTTCTATTTATACATGTCCCAAAAGTAATAGTGCAGCTTAAAGTTACTTAAAGTTTAAAACTGCACTATGACTGTTAGAACACTGTGTAACAGAACCAAACTGCATCATGTAAACTACAGGTCTGTTCTCTTTCAGAAATAGGTGGTACTTGCTGACTTTGGGCAGGTGGGAGTGAAGGAATGTCAGGAATCGAGGAACAACATAAAGCACACACCAACAGAACATATGTTCCTTGAGGGCAAGACTTTTTTTTGTCTTTGTATCCCTAATGCCAAGCACAGTATTTGGCACAGAGCAAGGCACTTAATAAATGCTTGCTGGAGACATATTTAAAACACACATTCCTCTTTTAAAATACAACTCACAAAAAAAAAAAAAGGGAGGGGGGACATGCAGCAAGGTGGCACAGTGGATAAAGCACTGACCCTGGAGTCAGAAGACCTGAGTTCAAATATGGCCTCAGACACTTGATACTTAATATCTGTGTGACCCTGGGCAAGTCACTAAACCTTGTTTGTCTTACCCCCCCCCCAAAAAAAAGCAAAACCAAAAACAAAACAAAACAAAAACCACCCACCCATGATCTCTATCCTATTCCCTCCAAAGATAATTAACTTATTTTTGTCAGGTTTCTTTCCTCCTACTATTCAGCTAAGACCCCTGAGAGACTAGGAGCTTTAATTAGTTGAGACAAGAGAGATGAATGCCACTAATCTGACTACTGACAGAGGGAAACATAAGGATGCTAAGACCCATGGAAACAGGTTAAAGAGGTACTGGCATTAATATGAGAAGAAGATGCAGAAAGAGAAATGCAAATTGGATTGTACTAATCTATTTTTTTCTGGTTGAGTGCTTCAAATGGTGAGAATAGAGGTCAAATAATTTGTCCTTGGAGATTTTCCAATAATACGTTGCCAAGATGGCAGCTTTGGAGAGACAGGGAAAAATGCTTTGTCTAGAAATTATCACCTCAACAATTACAATTTTTACATGATTTAAATAACTTTTATATAAATATACATCAAATATCAACGTTCTTCTACAAAAATTCTTAGAAATTACTGAGTAGATAGGACCTTAAAATAATCCATTTAATATATAAAGAGAACAAACCTTTTGAATATAGGGGAAAAGCTTAGCAACTAAAGTGTCTGATATATCATTAGCAGACACGAGAGCTGACACAATTGTGGAAGCATAAAAAGTCAGTAGGACTCTCAACTGAGCTGAACTTCCAGGATATGCTGAAAAAACCTACAAAGGAAAAATCAGAAAGAATTAGACTAGGAAGACAATAACTAGACCTAAGTATAAGAATCAGATTATTTTCTTCAGAATTCTAAATACTTTATTTTTTGTATCATCTTATTTTAATGCAACAGAATTGATTCCAGATTATACATCTCACGGGGTGGCTGCTAAATTGGAAGGCTGTGGTAATGACATAGCTGGCATAATAGAAACCCAGTACCAGCTGCCAACTGTACCAATTGTATCAATACAGCTACATATTTTAAAGCCAATACTTAGTATGATGTATCTAGTTACCTTCTAAACTAATCATGTTCTGTTCTATTATCAGGCTTTTCCCCTATGCAGTTGTTTCAGGGGACAGTATTTAGTATACTTGAGTCTAAGATAATAATACAGGTTATAACACTCCCTCAACATAACAAAGGTTGTTTTTTGCCACTTCAGTTGGAAAACATTAAGTGACAAGGTCAGCAAAGACAACACCAGTTTTGGGGAGGTGTAGTAGTAAGTCTTTTGCAGATTGCCATTTCCAAATGCAGGTCTTATGGTATTAAAACAGGGCCACATGAGCATCTAGAGGATTGGAAATTCAGAGGGACACACATGGGGATACATCCACAACTGGGGGAATAAATACATTTTTAATATAACATAATAGCACTGATGACCTCACAGGGGACTAAACTCTCTTACTAATTAATACCAGAAATTGGAGCACTCGATCATCTCTGATACTTTTACTTTTTCTTCGTAAAATCAGAAGACTAGATGAACAAATACAACTATTAATAGGCTAATGACTGAGACACTGATTCATCATTTACATATCTAGATGTTTTACATATATACATGAATACATATTTCTAAAACTGCTTTTTTGGTAACTGTAATGCGTACTAAAATAATCTAACAATTTACTTTTAAAGAAAAGCATTCTTATATCATGTGAATATATCATCAAACTGTTCACTTACTGACACAAACTCCATAGCAAAAGAAAATTGTTTTATGTAATGATCTAAAGAAAGGTATCCCCACTACATCTGAGTGGATACTCCCTCTCAGTGGCCAGTCTTCAAGAGTTGATGTGGCCAAGAAGGCCTTCATCCTTCACTACCAGCCTGATGATGAACTTTTCCAAACGGACAGTACAACATCAGGCCCCTACTTGAACTGAAGCCTTTCCTATCAGAGCTTGCATTCTATTGGCAAAAATTTGAAAAACAAAAGGGCCACCTCCATGCTTTGATGAAGCACCAGAACAGGACTTTAAAGGATACAATACATACAGAATGAAATGATATATACTAACCTTTACAGATTTGGTTACTAGACTGCATATAAAATCCATGAAACCAAGGTCTTTGTAGCAATGGGTAACCAAAGTTCCTTTGGCTAAATGAACCCCAGACATCTGTTGGAAGAAACAGTCAAAATAAATTTAAAAGGCTCTAAGACCTATCTACCATAAACAAATTTAATCAGCTAAACAAATACTGATTGAGTGCCTATACAGTGCTCTGCACTAGATTAGATATTATCAATAAAAAAGTAGTAAGATAATTTTTGCTTTCAGAGGTTTGAAATCTAATTAGGAAGAATAACATATGAAACAAACAAAAATAAAAAAAGCACTAAGCTAAGTATTACAGGTTATAGGAATTTTGAGATCATTTAGAGATAAGAAATCAGTAAAGACTTAGAGAAGAGGTAGGACTTAAAGAATGGGTAAGATTTGGACAGGCAGAGAATTCTGAATACAGAAACAACATAAAGGAAAACATGAAGGTGAGAATGTATGATGTGTCTATGGTACAGCAAGGAAACCTTCTGCTGTAATGGGGTATGCACATTGTGAAGTCGTGAGAAATAAGGCTGGATGTGTAAGATGGTGGGAGGCAGAGTTCAGATATGATGGACCATGAAATAGGGAGGTAACAAATGGATTAAAACAGGGTAAGGATGGGGAGAGGCATAGGGAATGCAGTCAAACCAACACTGCAGTCTGAGGAGAAGCAATTTTGGGAGAAGAAACAGGCTGCAGATTTGTCCTCCCTTCTTTCCTCAAATGCTATTTCTATCACCCCTGTCCTACTGCCTCTGACCCTGACCCTAAAGCCCACTCCACAGCAGTGAAGGCAAGAAGCCATAAAGAGGCATGTGTAAATTATAGACTGTCTCTACGATACTTGCTCCATTTTTTCCACTTTTTTGAAAATCTTGATTTCCCCTAGTCTTAGAAGGTAGTTCTTTTTCTATCTTCTTTGATAATTTAGTGTTCTAAAAAGACGTACAATCAATTTTCTAATTTTGGTCTGCCATAATCACTGCAAATTGAGAGATATTAAACATTTACTTCTGCATACAGCTTGTCCTTTTAAGACTACGTAATAGGAATCTCACCATTAAACTGCATATTCTTCTAATTTTTGTGTAAGTTCCTAGTTAAAAATTGAGGTAATAAGCAAGATTTCCTAACACTGTGCCATATGTGCTCCTCTCCCAAAATTCTTTTTATATGGAATGAACTTGATTAAAAAATTTTGCCAACTGGAATATTTTCCTTTCATTGGTACTTATGATAAATAATGGAGTACACAGATTTTAAATACAAGTCAAATGAACTAAATATATTTTCAAATGAATTTTCCTTTTATCAAGACTTTTAATCATGGCAACTATAATTAGATGCACATACCCTGACAAGTGTCATTTAATAACCATACCTTAACAGGTTCCAACCAATTCCACTTATGAGTTGGATTACTAATCTTTAGCAGCTGTATAACACGAACAAATATTTTTGTCTCATGATATGGAAGAACACAACCAATGAGGCTATCTTGATTGTAAAGATGGATATGAAATCTAAGAAGAAGATAAACAGTCAAACTTATAAAATACATTATCAATATATTTTCCCCCAATAAATAATTTAAAATGCCAGTTTCTAAACTTAGGTGTTCTCAATTCTAGAAAAATATGTCATACACAAATACAGGGCAAGTTAAAAAACACATCAATAGACATTTATGTTTTGTCAACAGGCAATCACAATACGAAACTTATACGAAAACCAGTTTTATTACAAGAGAAATGAACATGTATGTGGAACCCCAAGAATTCCCAGCCCTTACAGAAGTTTGCATATTTGTTATAGTGCAACAAAAAGAGAAAACAAGAAGGAGTGTGGCATGGGACGGAAAAGGTGTAGTAAAGGTGGGAAAAGGACAAAACCCCTCCCAAAGAAGAGGAGCAAGCTGACAGCAAAAGCCCTATTCTTTTCCCTTGGGAATGTCTAAGGAGGGTCCATCCACTTAATTGCAAAGGACCCCAGAGCGTTTTTTGCAGCCTGGCACAGACTGCTGGTGCCTGTCCTGCCTCTCAAAGAATCCAGCCTGGGATGCAAACAACAAATTATGTTAGCTGCAGGGTGGGATGGATGTGTAAGCTCTTTGTAGCCATAACTTGCTAAGAGAAGATGAACTTACTATTTTTTCCACAACAACAAAAAAGGTTCCTGTATTTCTAAAATTCTATGCTTTAATGGAAGCAATTTCCATGTCCATGGCAGACATTTATCAATATATAGTATTTGCATTACACTATATATTACATATAGGCAATCTCCACCTAATGTCATTATTCTATTGGGGGGCGGGAATGGGCAAATGGAATTACATAATTAATAATTATGGAATTAGTTCTATTGGAACAATGTCAAAAAGAAACAGTCCAAAAATGTTATGGTGAAGTTTTCAGACCTTACAGTAGAATTGGGTATCTAATGTACTGACATTAATGTGAAAGACCCTGGTTAAGGTACTGTTATTCAGCGCATGCCTGTGTATATATACACACAGAGGTGATTTTTTAAAATGTGAAATAAATGTTGAGAATAGACCCAGAATTCTAACATTGTTGGTAGGCTCTATCCATTACATCAGATCTGTTCCCTCAATTAAATACTGTAATAAATGAAAAAATCATTAATCCTACAGGACTGGCTGAATTAAAAAAGTAAATGTCTGAAACACAATTAGGAATATACTCATTAGTATAACTGGTCTATTCACTCTTTAAGAAAAAGGTAGATTTGGTTTCCTTTACAAGGAGAGGGGTAGTATTAGAAGTTTACTTCTAAGTCCTTTAACTTTATATCCACATATGGAAGAAAACTTGAGAAATTAAGAGACCCAGTCTTTCAAACTCATAAAAATTGATTTGTTTTGGAAAAAGAGAAATCACCTGACTTTTCAATACCGCAATATCAAAGATTTTTTGAACTAGAAAGAACTTTAAAGATTGTCTAGACTACAGGTTCTTAATCTGGGATCCATTAACATTATTTTTTAAAAAATATTTTGACAGCTATATTTTAACAGAATTGATTTTCTTTTTAATCTCTTGTATTTTATTAAAAACATTCGGAGGAGGCCACAAGCTTTACTAGAAGCGCCAAATAGCTATGAGGTAAAAAAAAAACATTTAAGATTTTCAGGTCTAGATTGATCCCCTCACTTTACAGATGAGGACACAGGTTACACAAAAAAAGGCAGTCAGCACTCCCTTTACTGCACCAAACTTTCTCTGATTTATACGAGCATCTCCTACCCATGTATCAGATATATTGAGAGGATTTATGAAAATGCACCAATCACACAAACTAGTAGCCCAAATAATCCTACTAGATTACTGACATTTATCACTAACCCACTAGTATATGAGTTCAGCAGACAAAAGATGGGGAAAGGAATAGTGCATGTGGAAGTATGTGCCCTTGACTCTTCCCTAACAATTCAAGAAACTGGGGCAGTCAACACAGAAAAGGATGTTTGAATATATCTTGTCTCAGGTATATAGTTACATTCTCAAACGTAAGGTAGAGTGGCCTCATTTAAATAAAGATATTTTAAGCCATTTATCACAGGTTCCTAGTACCTATTTTTGTAAATACAAAAAAAAAAGTCATTTTAATGTTGGAATACAATACTTGCTCAGTATACAGGCAATGCAATATAACAATAAAAAATCTACTAACACACTTAATTCTTTTACCTTTAAATTAACTACACAAATGAGTACTTTGAACCATTTTAGTGACTTTTTAAAATGCTTAGAATTTTAAGTCTATTAGTATGAATACAGTTTAACTGATTACCTGTGAATCAACCATTCCAGGCACTTCTGTGCTGGCTTAAGCATGAAATAAGGAGACAAACGTATAAGAAATAAAGAAATATTTTCATCCAGCTGTTTGTTCACTGCCTTAGTCTGAACGCTCCTCTCTAAGTTTTTTGCCAACTGGCTGAACAAAGGAGACTCAAACTTCTGAAATGAAGGATCAATCCCAATAAGCTCTTCAAGGCCAGTACATCCTAAGAAAAAAGTGGAGAGTGGTTTTGTATAAAAATTAAGATGATAAATCTTTATTGCCAAGACCTAGAAATATTAGAATGAAATGTCATCACTATTTATTCTTAATTCAGATATATAATAAAATTTTAAAACACATGCATTTACTACTTAAAACACCCCAGTGACATAATGATGTCTAGAGGTTTGGGCAAAGGTACAGAGTTATGAACTCTCCCAATTCTGACCCTACCAGCAATTTGCTGCATGATTTAAAAACCATCTGGCTACATTTTCAAATGAAGAAAATATTTATCAACCATTAAGGTGTAACAAGCATTTGAAAATCCTTAAAAGAATAAAGAGCATTGACTTTCAAGTGAGAGGATCTGAATCCAAAGGCAAGTAGCTTTAGCTCTTTGGGTTTCAAGTTCCTTTTCTGTAAAATAAGTGGGGAAGATTAGATGATGTCTAAGTTCTCTTCCAGCTATAAATACTATAAAATTATTACTGTTAACTATAGTATTAATGCCGGGGATTCTTGTTAAGAGTTAAACATTAAGGGCTGCAAACTACTTGACATAGAATTTATTTCCATCTAAAACATTAAGACACAAATACATTTCTGATCCAACCTTTTATCCCATTACTTCCTTCCAGTCCAGTTAGATTTGGCTAATATTATTACTATATGCCATTCTCAGTCTTACTCCATGAAAACTTTTCTTAGTTCAAAATAATATTGAAAGAGTCTTACAGATGGAAAGAACATCAGAAGTCCAACTTATAACTGAACAGAAATCTCTTCTACAACAACCCCACAAGTGGTTTCCATCCCCTGATAGAGAAACCTCCCCTCCCACCAGTCAAATCCCATGACAGAGAACCCACTACCTTCTGAAGCAGGCCATCCTGCTTTTGAACGGTTCTAAGTGTTAGAAAGCTTTCCCTTACATGGAGTCAAATCTACCTATGCCAAGCACCCATTCATCGCTGCTAGTTCTGTTCGCTGGGGTCAAATAAAACAAATCTAAACCCTCTACCACACAATAGCCCTTCAAGTATGTGAAGATAGCCACACTCCCTCCAAAATACCCTCTTTTCTAAGGGAATATCTGTCTCATTTCCTCACCAGCTAGGCTGATGTCCTCTGAGCACACTCTAGGTTGTTGTCAATGCCTTTCCTAATTTGTGGTACCAGAAAGTCTACGGATTTCTATAGTACTTGCAGTCTGCAGTAAAGAATCCACAGTGGGTTATAAGTCTTATCTTCTGTCGGAGAAACTCCTTTCACAAAGAGCCTAAAACTCCTACTTTATAGTGCTTGACCTAAAAGAGACTTCATAGGCCATCCAGTCTAACTCCTTCATTTTATAAATGAGGAAACTGAGGTCCAACAGGAATAGATGACTTGCCTAAGGTCACTAAAGTTATTTAGAGGTGGGAATTCAAATCCAAGCATTCCAATTCTAAAGCCAGAGGCTCTTTACATGTCACACTGACACCTATTTTTGTAACCCTCACACTGTAAAGTAAAAGTATCAAACTTATGGCCTTCCTAGAATGCAGCCAAATTAAAACCAGATGAAAATGTTATTGGAAAACACTTAATGAAATAAATTAAAAATACAATACAATGTGGATAATGTTAATTTGTAGTTTTCTAAGTCAATATGTGGCCCATAGGACATAAATAGATTTGTTTCTATTTAAGCTTGATACCATTGGTGCATATGACACAACCAGGGTCACAGCAATATTAATTAAAATTAATTAAAATATTAATTGATATTTTAAAAGCCCACAAAGCTTGTGGCAAAGAGCTAGTTTAATGCACCAAGTTTTGGTTCTCAATCCTCTAATTCAGATGCCACATTAGACAACTTCTTAAAGCAGCATATAGCATAGAAGAGAATGTTAAGTACACCAGTTCAAAAGAAAGGCTTTTGAACTATGTACCAATGCAGAAAATAAACATTAAAAATCTTTTTTTAAAAATGTGATGTGCTTACCTATAGCAAAGATGGTATCTCTGTCAATGCTGGCTGCTTCCTTACAATCAAACAGCAAGGATGCAACCTCATGCCTAGCCAGGAGACTAGGATCATTCTGAGGTAGAGCAAGACGTTGCAGTTGCTGCGATAAAGATGTCATCTTTTACAACCTTAAAAAAAAAAAGGACAGCAATGATAATGAGCGATCGTAGGAACTTATAAAGTAGATATGAAGATCATAAGCAAACACTACTCCCGTATAAGTTTTCTGCGTGGAACATCAGACCATTCAACCAATCAATCAACAAGCATTTATTAACCATCTACTTTGTGCTAAGTGCTGGAGACAGAGACAAAACTGAAACTTCTGACCTTTGAGCTCACATTCTAATAGGTGAGGTGGGGTGTGTGTGTGTGTGTATTTTTATATACACACAATATATATAAAAAAGTACAAAGTAATATGGAGGGAAGAGGCACTAGAAACTGGGGAACTCAGAAAAGAGCTCATGTAGAGACCATAATTAGAGATTCTAAAGTAAAGAGGTGAAAAGAATATACTTCAGGCAGAGATATACTTGTGCAACACAGAGGTGGAAAATGCAACGTCAGGTGTGGGTAACAAGAAGTTTGGCTAGGCTGAGAAGTGTGTGAAGGGTGGCAATGTGTGATGATCCTGGAAAAGAAGGCAAAAATCAGATTGAAAAAGATTTAAATGTCAAAGAGAATGAGTTTTTATTTTATTCTAGAGTCTAGACTTTTATTTTATTATAGGAGCCACTGGATTATATTGAGTATAGAAGTGACATGTTCAGACCCGAATGCTCAGGGTTCAACTTGTCATCTGAGAGGAGGACGCTCTGGAAAGGGAGAAGTTGGAGCAAATAAGACAAATTAGGTGACTACTAGAATACTACAGGTAATAAGTGATGAGGGCCTGAACTAGAAGAATAGAAAGACCTGACAAATGATTGGCTATCTGGGGTGAGAAGAGCGAAGGATGACTGAGGTTTCACTGGTGGTACCTTTGACAAAAGTAAGGAAGTCAGGCAGAGTGGTAGGTTTGGGCAGAAAGAAGAGTTATGTTTTGAACTTGATGAATTCAAGAAGCTTGTGGGATATTAACTGGAAATGCCCAATGGGCTGAAGAAGACTAGGGCTAGAGATAAGATATACAGAGAAAGAAAGAAATATAGAGAGGGGGATATTTATACATGGGAGTTAGCTGCATAGAGGTACCAAATAAGTGTTGACAGTTCACCCCCAATTGAATGGAGAGAGAGAAGGGTCCAGAACAGACCCTTGGGGTACACCCAGTTAGGAAGGAGATCAATGGATGGAAAGGGGATTATAATCCAGCAAAGAAGACTGAAAAAAAGGTCAGACAGGTAAGAGAACACAAAATAGCAGCATCAGGAAAACTCAGAAAGGAGAGCTCCAGAAGAGGTCAAGACGGTCTGAGTTTTGAGCAGAAACAGTGTAAAGCACGTGTTCACCTGGTAACTTTGAATCGCACTTCTAGAAATCAGAATGCTAAACGTCGAGAAGGGAATTTTGTAAAGAATTTAGACTGATTTATCCGAAGGAATTCGACTGTGAAAGAAGAGAGATGTGTGACAATAGCTTTAAGAGAAGAAAGAGGATTGAGGGAGGGTATTTTGATTTTAAGGAAGAAGGAGCCCTGGTTTGTAGACAGAGATTAAGCAGTAGATACCAAGATTAAAGATTTGGGGAGGTGGGTGCCCTATGGGAACAATCTGCCCAAGAATGCAGGGGTGGAAAGGTATCCAGGACACAAGTACGGAAGGGACTGGCCGTGGTGGGAAGAGCAGCTTCTTAACTGGAGACTGGAGAAAAGGAGGAAAAAATGGGGGTTGATATCCGGGCGGTTTGAGAAAATGCTAGCGAACAGCCTATTTTGCCCGGGTTTGGGAGAGGCGGCCGAAGCCCGCCCGGCCCAGGCAGCCGCTACAGTGACAGACACGTGGGAGAAGACACACCCCTCCTGGGGCTCACCAGCACCGAGGCGGCCGGGCCTGGGCCGGCCGGGGCTTAGAGCGTCTGGACGAGCAGACCCGCCCCGGGCTGTTGGCCCTGCAACACGCCGGCTGGGGCTGCGGCTGCCTCCAACCCCCCAAGCCCAGGGAACCCCAGCTCCCCGCTCCCCTTCGGCCGTGAAGTGGCGCCGGCACCAGCGTGGCCGGGACTACGTGCACCCGCTCCCCGCTCCCTGCTCCCCGCTCCGCTCCCTGCCTAGTCCCGCGCAGCTCCCTCACCGGCTCCGTGCGCTTCTACGACGTGGTCCAACTACTCTTAGGCAAGGTTCCCCCACATGGGAACTGGAAGCTGGAACTCTGACCCGGAAGCAAAAGTCGGTGCGCAAGAGCACGTCCAGGTTCGCTCTCGCGAGACAACCCTCCGCAGTGGCGAATGTCTCGTTCCTTGCTGAGTCGCCCCGCCCCCTCAATCCTCCGAAGGCGGAGCTAGAAGTCCACGTGACTCATTGTTCCCGCCTTTCCTCCCCCCCTCAAGTTTGAGGCTCCAATACCTTGTACTAGCTGTGGAATTGAATTAGTCGAACTTTCCTCTAGCTCCCCTTTTACCTGAAGGTGCTTCCACTTTAACGGTAGAAGCAACATGAAAACACTAGCTCTGTGACCCTGGGCAAGTCACTTAATCCTGTTTGCCTCAGTTTCCTCATTTGTAAAATGAGCTGGAGAAGAAAGTGGCAAACCACTCCAGTATCTTTGCCAAGAAAACCCCACATGGGGTCATGAAGAGCAACTGAAACGATTGAACACAACAAGAATAACAAAAACACAACAAGAACAACAAAAACACAACAAAAACATAACCATGAAAACAACTATAGGCATACAAAAAAATATACAAGGTAGATTGGAGGTATTTTCAGAGGAAAGACACTAGTATTGAGGGGTCAGGGAAAGGTCTCAGGGGGACTCAAAAAAGTAGAATTAGGGCTAGGACTTGAAAGAAACCAGGAAAGTCAGAAGGCAAAGATGTTGAGGAGGGAGAACATTCTAGGCATGAGAAAGACATGAAGTGCAGAGATGGAGTGTCTTGTGGTAAGGAACAACAGAATAGGCCCTTTTTACTCTATGGTAGAGTACATGGAGGTGAGTAAAGTGTAAGCAGCCTGGAGAGATAAGGAGTCGTGTTGAGAAAGGTTTCAAAAGACAGAATATTTTCTATTTTATCCTGGAAGTAATATGGAGTTACTAGGGTTTATTGAAGGGAGTACATATATGTGACATAATCAGACCTACACTTTAGGAATATCACTTGGCAGTTGAGGGGAGAATGAGGTGAGACTTGAGGCTGGGAGACAAATAAGAAGGCACATTATAGTAGTCCGCGTGTAAGGTGATGAGGGCCGGTACCAGGGTGGTAGCACTGTCTGAGGAGTGAAGGGAGCCTATGTGAGAGATATTGCAAAGCTTGAAAGGTAAGACTTTGGCAACTGATTGGATATGAGAAATATTGAGTAGTCAAGAATGATGTCTAGCTTGTGAGCCTGGATAACAGAAAGGTTGGTAGTACCCATGATGATAATAGGAAAATTAGGAAGAGGGGAGGGTTTGGTAGGAAAGATAATGAGTTTAATTTTGGACATGTTGAATTTCAGATGTTTATAAGACATCCATTTTGAGATGTTCACTAGGGAGAAAGGAAAGATCTTTGTATTCTCAGTATCTAGCACAATGCCTAGCACATAGAAGGTGCTTAATTGATTAATTGAAGAGCTTATAAGATCTTGAGCCTCAATTTGGAGCTCTTGGTTATGTCCCCCTATGGAAGGTATCAACTTTCCTATTGATTTCACTGATGGAGACTGTCTTTAAAATGAATTGGTTGGTTCAGACTCCTTTGAGATAGATGTTGTGAAAGGAACCATCTCTTTGTACTGGTACTAATTTTGTTGGTTCCAAGTATTATGACATGGGCTATGTGAAAGAGATCATTCATTTATGCTTACCTGTAAAAAGATATTCAACCAGACCACCTTTTAACCTTTTGCCTTTCTTTTATAGAATAGGAAAATGTTTTTTGTTGAGGCAATCAGGGTTAAGTGACTTGCCCAGGGTAACACAGCTAGTAAGTATCAAATGTCTGAGCCCACATTTGAACTCAGGTCCTCCTGACTCTTAAGCCAGAGCTCTATCCACTGTGCCACCTAGCCGCCCTAAGGAAAATCTTTTGAAGCCATTGAGAGTGCAATAGAACTCAGTTCTAAGTGGGGGGAATGAGGGAATTGTTGCTAAAGAGCCATTGCTGGTTGCCTTAGGGGAAGGTACTTAATAGGGCACAAGGTTGGGACAAAAATAATCTTCCCACATGGCTAAAGAAGAGAATTCCTGGAATAGCCTTTCAACTATGGTGCAGCCATGGAGAGGGAAACCACATAGTTTGAACAGTAAGAGTTACTAACCACAACTTTGTGGAGAAATGTCAATCACTTAATTTCAACCTCCTAGGTAGAGGAGTGAGGAATATCTGGCAAAGTTGATCCTAAACCCTAGCCAACAGAAGGGGGATTTCTTTTTTCAAATATTCATTTCTATTTCTATTATTATATATTTTATCTTTATTATAGATTCATTATATCAAATCATATTTATAGGTTTATTGTTATTAACATGGTTATATATTTATATTATATAATTTATTTTTATTTCATTATTTCACTTTTTTAAATGTTTTGAACATTTACTTTATTTTTTCAACTAACAAGCATTTAAAAAAATTAATTTGTTCCTCCTACTATTGAGCAAATTAAAAAAACAAAACAAAATAAAACCCTATACATAGTTGCATAGTCTGACACAGTGATTTTCAATCTTTTTGGTCTCAGGACCCCCCAAAATTTACACTCTTCAAAATTAAGTTTTCTATTGAGATTTACCATATCAGAAATTAAAATTTTTAATATCATTATGAAAATAGTTTTTACCTCATGGGCCCCCCGAAAGGGTTTCCAGTACTCCTAGGGGTCCTTAGTTCACACTTTGAGAATTGTTGTTCAGGCAAAACAAATTACCACATTAGCCATGCCTGAAAACATATGTTCATCATCTCTCAGAAGCTGAGTGTCATATTTAATCTTCATTCTCTTGGAATCCTGGTTTATCATTGTGTTGATCAGAGTTCTAAAATCCTTCAAAGTTCTTTTTTTTCTATAATGTTATCCTTGTATAAAATGTTCTGTTCACTCAACTCTGCATCAGTTCATAAAGGTCTTCCCAGTTTTCTCTGAAATTGTCTATTTCATCATTTCTTATGGCACAATAATGTTCTATTATATGCATATACCACAATTTGTTTAGCCATTCCCTAAGAGTAACACACCCTCCTAGTTTCCCATTGTGGGCTATAATAAACAGAGTTGCTGTAAATATTTTTGTACATATAGATCCTCTGCTTCTTTCTTTGATATCTTTGCAGTAGAATCCTACTAGCTATAGCCGAGTCCAAGGGTATGCATAGTTTGGTGACTCTCTGGGTAGAGTTCCAAATTGCTATTCCGAATGGCCAGACCAATTCACAGCCCCACCAACAGTGCACTAATTTACCTATTTTCCCAAAACAAGGAGGGATCATCTAGACTTTTATTTTTGAGAAAAGGGAAATTTCTTAGGGAGCAACTAGCTTTAGTGGTTGTTTTTGGGGCAACCCCAAATTTGAGAGTTTGGGGATTGGGCCATCTATGAAGAGAAAGGGTATTATCTGGGCAGTGACTTTTTGATAAGAGGAGATCATACCGATGGTCCCTGCCAAGAGGAGTAGCAGCAAAAGTCTAAAGCCACAATTGGTGGAAGCAAGATCCTGGACTTTGTATTCTGCCATTTCTCTGTGTTACCCAGATGAGCTAGATCTGATGGGAAGGGGTGCTGTCTTTCTAGCAGCCCTGAGTGTGTTTCTCTTCTGAGAGGAATCTAAACTACAGAGTGGTACTATGATTCTGGAGAACTGTGGGATCCTGTAGAAAGGGGGACCCAATAGAAAGGAAGAATTGTACTGTTTATGGAATCCTGTGAATCAATTGTACATTTTTATGGGGTTTTTTTTTAGATGGAATAAAGATTTCTTATACCTGATAGTTGCATTATCACCTTGAGAGATGTAATAGATAGAGTGCTGGCCTCAGAGTATGAAAAATTTGGGTTCAAATCATAACTTACATACATTTTCAATATGTGACTGTAGGCAGTCACTCGGTCTCTCTCTGTTTCCTCATTTGTAAGATGGGATTGACAATAACACCTATTTCACGAGATTGCCATAAAGATAAAAATGAAATAACATATGCAAACATTTTGCAAACAGTAAAGAGCTATATAAATATGAACTATGGGATCTGGGGAATTCTTCTCCATACGTGGAGACCTAGACATGAACTACTTTCAAAGATTTTTGCAGGTCTAACTCTGGGTATAATGAGGGCATAATGAGTCAAAGGGATCATTATTTTAGGGATAACCCTCAAGATTGGATCCAGTACAGGTAAACCCAGATCTAGATTACAAGGCTACTGTTATATGACCTCTATAGGAAAATACCAACAAAAAGGGCTCAGACAAGATCTGTTGGATGAAAACTACTTTACTAACCTAAAAGCTCATCAAAATAATAGGAAACAACCTTGATCAATCCCCTCCCTACAAACGTACTGATTTATTAGATTGATAGACTATCCTTCCAACTGCCTATCATAGTCTACACCATAGTTAATTTTTATCTATTCGATTTTTCCATTACAAATTCTGAGGTTGATCCCTTTGGAATAATAATTGACTTTACGCATGTTTTTATTGTCTTTTGAGTCACTTGCAATTTTGGTTACATGATTTACAGTTATATAGCATCACTGAAAGAATATTGGTTTCAAAGATATAGATTTTTGCTACAGCAAGCAGCAATGTAATACAATTAAATTAAGGGCATCATTTGAAATAAGAGCTCTCTGTGCAAGTTAGAGAAATTTTAATTAGAAAGAAAAGATCAGTTTCTTCTATCCATTTCACTTTCAACATTGGCCAGCAAATGCTTCTCTAGATAGATGATTACATGGTAACCCAGCATCCATACTAGTGAGGGGAAAAGAACATTCCTACAAAAGACTTATGAGTCCAAATGAGAATTATTAGAAGCCAGCTAAGGATAGGAAAGGAATGATAGGATCCTCAAAATCTGCTACCAGATGTGATGGTGTGGCAATGTTTTCTAAAGAGTGCTTCTGAGCTTTCCTTCTTTTGTACAGGAAGTTTTGTCTCTGATGTGTGTTGGAGATATTTCATCCTTTGGGGGAGTTTCCAAGAAGGTGATTGGTGGAGAGTGAAGTATTAGTTATTACCTCTGTTTTCAGGATTTTTGAGTGTAGTAATTGGTCATCCTTATTGTTTCATTTCAGTTGTGTCCTACTCTTCGTGACCCCATTTGGGGTTTTCTTGGCAAAGATACTGGAATGGTTTGCCATTTCCTTCCTCCAGCTCATTTTACAGATGAAGAACTGAGGCAAACAGGGTTAAATGACTTGCTCAGGGTCACATGGCTAGTAAGTGTCTGAGAACAGATTTGAACTCAGGAAGATGAATCTTCCTGACTCCAGACCTGGCACTCTATCCAGTATGCCACCTAGCTGCCCTAGTAATTGGTTAAGGGATATGAAAATATGGAGCTGGAATGTTTTATTTACTCAAGGTTGGCTAACAAAGAAGAGATGTGGAGGACCTGGTCTATGATTCCAGGTGTGATGGGCAATTTGGGGCCAGACAAAGGTTTGTCTATCAAGTTATAAATGGTGAAAAAGGAGACTTTCTCTGCTGGTATCATGGGTGAAAGCAAAAGAAAACAATTAGCAGTTAAAACTACATAGATACATAAGATAGCAGGCAATTTTTAAATTATTTAGCCAGTACTAGGAGGATGGCATTGGGTTGGGTGGAATAAACACAATTACCCAGAGATCCTAGCAAAAGGAGAAAGGCTTTAATGGTAAATACTATTTTGTAGAAACATGCACTTTCTTACATTTATTCTAGTAAGCAATACCAATTAATTCCTGCTCCCCAGGGAAGAAGGATGGCACTTATAGCTACAAAATTCTAAGAAGCACACATATCCTTATATACAACATAAGAAAAGGTCATAGAAAATACAAACCAGACACTGTAAAATGAATCAAGGCAGTCATAATTTAACAAACCCCACAACATATCATAATCTGGGTAATATGTGTTTTTCAATCACTTTATTTTTCCAGTACAGATGGTCATATTCATCTTTTTCAAATTATTATAGATTTTGCTGAGAAGGCTTGGTAGTGTTCCAGGGCTCAATGCAATTCATAGCAGATCATCTGTGAATAGCTGAATTCACAGAAACCAAAGATAGGGAATCATTCTTACTTTTGGAGTCTGCACAGGATACTGTTTATGACACAGGCAAATACCTTAAGCAAGCAATCATTTTCCTGTTCCATATCTCTTAATCTTGACCTTAATACTCATCAGGTTTTAAAGTAAAGTTATCTTCATATCATATCTGCCATAGAATCTTGTATAGTTTCAATGAATGTGTGAGGGACACTTATTTGGAGACAATCTCAAAGCTGCATTTTGCTCTATGCTTTAGAAAAATTCAATTACTTTTAATCATCAATAAGCAAAGGACACAATAAAAATTTGTACTAGGCACACCTCTCAGTAAGATGTGTAACTATAAAGATGCATTTGGTCTGCTATAAAAAATTGACTGAAAAATGTTCCAGTATCGTTTCATCAAAGGTAACGTCTATGTGTTTATAGACCCGTTTCATAAAGAGTTTATGTTATAAGATGTCAAGGATCTACAATTTTATTAATATGGATCCTCCCTCCTCCAAGGCAGATCACAACACCTATATAACTTAGTAGATGGGCTCCATGAGTTGCTATGGTCAAAAAGTATATCTCCCTGAAATTAATCTATCTAAATTTAGCCAAGCTGGCCCTCTCCAAATTTAGTAAATATGGCCCTCTCCAAACTTAGCCAGACTGACCCTCTTCAAATTTAGCTAGGCTGGCTGTCAGATAGCAGACATACCTCAATTGCCAGGCCTAACTCACAACCTTTCCAATTTCTAGGACCTGGCAGAATTTGCCTTTCTCTTGCATTGACTTTGACAGCCCAATATCACCTTCAAGCCAAGTGTGTACAGATGAAGAATTAGGCACGTGGCTTTATAGTTGTTGATGCTTTCATAGTTGCCATTCCCCCTCCTTTTTTGGGAGTGGGTGGGTATAAAAATATAATTTTTTTCTATTCTTTTGAAAACTTCCCATCTTTGACCGCTAGGTGGCGCAGTGGATAGCATGCTGGGCCTGGAAACAGGAAGACCTCAGTTCAAATATAGCTTCACACACATATTGGCTACATGATGGTGGGCAAGTCACTTAACCTCTGTTAGCCCCAGTTTCCTCATCTGTAAAATGAGGATGATAATAGCACTTACCTTGCAGGATTGTTGTGAGGATCAAATGAGATAATATTTGTAAAGTGCTTAGCACAGTGCCTGGCATAGAGTAGGTACTATATTCCCTATCTTGCCTTTCCCCTCCCTCTTTGAGATATACTGAGGATTGATGCCCGAGTACCTTAGGTGTACTCTCTCCAACATTGACTTCCGTATGTGTTATTCGGGTCCTGACACTCTTTCTATTTACTTCATTTTTTGTATTACCACTGCTCATATAGTGTATCTCATCCTGAGGTAGAAATACAAAAATGTAGTACTTCCGTTATCTTCACCAGTGAGTAAAGATCACTACAAAAACCCTGGCAGATCAGTTCTATTTTGCATCCTTTGTTGCCCTCTAACATATACAAATGGTGCCAGTCCCATTATGTGGTAGAAAGTACATTCAATTTGGAGTCAGAAAACCTGGGTTCAAATCCTAGCTCTGCCCCATATGACCGTATGTGAACTTGGCCAAGTCACAATAATAATAACTGACATTTTATAGAATTTTAAGGCTTACAAAGTATTTTATTTGTGTGTCTATGCTTGTGTATATATTAAAATTAGTTGTTGCCTTGACATGTTTTGGCACATGGTTTTGGTAAAAAAAAAATTAAATAAACACTTTGAAAATCATCAGGAAAATTTGTATCTATTCTGTCAATATCCTTTCAGTAGGGTCGTTCAGTGCCTCATCTTGGCATGAAAGTGAGTGTTTTGAACCATACGTATGAAATTATAAGGATTTTTATTATTCTGCCACTTCTAGAGCTAATAACCACCAGATGGCAGAAGAACCCTTCTTTGACTGCTAGTTCTTGCTTTCTTTTCAGGATGGTGAGTGATTTAGGTTTCCTAGTAATTTTATCATAAATGAGACTCGGGACCTATGAATATCTGGACTAAAACTAGAATCAGTGGAACAGATCAGAGGTTGTTGGCAAGGAAAAGATTCATGGATATTACATGCTTTCCTACACAATTTGGCCGTCATTTTATTTTATCTGTTAACCAACAGAAAAAAAAATTAAGGTATCTTCTGTAGGACAACCAAAAATTAATGTTCTTCAAGGAATTTAATAGTTACAGAAACTAATAAGACTATGGTAAATATGTCTAGGACTTAGAAGGCTCTCTAGTCTACTGTTGGAAAGTTGTTACCATAGAATGTAAAAAAAATTTTATGTTTTTGTTTATAACTGAGTCTTTGTAGTAAACTTACAACTTTGTACAATATATACCTCAGTTAAAGTCATTTACGATTGGTTTTTGGACAAAGTAATCTAACTGGCTAAGATATAAAGGGTTTGTAAGCTGTTAGGGCAGAGGGAATATCCAAGCTAATGAAATCACAGGGCCAAGAGAAAAATTCTTAGATTGTTTTCCCATATATATATTTTCATGGTGTAATGGAAAGAGTGCTGAATTTGGAGTAAGAAGATTTGGATTCAAATCTCACTTCTATGTGATTCAGGTAAGTTTTTTCACCTCTATGGGTCTGTTTCCTCATCTGTAAATTGAGGGGGCTCAACTTAATGATCTCTGAAATTCCTTCCATTCCTGAACCTATTATGATAATGATGATGTAACCTAACACTACAATCTTTTTTTTTTTCCACTGATGCCCTCAACTATTTCTCCTTAGGCATATCAGTATTTGGCTCATGTATAAGTATATCAAGAAAAGGAAAAGGGACCTCAGCTCCCATGCAAGCACTCAAGCTCACAGTATAGCAAGCTTTATTAAGATTCATCAAAAAGGGAAAGATTCACACCCAAGGTCATAATACAGTGGAAACAACTCTCCTCCACCCTCTCCCCCAGCCTGTCTCCCCAGGGACCTGTAACAGTTTTTCAGATTTATTATGAGGAAACAAGGAGTAGTGAATGGAGAGATGACCTTAGATCTAGAAAAACCTGGGTTTAAGTCTTACTTCTGATACTTGAAAAGTCACATAACCTTTCACTGCTTTATGCAATTATAAGTTTCAGAGAAGGTATTGTCCTGTATTGGTAGAGGGAATTTCCTTATCTCGGAGTTCTTTATACTAATGAAATCACAGGTTTACTCCTCCTTCCTATGCTTTCCTTGCATCAAGCCTCCCTCTCCCAAATAGGAAAAAAATACTTGTGATTGTTGGAAAGTCAAGCAAACTATTTCTTCAGTGAGTCTCACTTTTCCTAGAGACATATATTGTCCTCTAGACCAGTGGTGACAAATTCAGATAGAACTGAGGCTACCAATCTGTAAATAAGATGACTATATATTGACTTAGTTTTAAAATGTAGTATTATCTATGTTTTATTGTATTTTTATTTATTTTGTTAAATATTTCCCATTTATGTTTTAATCTGGTTCAGGTTGCACTTGGTGGGGAGGGGGAGTGTTTCAGGCCTTGTTTTTGACACCTCTGCTGCAAACTTTTAGTGTTATCCTGGAGTTGAGGTCCTCTTCCCATAAGAGGAGAGCACTTAGGGACTCAAAAATTAACCCCTGTTCCCAGATTTCACTCACGGAGTATCCGTGAAGGTCTTGGTCTAGGCTTGCTCTGTCACATTATGACTCCTTCTCTTAGACCTCCATTCTGGTTCCATTTAGTCCAAGAAATCCTATTCATGCTCCTGAGACTCACTCTATCCATGCTGCTCCCCACTACTGACTTTCTTTTCTATAGCTCCCAGCCCGGCCCAGCAAATCCTCAATGCTCCGCTGCTGCTTTTGTCTGTGGCCATTTCTGGGACCATGCTGTTGTTCTTCTGTAACCACATGGCTCCCGGGAGGGGAATGGGAGTCATACATGTGTTCAACGAGTTTTTCTTTGTTTCAGCTTTGGTTCTTTTTGTCTCTATCTAGTTGTTTCTATGGTAATGTAGCCGAGATATATGAACTGGCCATGAATTAATAAATCATTCTTAATGTCATAAGGTCAGAGATTTGGAATGTGAAGGGACTATTTAGTCCAACCTCCTGCTTCATTTTACAAATTAGTTAACTGAGGCCCAGAGCAGGTAAGTGACTTGCCAAAAATTGCACTACTAATAAGTAGCAGGTCTGGGATTAGAAATCCAAGATTCCCTTATTACAAATTCAACATTTTTTCACTCTTCAACTGACTCTATTCTTCTAAACACACACATACACACCCAATCTGTGTCATTCTTTATCTTACCACAGTCTGCCAAAGAAATGTTCTTAATGAATGGCTTTGATTTACATTTATCCTCTACTTGAAAGTCTAAGTGATCTCCTGGTGCCTTTCAGATCCTTCTTGGCCTGGCATTCAAGGACCTTGGCTTTCTGAGTCTTACTATTTACATTATCTCCCTTCATGGATCACATGTTCCTGCCCAACTTAGTTCCAAGTTGCCAGCACATGTTTCCTGATGTCTAGGTGGAAACATCTGAACCTACCCCCCCCCCCAGCCTGTGTAAGTACCCCCTGCTCCCCTGCCACAAACACACACACAGAGACACAGACACAGACACAGACACACACACACGTAGGGGAGTGTTTGGGGTCAGGCAAGTACATCTCTTTTCAAAGAGCTTGTCAAAGGATCAACACATTACTAAGGTGATGCAAAAGGAATTCAAGATGGCCTTGCCAGACTTCTCAGTTCATTCTCTTCAATAATAATTACAATTATATAATTGTGGCAAGTATTTTTGTATTGCCTTTTCATCTCTGGTTCCTAGACCTCATGGAAATCTTCTACAGATGGAACAGAATTTGTGAGACACTGCTGGAAATGAGGCCACTCTAACTCTCTTTATGACAGAGAGAGGATGATGGAAGCTACCTTGCCTCTAGTGTGTATGTCAGGACACCTCTTTTTTTACCCTCGATTTCCTTCTTTTGACCTTGTAATTTCTATTTTTGGGACAAGGGAGAGAATGAAGCATTTGATGAGTCTGAAGACCAGATGGAGAAGTGCAGATACCATGACCAGGGTCAACCAGAAGAAATAATACCATGAGAAAAGTTTCCAAGCTTGGGGCAGAGTCAGCAACAGAAGTTTAAAAAAGAAAGTTCAAGAGTTGCTGACATTGTTAGCTTTTGTGAATATTATTTAGCTGGAAAATTGTGGAGCATGGTTTCTCTTTTAGTCCATGAGTTTGAGACAAGCATAGAAGCTCATCACCATTTTCTCTGCTTTCTCTTTAGAGAAATTTTGCTGATGCTTTCTCTTAAAAAAAAAAAATCCATAATCCTGAGGTGGGAAGAGAATACCTTTCCCCCTATTCCATTTCCATGAGCTGTGGATATATGTGGTCTGGATTTCCTCAAACAGGAAAATGGGACCAAGGTTAGGAGATGATTGGTGGCAAATGTCTCCATAAAAAAGTATTTGGTCTAGTTTCTTTTTCAATGTACATAATACATTATGTGATTGCATATGTCTCTGAATCTATTAATGCATTTGGCAATTGCCTCAGAAAACGGAATATTCCAGAGGGTGGGGGCTCTAAGCTTAATGTACACAGCAGATTTAATATTTTGAGCAATATTCTATTCAGTTCCTTAGATTAAATTTGGACTTGAAGTCAGGGTTTAGCACTACCGTTGTTTGGCAATGGGAATGGTTAGCACTATATGCCCTTAAGAAAGCATTGTCTCAAGAAGAGAAAATAACGTACAAGCCCTAGACGGGTGGCTCAAGTAGTGTGCCACATAAAGAATTTAGATACTACAGCCACCTAATTAAACTCCTTTGCTGGATAACTAATAGAGTGACTTTCTATTAACAAACTGAATTTCTACAGGTTTAAGGAAGGTAATATCATTCAAACTATGAGATATGTGTATGTGTGTGTGTGTGTGTGTGTGAGAGAGAGAGAGAGAGAGGGAAAGAGAGAGTGAGAGAGAGCAAGAGAGGGATGGAGGGGGAGAGAGAGATGGTTAATGTAGAAATTTGTTTTGCCTAACCATGTATTTGTAAAGAGTTTTGTTTTTCTTGCTTTCTCAGTGGGTAGGGGAAGGAATATTGGAGGGTGGGAATTTGAAATTGAAAGTAAAAAAAAATTGAATTAAAAAAGAAATAGAGAAGTCAGTCAGTGGAATAAATTAAGTATAGATCATGGTATGACTGATGTCCTTTGATTCGTGCATAAATTGGATTTAAGTGAGGCAGAGTTGCACTAAGTTGTCGGCCTCACTCTCTCCTCCAAAGTCATCAGAGTCCAGTGGCAGGACAGAATCAAGAAGAACGGTGAACGTTCAAGATGCAGTAGATGACCTTGGTGTCTTTGATTTCTAACCAAGCTCTAAGGGTTTCACAGAGCCTGTTTTAGCTGCCTTCATGGTGTTGGAACAAATTGTTCCAACATACAGAAGCAAACAAACACATTAGCATAATGTTGGATAAAGGATAAAGATCTATGGATAAGAGAAGAGTTCATGAACATACAAAGGATAGAGAGAATCACATATCATAAAATAGATAATTTTAATTAAAATTAAAAGTTTTTTTACACAAACAAATCTAACATAATTAAAATTAGAAGAGAAATAGGTAATTGGGAAAAATCTTTGCAGTAGGTTTCTCTGATAAAGTTCTCATATTTAAGATATGTTTATAGCAGGTCTTTCCATAGTAGCCCCAAATTGGAAACTAAGGGAGTGCTCACCTATTAAGGAGTAGCTAAGCAAATTATGGTACATGAATGTAATGGAATATTATTATGCCATAAGAAATAATGAAATGGAAACTGGGAAGACTTTATGAATTGATGTTTAATAAAGTGAGTGGAACTAGAACAATTTATACAGTTACGTTATAAAGAAAAACTCTGAAAGACTTCAGAGTTTTGATCAGTGAAATGATAAACCACAAGTCCAGAACACTGAAGATGAAACACTATGCATATTTAGTATGAGGGTTTTATTTCTACTATTGTTATTCATTTGGGGAGAGGGAATGGAAGGGATTGATAAAAATGTATGTAAAAGTTAATCAATAAATTTTTCCAAAAAAAGTTATTGGCTTCTCTGTGAGTGTGTGTGTGTGTGTGTGTGTGAGAGAGAGAGAGAGAGAGAGAGAGAGAGAGAGAGAGAGAGAGAGAGAGAGATCCACAGATGTCTGGATAATTGAAGTCTCCCAATACTACTATATCTTTCCCCTAAACCACTCCTTAGCTATTTTATCCTTCTGTCCAGGTGATCTGTGGTATACTCCAATTACAAAATCATTTCTGTTTCTCCTCATTTTGGCCTTCATCCAAATACTCTCCCTCATATTTCCCCTCTCTGTTTCTTGGATTGCCTCCCATAAATTTACCTTGTTAACATCCAATGCCACTGCCCCACTCCACTCCCACTCCTTTTAACTAGCCTGTTTCTTTTAATAAAATATGCCCATTCACAGACATAGACTAAACCACCATGTTGCAGTGATATCTTTGGGCCAATTTTGTCTTCTTGCATCAGATACTCTAGTTCCTTGTAGTTATTGCCTAAACTCGGGTCATTTGTGAATAGACTTTTGAGGCCATGTGTTTTACTATGGTTCCTTTCTTAAATTTTTTCTTCTGTGAATTTCTGGGTATTTTACCTGTTAATCTTCTGGCCAGATAAGGCTTCATTACAGTTAACTAGATACTTACACAGTTCATAGAATCATGAACTTTTAGAATTGGAAGAAATCCTATGGACGGCTTTGTTTAATCCCCTTATTTTTAGAGATGAAAACTGTAATTCAAAGAGGTTGATTAGTATAAAATCAAATAGGTAGAAAAACTGGGACCATAACCTGAGTCTCCCGGGTTTTCTATTCTGTTCTTTAGCATGAAGATCAGTCTTCTTGACAAAAAACAGAAACGAAACAGAAACGAAGTTTTGTCTTCCCATTCACGTCAATGGTGTTTTTCCTTCCTTTATCTTCTTCTTGCCCCCAAGGGAGATTTTTAAAACCCTTTTAGCTGCCTTTCTAATCTAAGCCTGAGCTCCTATCTCATTTTAACCTAATTGACACTGTTTTAGGATCTTGCCTCTCTTTTGTGTTTGTCTAAAGTCACCTACCCTTATTGGAATGTCTTATATAGGTCCTTTTAAAATCTGAGTTTGTTAATTGGCTCCCACATTAGCCATATCAGTCTTACTTTACACATATTCCCTTTGCTTCCTCATGAAAATTAATAGTGACTAGACTGATAGTATATTATTCTTAAGAGTTCCCATCTGTCCTAGGTCAGCTTTACTTTTAGCATCTCAAGCCATGGCATCCTACCTCTTCTCTCTTTGACCTCTGAAATCTATTTTCCTAAAGACTAGGGTACTTGTCAGAAGATAGCAAGAAATCTCATTTACCATGAACTCTGAAAGGTTGTGGTTACTGTCTTTCAAGGTTCCAGTCTTTTTTATAGTCCAGCACTTCCTCTTTATTGGTCAAAATCAGACTTTGAATAACAATTTCCTTACTCTCATCTTTCACCTTCTGAAAAATGAAATTATCAGCAAGGCAAGTCAAGAATTTATCAGCTGCTCTGCTTTTGGCAGAGAAAGATTGCTGCCAGATGTCCATAGTTGAAGTCCCTCATCACAATTATATCTTGTCCCTGTACCAGTTTCATGATCTGCGTAAGGATCACCAGATGTCCTGGAGGCCTGTCTACTCCCACCAGGATATCACCTCTGTTTTTTCTCTTCTTTGACTCTCACCTAAATGCTTACCACCATGCTCCTCCGGTTTGGTTGGTGGATTTCCACACAGGTGAATATCTTGTTCATGTATGCTACACTTCTTACTCTTCTAGTTGGGCTACTCTTTTTTTTTTTAAATAATTTTTCAAAGATTGTCCCTTTTTGACTTTCTATTGCTAAGGAAGGAATTCTTGGCTTTGGTACTGTGAGATGAGCTATTAAGAAACAAGTCTTGCCAATAATATAGATAATTAATTCTATCTTCCTTTTTGCTGCCTGCCTTCTAACAATAAGTGACTAACAGCTCACTGTCAGACTGTGGCAGGGAGAATATGGCTACATAAAAGACAGATAGATAAACAGATAGATAGATAGATAGATAATAGAGCATGTATTGTTTATTGCTTTGTTGCTTGTATTTCAAATCAAGTCAAGAAGTCAACAAGCATTTACTAAGTGCCCAGTAGGTGTCAGGTTCTGTGCTAAGTGCTAGGTATGCTGTCAAGGGAACCACCGTCCTCCTAGTCACTCAGATTCAAAATCTACGCGTCATTCTTGACTCTTCACTGTCTCTCACGTCCTATGTGCAATCAGTTATCAAGTTCCATTGTTTCTGCCTTTGCAATATCTCTCCTGTTCCCTTCCTTCTCTCCCCTGATACTGTGACCAACTGGTGTGGGCCTTCATTACCATGATCATGCCTGGACCAATGCGCTAGCCCGTTGGTTGGTGTCCCTGCCTCATGTTTCTCCCTGTTCTAGTTCATTTACCTCTCAGTTGACGAATTGATTTTCCTAAAGCATGGGTCTGACCACATCACCTCCCCATCCCCCCATTCAATAAACCCCAGTGGCTCCCTATTTATCCTGAGGATCAAATTAAAATACTCTGTTTGGATTTTAAAACCTTTCAGTCTTCTTCCACTTTACTCCTCTCCACTTACTCTGCAATACAATGACACTGGCCTTCTTGCAGTTCCATGAATACCAGATACTTTATTTCCTGATTCTGTGAATTTTCACTGGCTATTCTCTCTACCTGGAACTCTTTCTCTCCTCAAATCTGTCTCCTGGTTTTCTTCAGGTCTCAACTAAAATTTCGGCTTCTACTACAGGCCTTTCCCGATCCGCCTTAATACGAATGCCTTCCCTCTGACCTTTTCTCCAATTTATCCAACACCTATCTTGTTTTTACATAGTTACTGGCACATTGTTTCCCTCATTAAAATGTGAATTCCTTGAGGGCAGTCTATTTTTATCCTGTCTCCAGTTCTAATACAGTGTTTCACACATCGTAAGCACTTTACTAAATATTTGTTGACTTGCTGATTTGACTCTAGGCCTCAGTTTCCTAATTTAGAAGGTGAGGGAGTTGGACTGGATAGCCTCTGGGGTGCCTTTCGGTTCTAATATCCTATCATTTTATCCTTGTTTTCTAATTGTTTCACTTGTTGCTCTTTTCTCATGCTTTGGCTTCAAATCTCATCTTTGTCCTAAGCATAGTATCTTCCCTATTAGAATATAAGGCAGGAGCTCACTCTTTTTAAGTCTTTATATCCCCAGTGCTTTGCATAGTGTCTGGCACATAGTAAGCGTTTAATAAATGGGTTTTCCTTCATTGTAGGTTTTTGACTACTGCTTTATTGTCTTTCATTCCTCACAGAACCTGGTGAAAGAGTGGCAATGAGAAGAAGCTGAAGTTAAAATAACTCCAACCTGATACATTCAAACAAGCTTTGACCTGGAAAAGTGGGAAATGGATAAAGGTAAAGACACTGACTTTTATTATGTCTATTTTTAGGAAGTCTAAGCAATACAGCACCCTATCAGCATAGGCTTTAGAGCTACCAGGGAACTTAGATATCTCCTAGTCTAATACCTTTATGTTATAGATGAGGAAACTGAGGTACAGAGAGGTTGCCAAAAGTCACACCTTAATTATGAGATTTTACTGACATAACTGAATGACAAAATGTGTGAGATAGCAAAGTTAGTTATAAGCAAAATCCTTTGAAATGAAATTAAACAAATTATTCTGTTATCCACAGTTTCATTATCAAACTTAGTTAAGACCTACATATCTAGTTGATAAATTCATATAGAAAAAATGCTCTCCAGTTGAATTGTACCTCTCTCTTGTTGATCTTATTTTTCTAATAAAAATAGTGACAAGAATGACCATATTTAATCCTTTGTAATTGAGATCGCTGAAGGCAGTGTTTATATTTTCACAGCCTGCTTATTCAGTCAACATTTATGTGTTTACAGAAATGATGTGATGTAGTAGAAAGAGTGCTGAACTTATTTACTTACTAGCCGTGTGACTGTGGGTGAGTCACTTAACTGCTCCAAGATTCAGTTTCCTCATTTGTAAAAATGGGGTTAATGATGCCTATATTATCTATCTTAAAAGGCTGATATAAGGATCAAATGAGAATATGTTGGCAGAACGTTTTGTGGGCCTTAAAGGCGTTATACACGTTTGCCTATTGTTATAACCAACAAATAATACTTATTAAATGCCTAATATGAGCAAAGCACTGTGCCAAATGCTGAGTAATACAAATATAGAATGACAAGCAATCCCTGCACTCAAAGAGTTCATAATTTAGTAGAGAAGATATAATTAACAAGCAAAGTAGAATAAAAGTACATAAGAGAGATATGAGGTACTATGTCAACTCTAGGGAAGGGGATCACTTGTATCTGAAGATATTAGAAAAGGTTTTATGAACAAAGTGCCATTAAAGTAGACCTTGAAGGATAGAGATTGGAGAGATTGGATGCAAACAAGCCACTGGTACTAGAATGTTGCCATCTGAAAGATTTGAAGACCTCTGACTGTGAAACTGCATGACTGGTAGTCAAAATATGTTACTCGTCATTGTAAATGTCTACTGTGCCAGATGACCTCGTCAATGTGACCCCCATTCTTTTGAAAAAGGTTCCAAAGGATTCAATAAATTATGAACTGAATTTCATTTTTATAGAAGAAAAGTTAGAAAAATCTACTTATGAAAGTATGTTTATTGAACAATCAGTTTCTCAATCAATTATCATATTGAGCTATATGATAGCAATAGGTAAGCAGTTATGAGAGTGGGTGAGCAGTTATGAGACTTGTCCAATACCATACAGTGAGTAAATAAGCAAGCTGAAATGCAAAAGCAGGTCCTTCAGTATTCTTTTCTATTACTTAAGAAGCCAGATAGAAAACTGCCTTAGAGTACAAAATTTATTCTTTCACCAAAGGATTAGTTGGTGGTGGGATGGAGGAAAAAAATATTAAAGGAGTGCAAGTAGGACAAGTGTATAATTGATCCAGGTCTTTTATACCCTGCTTCCCACCAAGCTCAGGTGGGAAAATAGTGGCTGATAAAATATTATCTTTTCCTGTCTTCAATTTACTATTTCAACTTCACTTTGCTCTCTCATGAGTTTTATCCCTCCCCAGTAGTTTCTTGACTTTCTTGCACCTTAGATTAACCCTGAAACATCAGCCCATCTTACATTAATTTACACAGAGTGAAGTGAGCAGAATCAGGAGAACATTGTACAAAGTAACAGCAATTGTATAATGAAGAACTGTGAATGACTTAGCTATTCTCAGCAAGACAATGATTCAGGACAGTCCCAAAGGACTCATGATGAAAAATGCTATCCGCCTCCAGAGAAAGAATTGATGCCATCTGAATATAGACCAAAGCATACTATTTTTCACTTTTTCTTTCTTGTTTTGTTCTAGTTTTCTTCCACAAAATGACTAATATGGAAATGTTTTACATGATTGCACATATATAACCTATATCAGATTGCTTACTGTTTCAGAGAGGGGGAAAGTGAGGGTGGGATAGAATTTGGAATTCAAAACTTTAAAAAAATAAATGTTAAAATGATTTTTACATGTAATTGGGGAAAAAATAAAATGTTATTTTTAAAAAAGAAATTCCTGTCAGTAAGAATTTATTAGTTTTCTACTGTGTGTCTGGCACTATGCTGAGTACTGGATATAAATGTAAAGCTGTCACCACAATAAAGAGGTCAAAAGAGCCCTGAAATTACTGTAGTCCAAAAATGCTTTATGTCTTTGACAAAGAGAGATGTTATAGTCAAATACTGAATATGAGACTTACTTGTAAAAAATTACAAAGAAGAATTGTGGAAGGTTAGAAACAATGATACCTCATAAAACAACAAAAAATAATAGAGGGGGGAAATTTTAGCAGAAAGCTTCGCATGAGCACCAGTAAGTCAGATCATCCCAGGAGTATTTATGGATGAAGTTGGACAGAGTAACAGATAAAGAAAATGGAACAATTTTGTCAACATTTCTGTAGTGATCTATGCTCATTATCAATGACAGGACAACCACCATGTTTGCATTCTAATATTTCCAGTGTCTAATGCAGGCCTGCACAACATACGGCCCACAGGCCACTTGTGGCCCACCAAAGGATTTCAGGCGGCCCACCACTGCGCACTCTCTCTTGTTTGTCACATGACCTGCGACAGCCAACCATCATCAGTCTGTCTCTAGTTACCTTTTACCTTTTACCTGGAAAGTGAGCCACTAAAAACGTATCTGCCTCCAGAAGAAGAAGAGGTTGGGAAGAGCTGCTAAACAAGATCAAGTTCTCATGGAAAAATCCGTTTTGAGTGTGTTGCAACTTTGAAACCATCAGAGGACTGATTTTTACAAAATCTCAAAAAGGGAAGAGAGCAATTGATTAAAAAAATCATGGTCAGCTTTGTTGCTCCCAAAAGGCAATGAAGAATACATCAGTAACCACTGACTCCAATGCCTCCTTTTTAATCTTTATAACATTTTTAGAAAAATGACCTACAGATGTATCAAGAGTATCTTTGATGAAAATATGAGAAGGGAACAGGAAAACTTTCATAAGAAACAAGAAAGCTCCATCAGTCAGTGTTATCCTCAATCAAACACAGACAACTTGAGTCTAAAGTGTTTATGGATTACAAAAAAAAAATTATCTTTGGAGTATAAGGACTAGATTGGTGGTTTCATTGGTATATAGGGAACTCCCCAGATGAGGAAACTCCTTTTTCTCCAACAGATAAGCACCTTTTCTCTGCAACTTATAGTCTTTGAGAGTTAGCTGCAGGCCTGAGAGGTTAAATGACCTACCCAGGGTCACAAAGTCTGTAAGTATTGGAGGTGGAACTTGAACCCAAGTTTTCATGGTTCTAAGGCCAGTTCTTTATGTATACTACATCACTTCTCCCCACAATTTTTGGTCACACAATTGATTGAAATGTGGGAAGTATATATCCTGCTATGTCTATTCTTTATTGTTCACCCAAAAAAAAAATTACTCAGGAGAACACATGGTAAGATTGTTCAGTAAGTACAACCGTAGAGATAACTTTACAGATAGACTCAGATTATATGAATAATTAATATTGTGAAGTAGCCAAATGTATTCTAATTTGCACTATTAGAAGTTATAATTATGTAAACTATGGTAATTGGTTCCAGTGCAATGGAAATACAAAGTGTTGTAAAGTATGGGCGAATGTGTTAACAGGTTTGCTATTACCTATGCTAAGTAGTGTGAAGGAAACATCTTCAAAGAATGAAATCAGACTTTTTCAATCAAAGCATGCACCCTCTTCTAAGAATCAACCACCAATTAGATTTTTTTTTAAGCAAAGAAAACCATTTATCCAAATTGATAGCAAAACATAAATCAGAGAAAGTACACATAGGACAATATATACCACACAATGCAGAGTAAAAGAAATCTAACTGAGAGCACTATAACTCAGTCCAACAGAGAGAGCAAGTGCCCGATCTTACCCAAGGGGAAATTCACCAAAGTCTCTAGTGTAGCAAGCAGAAGAGTTAGGGAGATGATAGAGACTGCCAGCTCCTCTCATGTCTTGGCTGCTTCTTCCCAGAGTCTTATTCTCCCTTCAGCAATCTGAAGCAGTGTTGGCATTATCCTCATCTTCTCTTGAAGCTGTAAGCCAAAAGTGGCTGAAGCACTGTAGTACTGAAAGAGCTTGGAGAGATTCGAAAAAAAGTCCCAAAAGGTGCAGCTCTCCTTTCTCCTGCTCTTGCCAATTCTGCAGAAACTTTTTTTAAAAAACTAATTAATTAATTAATTTTTTCACTTTTATAAGATTTTGAGTTTTCAATTTCCCCCCTTTCCCCTCCCCCAAATGGCATACAATCTTATATAGGCTATGCATGTATAATCATATTAAAACTATTTCCACATTAGTCATGTTGTGAAAAAAGAATCAGAACAAGAGGGGAAAACCACGAGAAAGAAAAACAAACAAAAAAAAAGAGAGGAAAAGTATGCTTTGATCTGCATTCAGATTCCACCATTCTTTCTCTGGATGTGGATAGCATTTTCCAGCATGAGTCTTTTGGCAATTCTGCTGATTCTTAAAGTTTTATTCATACTGGACTCAAGACAAGGTTTGCTCTCTGCCTAGCCAGAAGTCATGTGTCTCCCTCCAAGGTGGTCATATGGCAAGTCTGCATCAATCAGTACCGTCCCTCATGATGTGTGTGTGGGGGGGATGATCCTCAGGTGGGATTTTTATCCGTTAAAGAGTTCTCTGACGTTGTTTACAACATAATTTGATTGATAGTTTACTTCAGAATTATAGATAAAGTTGTTTGTAATATTTTTCTCTTGATGGTCTGTCTTATTAGAGGTTCCATATATATTTATCAGTTATTTAAGAAAACACACATGTTGCTCACGAAGACAAACCACACAGATACTTAACTGTTAATGAAAAAACAACTTATTCAAAACAGCTCAGTCACCAAATAGAGGCTTAAAACAAAATAGAATTAGTTATGCTAAGTTGACAAACTTATTCCTACTATCTTATTAAAGTACTAAAACTTATTCTCACTACCAGTGCAGAGTTGAATAAAGCAACTACTTCATAGGATTCATTATTCATGCTAATGTGGACCTAGTTGTATTAGCATTCCTCTAATCATCTATATAAACAAGGCATAAAACAGGGAGATTTGAGCTCATGCAGTCTGACGTAGGTTTGGTTGAGGTAGATTTTCAGAGTCCAAGTGGAATACAGATTTTCTAGAGGTGGTCAGATACTCCAGGTATCTGTCTGTTGATGACATTTTGCTGATTGCATCAAGCTCCAGAATACTGTAGCACCTCCTCAGTGAGATTTATAGCCACTCAGAAGAGATTGGTCAAATAATCTAGGAGTGGGTAGGCGGGAGGGAAGAGAAAGGAGTAAGCTTTCGCATAGTCAGGCACTATGCTAAGTGCTTAACTAATATTATCTCATTTATTCCTCACAACCACTCTACAAAGTAGGGGCTGTGTATTTTACAGTTGAGGAAACTGAAGCAAAGAGAGATTAAGTGACTTGCCCAGAGTCACGCAGCTAGTGTCTGAGGCAGGATTTGAACTCAGGTTTTCCTGACTCAAGGCCCAGCACACTACACCACCTAGCTGCCAATCCACAGAAGAGGAAAAAGAAAACAAACAGCTTTGGTTTATAGCCCAGAGCATCCTAAAGTGTTGGGTGGTAAATATTATATGAGGTAAAAGTACATTAGAGAAACTAAGACCAATTAATAAGGTGTACAGGTTTCCCTACTGGTATTTGAAGTACTTATTTGCTATGATATTTTCTGCTTCTTTCATTACAAATGTATAGGGAGACAATGCAATGGAGTAAATAGAGCGTTTGACTTGCATGCAGAAGAATCTTGGTTTAAGTGACACTAGCTATCTGGCCCTGAAAAAGTCACTTTACATCTGTCAACCTCCGTTTTCTCATCTGTAAAATGGGGGTAATTCACAAGATTTTTCCGAAGATCAAAAGAAATAATGTATGTATAAGTGAAAGTGCTATACATACATATTAATTACTAAAGTTTTTTCAACTATGTTATGGGTTAGGTGGGCTTTCATAGGCCGGTTGAGGAACCCAACTGCCACTTATAACATTTTTTCTATGAGAAAATGCATCACTTGGGGAATAGCTGAGTTTTGGTATGTAAATGTAGTGGGATTATACTGTACTAGAAAAAATGATGAATGTAACAAGAGTGAACTAAGATCAAATCTGTTCTTCAGTAGTTCTTAGCGCTCTTCTGTTTTCACACTTCTATTCTTTGCTTTTCTTTTTCCTCTTGTTTCTTCTGCCTCTCTGAATTCAACTGTCATCTGTCATGTTGAGATGCCATGGTGAGGAAATTCTTTTAATCTCATACCATCATAACGCATGCTAATATCAAGGACTGTGTAGGATAGAAAAGTCAGATAAGGCTGATGGTTTCTGTTTCACATTCCATCAGTAACACATCACAGCTTCATCTCTCTCTAGTCTAAATACATTTAAGCAGCTCTTATTAGGTGTACTCCATCCCTGATCAAGGGTCTATCACTCCTACATTTTAAGCAATGGTCCAGAAGTCCAAAACATGTTCTCAGACACTATCTTCTTAACCAGCTCTTCATTTCTCAGCTCTCTCCTTTATATTCTATCATTGCTTTGATATATACATATATATAATATATATAATATATATATATACATATATATATAATTCTTATTTAGTTTGGTGCCTTTATCTTGCTGTTTGGTCTATGGGATCTAGAGGCAAAAGGAATACATACCCATTTGCACTCATACCTTGAATTCTGCATTCACTTACATCCTCCCAAGGTCCTCTTTTATCCCTTTTGGAAAATACAGAGATATCAGAAAATACCAATTCAAAAAACTGATTTGAGAACAAATCTAATTAATAGCCTTTGATCATTGCTCTTTCAAATTTGTATCGATGTGTGGGGAATACCAGGAACAAGAATGTCATCTAACCCCAGCAACACAGTCACTCTCTCACAGAGTCTTCATGTGCCTACTGGAGCTACTGACTCCAGACTTCACATATTCTGACCTTCCTATATGACCACTGGGCTCTAAGTTTCCAGATACTTCTTTGCTCTTGCCATCCTGTGTGTAGACAGTTCTTATAAATGACTCCCTGTGTACAACCTACTGGGGCTCCCAAACTCTGAATATATATTAAATGAGCCCAGGACATAACTAACAACTACAAGAATTGCCTTACAAATTCCAAACTAACTATTACTCTATTTTTCTAGTCATTATATCACTGATCTCCACACACACTCATTGACTCTTACTCTCAAGTTTCCTTCAGTACCCCAGAGCTAGTTTCTATCACCATGTCTCTTCCAAATACCAGTGACAAGAGCATGTCCTGACACATTTTATATAAGCCAAGAATGTAACTAATAAACCTTCAAGCATCTATATGCTCCTCTAGTCTTGGACTCAGAGCTGACTCTGTCAACGATGGGGCACACCTGCTGGGTATTTACATGTTACATTTTCCAGACGACTCAAACTTTAAAGTAGTTCTTATTAGCAAGAACACTTCAGCAGCGGCCCCAGTTCTGCCACATATTAACTGTGGACAAATGGCTTTACCTTTGCGGGTCTGGGTTTCTCCATCGCTAAAATGAGAAGGTTGGGCTAGGTGGTCTCTGAGGCCCCTTCTAGGTTTAATATTCTGTAATTCACCTGAACAACATCCTCTCTTACATGATTCAGCTGCAATTCAGGTCAAAAAAAAAAAAGCAATCTCTGCATAGAGAAGTCATTTAGAAAAAAAAATTTTAACTTGTCAGTCCTTGCCTCTGTGTGTGGGGGAGAGATAGAGTGCCTTGATTCTAGGAATGTCTCCTGGCTACCAATGAAAAGTAATGGCAACGCTTAAATTGAATAACAAGTGAAAGCTGAAGCCAAAAAGGAACATCAGGCAAGTTCACTTCCCTCTCGTTTTTTTTTTTTAACTTTTTCTATCATCTTTTCCCCCCCCCTTTTGCTTTTTGAGAAACATAAAACTTCGCTAGCGTAATATTTACACGTGACCCTAAATTTAGCCGGAGAAAAGACACGGGCTGGGACAGTTTCAACAATATAATCATCACTAATATTTATTGATCCTCTGCAACATGCTAGAAGACAAAATGCTTGGGAAATAGATGCTGAATTTTTCATTTTGTGTGAGTTAGTTTTGAGGGCAATGATATGACACTTTAAATTATTTACTCCTCATTTTTTATGGTCATATTCTTTTCCCCTGAGTCTTTCTGAGAATAGCAAGTCTTTCTCTCTTTTCAGCAATTCAAGTAAACCCATTTAAAAAAACAACTACTGTATGCAAGATACTGTGCTAGGCACTGTGGAAAGAGACAAAGATGAATGAAAGAGACCACCATTCTCCGTTTGTGCTTGTTAGAATGCAAGCTCACTATGCACCCTCTACCAGAGAGGTCATAGGAAAAACACAAAATTAGACATATATTTTTGAACATGGCCAACATGTCCAGTTTTGTTGGGCTATGTATATTTGTTTTGAGGGTTTTCTTTTTCTTTTTTTTTAATTGTTCAGTTGGTGGGAGGGAAGTGAGAGGAAGAAATAACATAAAATAAATACTTAAAAAGTAGAGTGTAAATTCCTTGACACAGAAATTATCTTTGTTTTTGTATTTTTATCTCCAACCCTTAGTTCACTGCTCAGCATATAATAAGTACTTGTTTTTTAATTAATTTCATTCAGTCATTCATAAGAGAGCCAAAATCTAGTTGGAGAGATGAAACAGAGTAGGATAAATAGCTGTAAAACTGTGTGTGTGTAATCTTTTCACTAAGAGAACTTCCAGCATTGGAAGAAAGGGGGGAGGAAGGAACTGAGCAGAGTTTTATACCTAAAGTGGCTTAAAAATATTAAAGAGCATTTATTTCAGAGTTATAAACTATCAATTCGAAAGTCATGTCTACGCTCCCTGTGTGACCTTAAACAAGTCATTTAGTTTTTTGTCTGTAAAGTGAAAGGTTGGGTAGGATTATGTTTAATATGATTCATTTGAATCTGGATAAATCTTTCCATTTGAAAGTCCAGAAGACTGGACAACATCTCTTTTAAAGTATATTGATTATCTTTGCCAATCTGATGGGTATGAGTTATTTTAATTTGCATTTCTCAAATTATTAGTGATTTGGATCATTTTTTCCTATGACTATTGGTAGCTGGGATTTCTTCTTTTGAAAGCTGCCTGTTCATATTCTTTGACCATTTGTCAGTTGGAGATTGACTATTCTCATAAATTTGAAACAATTCCTTTCATATTTTGCAAATGAGAACTATATCAGAGAAACTTAATACAAAATTTTTTTCCCAGTTAACTGTTTTTCTTGTAACTTTAACCACATTGGCATTGTTAGTATAAAAACTTTCTAAAATTTTAAGTAATCAAAATTATCTCTTTTATCTTTTGTGCTTCTATTCAAGATCGATTAGTTAGGTATTGTGGTCCTGTCTTGAGCTAAAATGGATAAGGTGATTGTGGTTGAGTACAAAGACACACATGTTCAAATATGTGAATTGGATCTAGGGGCAGCGGCTAGCTAGGGGCAGTGACTGTATTGAGTCTAGGGGCAGCTTTATTAGGATTCCATAACATAGTAGAATAGAACAAGAGGATTGTACATAAAACTGTGGATTTCTATTATATACAGCTTCCTTTTCTTTATTTAATTGCTTTTCTATATTTAATACATGAGAAATCCAAATGTAACTTTCAAATCTGCCCTGCTTGTCTGTGATTCTTTCTAACCTTTTTGCTGATCTCTCTTGAGCACATAAAAAAATACTTCAAAGCCTATATTTTTCTTTTTCTTTGGCTATATATTATCTATAATCCTTCTTTCTGTCCTGCCCCACCCCCAATTGAAAAAAAGGAAAGAATGAAAAGAAAAGGAAAACAAAGCCTTTGTAACAAATATACATAGTCAAGGCAAATAACTTCCCACATGGACTGTTTTTAAAAATATATGTCTGATTCTGTATCCTGAATCCATTACTCTCTTTCAGGAGGTGGGTAGCATCATTCATCATCAGACTTATGGAATCATGTTACATAATTTCATTGATTAGAGTTCTTCAGTCTTTCAAATCTGTATAAATTATTCTCCTAGCTGTGCTTACTTCCCTCTTATATGTCTTGTCTGAAACCATCCATTTTGCCATTTCTTATAGTGCAATAAATATATTACACTTGTGTGATAATTTGTTCAGCGTCTCCCCAATTTATGCCCTCCTCCTAGTTTCTTTGTTACAACACAAAGAATAATAGAACATTTGGTAATTTTGCTTTGAAGTCCTCATGACTACAACGATTGTCCTTTTGCTTATACTCATTGTAGATTCCGCAAAGCAAGATTACCAAATCCAGTGAATTTATGCGTCTTATACTGTTTGAGAGACAGTAAAAAAATTTTTTTTAATCTGGACTTGTGGTTTTATCATAGTAGGGAGTTCCAGTAAGGAATGTTCTACCAATGAAGAGAAAAAACTGTTCTGCAACTTATAGTCCTAGAAAGTTACCTGAGGCACTGATTTACCCAGGGTCACACAGCTAGTATGTGTCAGAACTCTCATCTTCCATATTCCAAAGGCTGACTCTACCCTGCCTACAGTATAGTTTAGCAGATAGAGTTCTAGGCAACTCTTCTGTAATATATATGGTCTTAGAGAGTTGCCTGGGCCTATAGAGTAAGTACGATATGCAGGACTTGAATCCAAGTCTTCCTTACTTCAAGTTCACCACCCTACCAGTCATACTGCCTTTCAGTTGGTCTATGATTTACAATTATCTCCATGGTACTCCTTTTGCTTGTTATCATGAGTATTGCAAAACAATATTACCAAATATCCCATGAAAGTACATTTTTTTTTTTTAGTGAGGCAATTGGGGTTAAGTGAGAAAGTATATTTTTTATTGCCTTTGGGAGCACATTGAAATCAACTCTGCCAAGTAGTATGCTTGCTTCTCCAAGGAGAACTTGTGTCTTCCTTCCATTTAGTTGAAATTTCCTTTTTTTTCTTCTGTAATGGACTATTTTCTCACTTTTGTCTCTTATCCCTAGAATCTTTCAAAGCTCAGTTTAAGTGCTGACTCCTACGTGAAGCCTTTCCTTATACCCCAGTTGCTAGTTCCTCTGCCCTCAAAACTACCTTGTGTTTTCTTTGTATATGTTTTCTGTTTATTTATATGTGTATGTACATGCTGTTTCCCCTCCACAGAATGTAGATTCCTTAAGGGAATTAAGGGCAGGGGGTAATTCATTCTTGTCTTAGTATACTCAGTACCTATTACATTGATTGGTTCAGTTTATCATAAATTGGTTAATAAATGCAGAGTTGTTATTGTTGTAGTTGTCTTATTTTTAGTATCTCCACTGATATTACTGAAGAAGTAGAAAGGGGCTGTGTACAGGACTAAAGAGCATTTAAAATTTTTCTTTGTTTCATTAGTTACCACATCCAGTAAGCCTTTTCATACCTAGGTAGGTTGGTTCTAAGATAGCAGGCACAGTCTGTCTCTGGGACTATATTCAGATTTTTTCCAATATGGTTGCTGTTCAGTAGTATACAACTCTTGGCAAGGATAACTGGAGTGGTTTGCTATTCCTTCTCCAGTTCATTTGACAGATGAGGAAACTGAGGCAAACAGGGATAAGTGACTTGCCTAGGGTAGCTAGTAAGTGTCTGAGGCCAGATTTGAACTCAGGGAGAGGAGTCTTCCTGACTCCAGGCCCAGCATTCCATCCACTGCTCCACCTAGCTGCCCTTCCAATATAGTAGAACCTGTTAGAGCTTACATTTTTCTAGCATGGCCTTTGAGAATCTGGTGTCACCTCCATACCACAGTGAAATATTGTGTGGTGCCTCTCATCCCTTGCTTTGATTTTATTTAGGTTTTACTGTAGGTAGCAACTATTCTAGAACAGAAAAAACAAACAACTTGCCTAAGTCCATATAGTCCTACAGTATTCAGGAGTGGGGCTCAGAAAGGAACTCAGAAAGAATAATTCTGATTACTTCTTTGAGGCTAATCCACAAAGAAACAAGGGAACTGAGATAAAACCTTAGTTCTTATTTCTTAGTTGAGTGAAGGCATGTCCTTTTCCAACATAGCAAGCATTTCAAAAACTACTGACTATTTTGCTATCATATTTCATCTGTTCTTTGAATATCCTTCTTACTCAACTATAGGTTGGTTATTTATAGCTGCATTTTTATGCTCATAATAGAGTGCTTTTCTGATTTATTAAAAGCAGTAAAATTATATGAATTTAATATTTAAATATGAAATAAATCATTTATATTTAAATATGAAATAAATTATTTATATTTAAATATTAAATATTTAAATATTAAATCCATATACTTTTATTGCTTTACACAAACTTTTTCTTCCTCTTCACTGCCCCCCCATCCTTGGTTTTTTATTTAATTTCAGGAACCAAAGAGTCCACAAAGTCTATATTAATTAAAGTATAGAATTTCCCATTTTGAGAATGACTATAAATATAAAGCTTGTTGACTGGTGGTGGTTGTTGTTGTTTTTTCCAAATAGTAAGAAAACAGTCAGGAATGAATTTGAGCGGATCAATTTGGTCTCAAATAATTCTCTGCAAATTTTGTCATTCTTTGTACTCATTCTGAACACATACATTTCTAAATTTGCTACAACACACTTGGAAGAAGGTATTTATATTCACTAAAGAAACTTGTATATGTGCACATGCTATAGAGAGTATATGGGGCTTGGTCAAGGAAAAGAATGCCTATGATAAAGATAAAGAGGGGAAAGAAGAAAGAAGGAAAGGAGGAAGAGGAGGAAAGAAAAGGGAAGGAGGGAGGAAGGGAGAGAAGAAAGGAAGAAGGGGGAAAGAAAAGAAGGAAGGATGGAAGGAGGAAGGAAAGGACAGAAGGAAAGAAAGGAGGAAGAAAGGGAGGGAGGGAGAAAAAGTAAGTGGAGGAAGGAAGGGAAGGAAGGAGGGAGTTAAAATATTTCTTCCCCATCAACTACTATCATATGATCCTAGCTATAGAGCTGGAAAGTATCAGGGATATTATCTACTCTGACTCCTTCATTTTATAGATGAGAAAATAAGCCCAAAGAGGTGAAGTAGGGTTAGTGTCCCAGGTAGGAAGTAGCAGGACTGGATATCAAACCCAGATCCTCAAACTCTGAATGCAATGTCCTTTCTATAACACCATGAACATTTGCTCTCAAGAACTTTCTTCTTGGCCCAAGCAACTCTCTAAGACCATATATGTCACAGAAGAGTTGCCTGGCACTCTTCAAGACAGAAAAGCTATTGATACCCTAACGGCTACTATCTCTTAGGCTAGAAAACTCCACCTTCAGATACTGGTGTATTCAGAAAGAGAAGATGGATAATGAAGAGAGTGAGAGAAATCTTTTTTGTTAAGGAGCTCAAAAATGAAATTACAAAATAATAAACAGGACTAGTTGAAGGGGAGGAGAGGAAGGGGGAATCCGATTAACTAAAAGAAAAAAAGAGGGGAATGATAATTAGGTTAAAAAATAAGAGAGAGGAACTAATAAACAAAACCTTTAAGGGAAAAGGGTAACAAAGGAGAAGAAGGGAAAGGGGGGGAAAGAAAGAGAGCCAGTGGAAACGGAACCACCTTAAAAAAAGATTAAAGTAAAATAATTGAAGAAACATGATTACAACATAAGAGAGGGGAAAATCATACCTTGGTTGGGGGGAAGAATTTTAGAGACATATGGAAGACATTGCACATTTTTAGACTTTCTTAATTTATCAATCACTTGTGCTGACATTTTTTTCCTCTCTTAAAAAAAAAACCACAACTGTGTCATATGGGATGGCTCTGAAGGAGGGGAAGGAGGAGGAATACATGGGATACCATGGTGATGTAAGAAACAGAAAATATTATTAAAAACTTGTTTAAAAAAGAAAAAATAAAGTTAACCAAATAACTATAAATAAATAAATACACAGAAAACAATAGAAGTAAGTTCAGAAGGAAGCATAGACAAGCAAGACAGATTTGAAAATAACATGTAAAATTTATTAGGCGCTTTTTAAAAAAAAGCAAATGATCTGAAATGGAAGTTCACAGTTTCATACAAAACGCTGTTCTGTGTTCTGATCTATGTATGGAATTGCTTTTTTGTGTAAGTTCAGAATTTTAAAAATTTCAAAATAAAAATAAGTAAAAAAGATCACATCATAGACAAATTAGAGGAACAAAGAAGAAATTACTTTTCAGATCTATAGAGGAAGTGTTTATGACTAAAAAAATGATAAAGAGGATCACATAAAATAAAATGGACAATTTTTATTATGTAAAATTAAAAAGGTTTTGCATAAGCAAGTCTAATAAAGTTAAAATTAGAAGACAAGTAAATGGGAAAAAAATCATAATTTTTTTCTTGCTATAAAAAAATACAAGCTATCCACAACCATATGAAAAAATGCTTTAAATCACTAATAGAGAAATGCATGTTAAAGAAGCTCTGAAGTTCCACCTCATAAGCATTAGACTGGCAAAGATGACAAAAGAGGAACGGGACAAATGTTAGAAGGGTTTCCTGAAAATAAAGATGATAATACCCTGCTAGACCTGTGAATTGGTCAAGCCATTCAGGAAAACAGTTTGGAACTCTGCCCCAAAGTCACTTTGACCCAGTTGTACTATTACTAGGTTTATAGTCCAAAGAGATAAAAATAAGAGGAGAACCCATATGTACAAAAATATTTATAGTTGTTCTTTTTTGTAGTGGCCAAGAACTGGAAACTAAGCAAGTACACATCAACTGGGGAAAGGATGAACATAGGGTAAATGAATGCGTTGGAATATTCTGTGCCATAAGAAATGACAAAATGGACAGTTTCAGGAAAAACTGGGAAGACCACTGTGAACTGATAAAAAGCAAAATGATCACAACTAGCAGAAAAATTTATACAATAACAGCATTATAGAAAAATCAATGTTTAAAGACTTCAGATCTCTGATCAATGCAATGATAAACCATGAGTCCAGAAGACTGAAGATCTACTTACCTTGGGCCAGAGAAGTGACAAACTGCAGAGAGAGCGGCACACATTTTTGGGTGAGGCCATTGTGGGAACTTGTTTTGCTGGACTGCATTTTTTTTGAATTTTATTTTAATTTTAATGATATTCAATGGGAGACGCAGAGATTTTGCATACATATATACACATACACATAAACACATGCAAAAATATGTATATATGCATGTGTGTATGTATGTATGTGTGTATGTATATGCATACATACACACAGATACAGAAAACATATATGGGCCTGGAGTCAGGAAAACTCATTTCCCTGAGGTCAAATCTGGCCTCAGACACTTACTAGATGGTGACTCTGGGCTAGTCACTTTACCCCTTTTGCCTCAGTTCCTCATCTGTAAAATTAGCTGGAGAAGGAAATGGCAAACTATTCTAGTATCTTTGCCAAGAAAACCCCAAATGGGGGTCATGAAAAGTTGGACATGACTGAAATGACTGAACAGCAACAAAAATAATATATATATGTAATATATAAAAAAGAGAAAGAAGATCATTTTAGTAGATTTGTGAAGCATATACTGGAATGAAAATAGACTTAAGATGAGGAGATGAATTAGGAGGATGATGCAATAATTTAGGCCACAGGAGTTGGCTAAGTAAGGAGAGAGGAGATAGATTCAAGAGATCTTGTATAGGTGGCAGCTAGTGGCACAGTGGATAGAGCACTGACCCTGAAATTAGGAGGACCTGAGTTCAAGTCCAGCCTCAGACACTTGACACTTAGTAGCTGTGTGACCCTGGGCAAGCCACTTAAGCCTGATTGCCTCACCAAAAGGAAAAAAAAAAAGATCTTGTAGAGAAAAAAATAATGAGATTGGTAACTGACTGGATCTAGACAGTGAGAAGTTGAGGATAACATGAACCCAACTGGTTGAAAGAATGCTAGCGCCTGGCTTCCTTTAAGATCCCACCTTCTATAAGAAGCTTTTCCCAATCCCTCTTAATTCTAGTGCTTTCCTTCTTTAAATTCTTTATTCTTTATATAACTTGTTTGTATGTATTTATTTGCTTGTTGTCTCCTCCGTTAGAGTAAAACCTCTTTGAAGGCAGAGAGCAGAGATGTCTTTTGTCTCTTTTTGTGTACCCAGAGCTTAGCACGATGCTTGGCACTCATTAGGTGCTTAATAAACTTTTACCTACAAATTATTGACACATATAGATATATGCCTGCCTTTATCCTGTGCTTCTACTAAAAATTGCTGTCAACTTTTGGGGGAAGGAAAAGGAAAAATTCTTTCTCCTCATTCTCTCTATCCCTACTCTAGATACTAGAAACTAGGCACATGGAAAGGTGGAAAGGGAGCACAAAAAGCCAGAGATAGTCTGGGTTTGCTTTTATGGATCTTGGAAAGGAATGACTCCTCCAATACCTGTCCTGAATTCCAGGTAGCCAGTCATCATGGAGCAGCCCTGGTCATTGAAAAGCAACCAGAAGTAGTCAATGACCTCTAAACGAGGTACCTGTTATCATGTTTATACTTTTCTTTGGAGAGAATAGAGAGTGGTTAGCTATTGTTATTTTAAATCACATCCTTTCTACCTAAGGTGCTCAAGTTTTGTTTGAGCTAGAGTCCTGGAGGGTGTGTGTATATGTAGGGGGTGGGGAGGGGAGAAAGGAGAGACATATATTTGAACCAATATGGATTTTGTTGTTATTGTTGTTCTTGTCTATGTAAAATTCATTCTTCATAAGGAAAATATTTTGTATTGTTTTGAATGATAGGTTGGGAGGGAGAGAGGATTAGAGCTGGGCTGTGCCTCAGTTCTTTTTTTCAATATTAAATAGCAATTATCCTTCACCTTCATCTACCACAAAGGATTCAATCAAGTCCTGCAGAAAACCTCTCAGTCTACAAAGTAAAGCTCAAAATTACGCAAGAGCAAGCTAAGTATTTTTTTCTTTCTGTAATGAGTCCAGATCAAAAAAGATATTAAATTAAAATAAGAAGCCTCTAAATAGCATGCTTTCTCTCCGGACTTCACTACACATTACCAAAAGTAGAAATCTCAACTACAAACTGCATCACTAGAATACTTATCCTTGCTGCAGAGATTAACGATCCGAGGACCGAACTTTACATTACACTCTCCAACTCTCCCCAATTTACTTTACACCCCCCAAATGGTAAGTTCCTTCTTGGCCTGGCCTGGTCCTGTCATATCTCTTACATGAAGGGCTCCCAGTATTCCAGAGTATCTCTTCCCATGAAGTATTATATCCTAGACTTTCTCCCCTTGCCAAGTGAATTTTTGTTAAAAAGTTGATTTGAGGGTATCTTTCATGTTGCTTGCCCTGGTCATATTGTGAAGCTTACACCGTGTACTAATACAATATATTGGTTAGGGTTCTGGGACAATGGACAAAATACAATGGTAGCAGGAAATAATGATACCTTTCTCCACTATGTTTTATATAAATATAAAGTGGAATACTACAAAAAGGATGGATTTGAACAAGTTTTCCTAAATGTAACTCATCCTTTAAATTCATGCTAACATATTTAGGGCATAATTACTTGGTGCTGATTTTTATTTGTATATAGAAACTATCCATTATTCCCTGTTGTAAACAGTTCCCCCAAATGGTTGTAAACTGTTGTAAATCATTCCCAAAGGATACCTCTACAGCTTAACTGATCATTCTTTATTAAATTTGAAAGCTTTTCTAGTAACCAGTCAATTTTGCTTCAAATCAAGTTGGCAGGTTGAATATTTGCTAGTAGCCAGTGAAGCAAAACTGCACATTATTCTTTGGACATGATGGTGTCATAATAATATAACAGTAGATAGTACTTAGACCTGAAGGCTGTTCCATTCAACTTATGTAGCCCCAGTTGGCAGCAATCTGGGCTTACTATCTTACTCAAGCACTTTCCATTCCCTATTGCTTCTCCTTTTAGCATTGAGTATCACGTGGTATGCATGCTTGTCTGTAATGTCACTTGTTGAGATATCATTACCGTTTTCTTCCTCTCTACTGTTCTGTGACCTCGCTGTAGCATCAGCTATCATGTGTCATGCATGTGATTTCAGTGTGAGAAGGCCAAGAAGATCTTTGCTTACAGCACTAAAATCAAACACAATAATATAAATCTGGCAGTTTTCTAGGGGTTAACAACAAATCTGGCTAAGATTCCATGTGTGGCTTTAATCCACATTACTCAGGAGTTTTCTCAGAAGTGACTGATAACAATACAGGATTTTCCTCTACTCATATCAAAAGTGAAATGATAATGCAAATCCTCATGCAGTATCAGCCAGATTGTTACAGAAAGAATGGAGACTGTGCATTTGACAATCCCCCTTTTTACCAACCTAGCATTGTTCCCATGGGAGCTTCACTTTCTGTTCTATTTCAGTGGAGGGTACAGTGGGGGGTAGGGTGGGAGGGAGGTAAACGAGAAGAAAGTATATTAGCAAAATAAAGGAAATAATAAAAGAAAACAATGAAACTGAGTCTTTTTAAGCAATTGCAGACTTCCTCTCTCTGCAGTCAAGATCATCTTAACACCTACATGGAACAACTCTTGTTTTATATCCCAATTCTAGGTGTTTCACATTAACAAATAACAAATATTTGGATATTAATATACAAATTGGACAGGAGTTTGAGAAGCTCAGGCTTCAGGATTTGTAATGATCCAGCTGCCCAGATTCTTACACATAGCTTTGTGAGCTTGTATACTCCAGCCAGTCGCTTAACCAGTTGCCAGGTTTCTGAAGGGTTAGGACATCAAACAGTTGTTTCTCAGAAACAGAGATAGGGTTATCCACAACGACACATGCTAAATTTAAATAAAGCCTTTTCCTCGCAGCCTGTAGGTCTGATCTGGGGCCACTCACATTTCTTCCTCTGCCATTTGCCCTAGTCCCTGCAATGGTCTTTACTAGCAGATATTTTAAGGAGGAAACAGATGAATAGTTTTGGGAAGGCCACATAGGAAGATGTCATTAGTTTTTGGTCATGCTCCCTACTGGTCTCTTTTAGGGACTTTCCAAAGAAGTTGATTAGTTTTCAGTATGACTGGGACTAATAATAATAGCTAGCATCTGTATGGTACTTTAAGGTTTTCAAAAAATACTTTACAAATGCCATCTCATTTTATCTTCATGACATCCCTGGGAGGTGGATGCTATTATTTTGTGGATTCTTCATTTTACAGATGAGGTTTCCATTTGTAAAATGAAGAATCCAGACATGGCTTTACAGCTAATAAATGCCTACGACCAGATTTGAACTCAAGTTTTCGTGATTTCAGGTCCATTTCTCTATTCACTGTACCATCAAGCTGCCTCTGCTTCTGCTTAGAAGGGCAGTAGACTTCAAGTCAGGAATCGTAATGCTACTAATGATTTGGTATAAATTTAAGTGTCATTATTATGCCTGGTTCAACCTAGGCATAGACCTAGCCCAACACACAACCTGGTTCAATCTAGCCCAACACACAATGGAGTCATGAAATTGGAAGGGCTTCTTTTCCTGAAGGTGATTCCTGTTAACAAAATAAACAATGTTTTCTAGATAAGTTGCCACCACCACTCCAGGCATAAGGTCTTGGGAGAGGAAGGAGTCACATGTAATTCCAAGGTCTTGAACACTGGAAACATACAGACAAGTGGTGCCACAGACATAAAGAGTAAAGTCAGAAGGAGGTCCAGATTTAGGGGGGAATAATAATAACTATTAGTTATTATATTATTGTTATGTATTTATTATAATACAACCAGTGTTACAGCATTCACAAAGTACTTTACATATATCATCTGATTGTAATTCATTAGACTGTGAACTCCTTAAGGGCAGGGACCATCTTTTGCCTCTTTTTTTGTTTCGCCAGAGATTAGCACAGTGCCTAGCACATAGTAGGTGATTCATAAATTTTTATTGACCAATTACCTGACTGATTAAATGACTTGTCCATCATCAAATGAGTGTCAGAAGCAGGATTTAAACCCAGATATTCTTAAGTCTAGCACTCTTTCTATTACTATCAAATGAGATGACAGGTAGAGCACTTTGCAAACCTTATAGGACTATATAAATGTTAGCTATTATTGCCATTGGTGTTCAGGGAGGATTAGCACCTCTGGTATGAGGGCTTGCTGAGACTTTTTCAGGTCTGCTTATCCACCTTTGGATTCTACATGGCATTCAACTCTCAGGTATGGTTCCAAGAAGACATAGCATGGGGGCAGCTAGGTGGTGCAGTGGATAGAGCTCCAGCCTTGGAGTCAGGAGGACCTGAGTTCAAATCCAGCCTCAGACACTTGACACTTACTAGCTGTATGACCCTGGGCAAGTCACTTAACCCCAAATGCCTTACCAAAAAAAAAAAAAAGAAGAAGAAGAAGAAGATGTAGCATGGGCTTGGCAGATGGACTAAACCAGGGTGAGGGTAACCGGTAAATCTCAAAACTGTCAGTGAGTTAGGGGCATGTTTACCCCAAGCATGTGAAGATTTCCAATGGTAAAATGGGCAGATGAGATTAATTTGCTCCCAAGGCCACGAAGGCAGATGAAGCAGGTACTGTGGAGCACTTAGAGCTTTGTCAGACATGGAAGACACCAAGGTCATCCACTGCATCTGGACCATTGCCAATCATCTTGACTTTTGTTTTACCACTGGACTTCTATGACTCTGGAAATAGAGAGTGAGGCTGATGACTTTGTGCAACTCTGCCTTACTTAAATCTAATTCACACACGAGTCAAGACATCACCCTTGTGATATCATTGGTCCTCTTCAAAAACAAAGGACAAACCACAACAACAACATTATTGTCATTATTATTATTACACCATATTGCCTCTCAGTATAAAAAGATAAAAAGCTTTATTTTGGACATAGTGATTTTGCCAGTAACAGACTATCATAATTATATCATCTTGTTATATAAGGATTGATATACACTTATTGTTATTATTGCCTGGTAAGAATGAATCTGTGCTGATCAAATCACATTTTCTTCCTTGACTTCCCTTGTGTGCATTCGCGAAAGGGATAACTATGTTCAGGGATATAGCCATGGCCATGGAAACTAACTGGCTCATATTGGGATCAAATACACAGCACTCATCTTATTAGCTACATGGTTCAGTCGGCTAAACTAAATTAATGATAAGGAAAGTCACTAATGGAAGCCCCTTCATACACTCCAGTACTTCCTTGACTTTGATCACAAAGTATGTAATAAAATGATACTAGGTAGGAAGGAGACTGGCTCTTGAAACCATACCCTAGCCTAGTCCATATTTTTTTTTCCTTTTTTTTCTTCCTGTTTAATTTAGCTCCTCCCTTTTGCAAAGCTAAGCCATACTGACACCACCTGATTCTACAAACAAAACCAAAAGGGAAATGATTGACTAGGAGAAAAAATCATTGCCTCAAATATGTCTGATTAAAGCTCTTATATCTGTAGTATGTTAGGAACTAACATAAATACCTAAGACAAAGATATTTTCCTGTGTGGTCAAAGGATATAAACAGAAGAATTGAAGACTATTAGTAGCCTTGTGAAAGATTGCTCCAAACTATTAATAATTTAGATAAATGCAAATCAAAACATCTCACATTCAGCAAATCGACAAAGACAGAAGATGAAAATAGTTCTGGAGGAGCTGTGGAAAAGCAGGATCACTGATACACTATTTATGGAGTTGTGAATTCATCCAACCATTGGTGGAAGGCAATTTGGAATTATGTACCTAACTCATTTATGTGATTTGATCCAGATTTTACATTGCTAGGTATATATCCCAAGGAAATAAAAAAAAAGAAAGGTCCTATGTACACCAAAGTATTTATAGCAACACTTTTTTGTGGTAGTAAAGAACTGGAAACCAAGCAGATACTGATTGGGGAATGGCTAAACAAATAATCACACATGAATGTAATGGAATATTACTTCAACCTATAAAACAATGACTGAAAAATTCATAGAAGCAAGACTTATATGAACTAACTTAGAGTAAAGGAAGAAAAACCATGCAAGCAATCAATAACTACAACAAAATAAATAGAAAGAGAAAAAAATGAGTGTTGGACAATTATAATTACCAAGCTTGAGGGAAGAGTGGGGAAGGAAAGAAAACAAGCATTTTTTATGTGCGATGAACTTTGCAATTATTATTTCATTTAAGCCTCACAACCACTCTGAAAGTTAGGTGCCATTATTATTTCCATTTTACCAATGAGGAAACTGAGGCAAATAAAGGTTAAATGACTTGTACAAGGTCACACAGCTAGCAAATGACTGAGGCTAGATTTGAACTCATGTCTTCCTGACTACAGGCAGAAGACGCTATCCATTGCATCACCCAACTTCTCTGCTCTAGGCAAGGGCTAAAAAATGTTCCTCATTTTTTCTTTTTCTCTCTATTTAATCTTTTTTGGTCAGCATCTCTGAGTTTCTGGGGCAGCAACCCTTCTTTCTCCAAAGTCTATGCCTAGTTTCAACATGGATATCTCATTTCTTTCTTTTAGTGAATCCAAGATAGAGGTTTGGTTTTTTTAAAAATGGAACTTGTTCCCACACATTACCTTCTCTTTGAATTATTGTTATTTTCTCTTCAGACCCACAATTATGAGGAGGAGGAGGAAGAGGAGACTATGAGTGCTGAATATTATAAATAGTGACAATTGGTTGGTTAATTTTGATGAACTTGTTTTTCATTGTACTCTAATAGGTGAGCTTTAATCTTATCTTGTCTAGAACCGTGCCTCCACATCACTTGCCAACCATTTCCCCACCATGCCAATACCATATGAACCCTCTCTACGCTTTTAGCTCACCTTTATGTATTTCCTTACCCTAGTAGAATACAAATTCCTTGAGACTTCCTTTCTTGTATTTGTGTCCTCAGACCTTAGCACCGTGCCTATTGCATATTAAGTGTTTAGAAATGCTTTATCATTTATTCATTAATCTTTATTACAGGGGATGGCAAATTACAGACTGCAGACCAAATCTGGCCAGCTGCTTGTTTTTGTACACTGTGAGCCAAGAGTGATTTTTACATTTTTAAATACAGCTTTATCATATTTAAAAATGTAAAAATGATTTTTAGCTTGTGGTCTGTATGAAAATGGACAGTGAGATGGATTTGACTCTAGGTTATAGTTCATTGATGCATGTTTCAAGAGATGACTTTGTGGTTAAGGGAAGTGAGGGGTTATCTTTTTGGAAATGAATATATGCAAAAACAAAACTTACCAATAAAGATAAAATATATTTCTTTTAAACAAAGAAAGAACACTGAAGAGTAACTAAGTCCCAGAGAACCTTTGACAATTTACTGGAAGGGCAGAGTATAACAATCAAATATTAAGCAGGAGTTGTAGGGACTTCCCAACCCTAAGTCACACGGCAGCTGTAGACAGAGAACCAACTCTTGGTGAGTATCAGATCATGTATCCATTTTGGTCTTGTCTTGTTAAATGGTGTAAGATATTGGTCTATGCCCAGTTTCTGCCATACTGCTTTCTAGTTTTCCCAAATTGTTTTTTTACCAAATAATGAATTCTTATCTGCAAAACTTATTTTTATAAGAGAAATAATATTTAAAGTATATTAAGTAAAAATTAAAGTAAAAATATTATTAATATATTAATCAAATAATATATTTAGAATCTACAGGCAATCTTTAGCTAGCTAGCTAGTTGTTCTATGTCCTAATGCACTTGGCTTCTGAGGTGAACCACTTCCACTTTGGGAGAGAAAAAGCCTATTACAGCCAATACTCTGAGAACTCATAGTCTCTCATTTGGGGGAGAAAAGTCAATAAACTGAGGTTTTTTCCTAGTCTAATGACAGAGCATATAAAGACCCTGCATAAAGACCCTAAATGAGTTGTAGTTTAAGTCTCTGGTCTTTAAACTAAAAAATAAATGACTGAGTCAACCTCTTCTCATATGGGGAAAAGGTAGCTCCTCAGTTAAATACTCTAGTTGAAGACAGAAACTAGAAATAATAAAAAGTTCCATAGACTAATATCTAGATACCTGGTAGCATCTAGTAGGAACCATGGGGCCAGTGAAGTACTGTCTAGCATCAATACCATGAGACTAACTGGTAGCAGTAATCAGCAGAGATCTAAGGCCATATGAGACCAGAGTAGACCTAGCAGGAGCAATGTGATGACATCATCAAAAACACTGCAGCCCTGTAGCATTAAAGTCTTAAGTTGTCCCTCTATGCTTATGCCCTGGCCTCATATACTCTTTAAATGTATACCCTTCCACTTACATGTATTAGCCACATGCATTCCCTATGTATATATACCTTCACATATGTACATTACACAATCAACTCCCTACATATTTACTCAATACATATGAACTCTTGCCACTGAAGGTATGAGTATTTGAGAGAGGTCAACTTTAAGAGGAAAATTTTCAACTGCTACTTTTCTTAAGCATTGTGTCCTTTGGTTCACTAGTAAACACTGACGTATGAATGGAGGTTCATTAACACATAAGTAAGGGCTTGTCTGGAAGAACTTATATGAGAGTTATGAGGGCAGCCTCAGGTACGACATCTTAATTCTTAGGGACTATTACCAGCCTCTGTATCCCCCACAACACTTAACATAGTATTTTTCATATAATAGACATTCAATAAATATTTATTGAATTAAAGAATAAAGTAATGACTTGGGCATAGGGGCAGGGGGAGGGAAGAGAGTAGTTTATATGAATTTTTAATATAACAAGGGGCAAAATTCCCTATAAAAAAGAGTCATATTGTTCTAGATTTAGAGCTGGAAGGGACATGAGAGGTAATATAGTCTAACCCCTGCACCATCCCAAAACACATGAAATTTTGTTTCATAGGTTAAAAATTGATCCGATATTTAAAAAGAATGATTTATTCTCTGAATATTACTATAGAAATAGGAATAAAAGTGGAAATGTGTTATTTGTGCTCAGGTATTTGAAGGTTTTTCATCTGGAAGGGATTACATTTATCCTAAAATTTTGTTTCATTATAAAGAGCATAACTAGGACCAATGAGTAGAATTTATAGAGAGGCATATATCAGCTGAATATAAGGAAAAAACGTTCTAACATTTAAGACTATCTCCAAATATAATGAAGGGCTTTATAAGGAGATGAGTTCCCCATCACTGGAGTTGTCTAGTCAGAGGCTGAATAACCACTTTTCCATGATGTTGTTGAGAAAAATATTGCAAGAGGAAGGGGAGTAAAGTAGACTACTTTTCAGGTCCATTTCAACTATGTTTTCATGTTATAGTTCTACTTTTTTTTTTAAGTAAGAAAAAACCATAGAACTTAGACATTTGTTTTTCTTTGGTAAGAAGAAGCAATATAATTTGCAATTGGTATTTTATTAGTGTTATTCACATTTTAAAATCAAAATTAGTAGTTGAATAATTATATATGTATAATTAGTATGTGATTCTATATGCCATTAGCAAATAAATTGCCATACAGCTAATTAGCAAATAGTTATTGCTATATGCATAAAATTAGTTAAAGCACAGTTATATGTATATAGTTATATGTATGTAAGTACTAAATGCAATGCTATGTTTATATGATTAGTAAAATGTAATTATAACAGGCTCTTCTTTCAGTTTCAATTTCTAAAATAAAATAAGTCATCTGATGGGTAAACAAAATAGTTTATCCTTCAGGTTTGTTTAAATTTAGTGTATGATGTTGTTAGACAATTTGTGGGTATTTTTGAGTACCTATTACTATGTCATTTTATGTATTTCTAGTGGCCTACTAGAGTGGAAATATTAAGCCATGGTCCCAAAGTAATATATTTCGGGAAACTACATACATATAATATTTCTTATTGTATCAAAACAATTGGAGAACAAACAAAAGTGAATATGAGTAAAAACAAAACTCATCAATACAAATAAAATACATTTCTTCTTTTTAACAAAGAAATAAAATTGTTCATTGAAGACAAATTCAGTTGGAGTACTGATGTACAGTGGTACAGACTAGAGTCTTCAGAGAAGACTTCATAGAACAGGTTGAGCTTAAACTGAACGTTGAAGGATGGATACACTTTCCCTAGGCAGAGAGAAATCTTTACCATGAAACTTCATTGAATCTATAAATAAGCCTAATTTATTTATATATGTTTGCTTGAGCATGATGTAATTCAGTATGTATAATTAGTCAAAAATTAGTTGATATATTAAATATTCTATCAGGGTGGCGAACAAAATTGTTCTGTGAAGTTTGGATTCAGTCAAAGGGCCGCACTTGGGGACATAGAGGGCCACGTAGCCTCGATGCACCCCTTTAAACCAAAACCATTTGCTCTGTTATTTTTTGAAAAGTGTTCTTTGAGCCAGTTAAGAAGAGATGTTCTTAAATGTTTTTAAAAAAGCATTGAAGGAGTAGCAGGAATTAGGCAGATGGCTTTAATGTGTTGTAGTGCATCTGGACATATCTAGATATGGTAAACTGTCACCAGTAAGGAGTTTAGTGTCCCAGGATTGGCACTGGAGGCTAGGTCTGAAATGGAAGATGTATCTAAGCAATAGGGAGGGAAAATGGCTGGAATTCAGCATAGTAGGTCTGGGACTAGGCTAGATGGAGGTAAAAGTTTCTTGTGATTTTCTTTATTTCTTCATCATCTCTTGTGAATTCCCCTTTTATACTCCTGACTTTTTAAAGTAATTTGGTTTTCTGCTCCCTGTCCTTACCTATTTCCCTGTTTAATGTATTTATACACTAGACTCTTTGTGTATGTGACTTTTTGATCTTCCTTTGTCCAATTCAGATAAGAGTGAGGCTCATGAGATACTTACTTCCCCCAATCCACTTCTATGTTTGTGTGCTCATCTTCCAGTGTGCCCCAATTATGAGAAATAATATGTAGTTCTTTCCTCTTCTTTCTGATTTCTTCTATAGTTTATTCTTTTTTTTCTTTTAAAACTGACATAGAACAAAACTACAACTGTTTCTTTCTGTCTTTATTCTCTCTTTCACTTTGGAAGAGATTTGAATGGTCTCTTATCTGCCTCTGAGGATATAAGCATTTGATCATCTTTTAGTTTTTTCAAGTTGCTCAAATGTATCAACCTCTTTGGGTTTCTCTTATCTCCTGTATTTTAGTTTCAAAGTTTCTATCCAGTTCTAATTTTCTCAATAAAAATTCTTGGAAGACATTTATTCTACTAAATAGCTATTACCTCTCCTCCTTACTCCTCTATCTTTCCCCTCCTCCCCCAGGATTAAAATAATTTTTTTTTCAGTATAAGTTACTTTTGTCTGTAAGACTTTTTTTCTCTTTATCATATTCTAAAATTTTCTTTCCTTTATAGTAACTTTATAGTGTTCTTCAATGATCCTCATTGTGCTTCTTTGATACTTGATTTTCTTCCAGACTGCTTGCAGAATTTTTTCTTTGACTTGGAAGCTCTGGATTTTGGCTACATTTCTGGACATATCAAATTTGTGGGTTTTTTTTTCAGGTGCTGCTTTAGAAACTCTTTCTCCAGTTAGGTCCTGATGAGTGCAAAAAATGAGTCCTCTGAAGTGGTCAAATGATCAAATTAGCACTGCGTATTTCCACTGGGCTGGAACTAATTAGAATATTTTACGTGATAATAATTTTGAAGAGTGGAAATTCAAATACATGTGACTGTTCCATATGATTTATTATTTATATTAATTGGGATCTAGCTGTATCTTCACTTTGCCTTTTGGTTCCAATTGTTCTAGGTGGTTTTCCTACAAGATTTCTTGAAATATGACATCCAGGTTTTTTATGTGGTCATGGTTTTCAGGGGCTCCAATTGTTCTCAAATTATTTCTTCTTCTCCTATTTTTCAGGGCAGTTGTTAGTGATAGTAAACACTTAAGGTATTGTAATTTTTCAGTCTTTTGACTTTGTTCTAATATTTCTTGTTAGATCGTTAAGCTACCGAGTTCTGTTTTCTCCATTCTGCTTTACAGTGTCTACTTTTTGGGTAAGGCTTTCTGCTTTCTGTAGAAATTCTTAATTACATGTCAGCTAAGAGGCAACTAAATTGGAATGCTGGATAAAACACTGTATTTGGAGTAAAGAAAAATCAAGTTCAAATCTTATCTCAGACATTTTCTAGTTATAGAACAATTGGTAAATCATTTAATCTCCTGAAGCTTCATTTTCTCCTTATCTGAAATGGGGTTAATAATAACACCTATTTCTGAGAGTTGTTGTAAAATGCAACAAATATATGCAAAATATTTTGCAAACCTTAAAGCATTATACAAATTTTAGCTATTACTGTTTCTGCTTTCTCTAACTTTCTTCTATTCGTTCTTGTAGTGTTTTTGTTTGTTTTATTTTATTTTATTTTATTTGGCAAGGCAATTGGGGTTAAGTGACTTGCCCAAGGTCACACAGCAAGTGAGTATCATGTTTCTGAGGCTGGATTTGAACTCAGGTCCTCCTGACTCCAGGGTCGGTGTTCTATTCACTGCGCCACCTAGTTGCTCCCTCTTGTAGTGTTTTTGGCCAACACATTCAGAAGGGGGCAGGGGGTGGTGCAGAGAAGAGAGAGTTAAGTTTATGATTCTACTTAGAATTATTGTAGTTATTTTCTTAGATCACCTTGGCAGCAAAGTGATTCAGTAAAGTGTCAGACTTGGAGGCAGGAAGATCTAAATTCAGATCCTGACTTAGACACTTACTAGCTATATGTCCCTGGGAAATTCACCTAACCTATCTTGCTTTAGTTTCCTCATCTATAAAATTGGGATAAAAATGGTGCATACCTCACAGGGTTGTTATGAGGATCAAATAATACAACAAATGTTTGCTTTGCAAACCTTAAGATATTATGTAAATGCCAGTTTCTTCTTTCTTTTTTAAAAATAAAATTAGCTAATGGTTTATCTATTTTATTGTTTTTTTAAAAATAGCTCTTGGTTTTATTTGTTAGTTTAATGGGTTTTTTTATTTCCAATTTTGTTTATCTTTCCTTTGATTTTCAGGGTTTTTATTCTGGTATTTGTTTGGGGTTTTTAAATTTGTTAATCTTTTAGTTTTTAGTTTAATGCCAAATTTGTGATCCTGCTCTTTCCCTCTTTTATAGGCATAAGCATTTAAAGATATAAAATTTCCCTTAGGTACAACTTCGGCTACATACTACAGATCTTGGTGTATTGTCTCATTGTTGTCATTGTCTTTAGTTAAATTATTGATTATTTTTATAGTTTGTTTTTTGAATCACTCATTCCTTAAGATTAAGTAATTTCATTTTCAATAATTTTTAATCTGTTTCAAAAATTCTTTATTGAATATGATTTTATTGCATTATGATCAGAAAAAGATATGTTTAATATTTCTACTTTTGTTTGCAAGGTTTTGATATCTAATACATGGACAGTTTTTGTGAAGGCACCATGCATAGCTATGATATAGGTGTAATCCTTAGTTTTCCTATTCGATATGCTCCAGAGGTTTATCATGTCTAACTTTTTCTAAAATTCTATTCATCTCCTTTATATCTTCCTTGTTTATTTTATGGTCAGAATTATCTAAGACTGAGAGGTGGTAAATTGAGGTCCTTGAGGCACTATTATGGTTTTGGTATCTATTTCCTCCTGTAACTAATTTAATTTTTCTTTAAGAATCTAGGTGCTATTCTCTTTGGTGCATATATATTCAATATTGCTACTAATTCATTGTCTATGGTACATTTTAGCAAAATGTAGAACTATTTTGCTTTTCCTTTGTCGGAGGTCATGATTGCTACCTTTACTTTTTTTTTTTTACTTCAGTGGAAACATATAGAATCTCTCCAGCTCTTTATTTTAAACTCTGTATATCTCTGTGTTTCAAATGTATTTCTTGTAGACAACATATTGTTGGAATTTGGTATCTAACCTATTTTGTTATCCTCTTCCATTTTATGGGTGAATTCATCCCATTCATTGTCACAGTTATGATTGCTAACTGTTCATTTCCCTCTATCCTATTCTCTTATACTTTTCCTTCTCTTTTTTCCCTTGGCCTTTCTTTAAAAGTTCATTTTGTTTATGACCATTGCTTCCTTTAATCTATCATCTCTCTTATCCCCACCACCCTCCCTCTTTCCCTGTTGGGTTAGATGAATTTCTGTGCCCAACTGTAATGTATTTGTATTCTTCCCTCCTTTAAACAGTTCATATGTGAGTGAAGTTCAAGTGTCAAGATCATGTAAACATAGTAGAATTACACCCTGGCCCTATATCTATTTGAATTCCTTCTATGCTCCCTAGTAATGATAAAGTTCTGAAGAGTTACATGTATTATCTCCCCATATAAGAATATAAACAGTTTAAACTTGTTTAGTCCCATACATTAGTCATGTTTACCTTTTTTATGCTCCTTTTGAGCCCTTTGTTTCAATGTCAGATTTTTTATTCTGGTCTGGTTTTTATTTGTTTGGTTTTTGTTTAGTTTGTTTTTTAAATCAGGAATGCTTGAAAACCCTCTATTTCATTAAAATAATTTTATTCATTATTCTGTTTTTCCCTCTGTACGATTATCCTAGATTCTGCTGGGTAGATTGTTTTTAATTTTAATCCTAGATCCTTTGCCTTCTGGAATATATTCCAAGCTCTTTATTTCTTTTGGTGGTGGTTGCTAAATCTTATTTGATCCTGATTGTGGCTCCATGATACTTGGAATTCTTTCATTTTGGATACTTGGAGTATTTTTTCCTTGACCTGAGAGCTCTGAATTTAAGCTGCAATATTCCTGGGAGTTTTCATTTTTGGTTTTCTTTCATGGGATGACCAATGAATTCTTTCAATTTCTATTTTGTCCTTTAGTTCTAAGATATCTGGGTAGTTTTCCTTTATGATTTCTTGAAATATGATGTGTAGGTTTTTTTTTTTTAGTCGTGGCTTTCAGGTAATTCAATGATTCTTAAAAATATATTTATCCTTGATTTGTTTTCTAGGTCAATTGTTTTTTTCTATGAGATATTTAACATTTTCTTTTTTTTTTTAGTCTTTTGATGTTGTTTTGTTATATCTTGATGTCTCATGGAATAATTATCTTCCATTTGGCCAATTTTAATTTTCAAGGAGTTATTTTCTTCAGCAAGATTTTGTATCTTTTTTTATATAAAACTGTTAATTCTCTTTTTCATATCTTTCTTCCATAGCTCTCATTTCTTTCTCCATTTTTTTCCTTTACCACTCTCATTTGGTTTAAACTTTTTTTCTCTTTAAAATTTTTTTTTCTTTAATTCTTTTAGGAATTCTCGTTGGGATTGTATACAATCTGCATTTTTCTTTGAGGCTTTGCTTATAGATGTTTTCGACTTATTGTCTTTTGTGTTTCTGTCTTGAGCTTCCTTGTCACCATAATAGTCCTTCATGGTTAAGTTCTTTCTTTCTACCTTCTTTCCTTCCTTTCTTTCTCATTTTCCAGCATACTTCTTGACTTTGGACTTAATGTTAGTGTTAGGCTCTGTGCACTTCTTGGGTGTGGGCATGAGTGGTAGTTGTCTGGCCTAAGTGTCTGACCTTTTATGTCCTTGGGTCTGTTGGCCTGTAAGTAGTGGAGTTTCAGTAGACTGATGCTGGATTCAGTTACTGTTAGTCCAGTGAGAGGTTCTGCAGGTTTAGAATGGTTGAACTGCTGGCTCTCCTTTGGTCTAGCACTCCTGCCATGATTATTCCATTGCAGGCTTATATTCTGGGCTAAAGGTTAGAACTGAGTTGCCACTCTACTTCTGGGTTGAGCCATACAGCTACTTATTCCTTGCTCAGCATACAACCAGGACCCACACTTTCTCGTGACTTCTCTGCCTTGGATCTGTGACTCAGAAATGGGAGATAGAGCTGCCCGATGGCACCTATTCCTATATCCCTGGCTAGTTCAGGGATCCCCTGAAATCTCTTTCTGCACTGATACTTCCTACCCTAGTGCCCTGTTTCTGCCTCTTTTCTGCCCCTGGAATGCTTCTTACTACTGCTGCTGGTGTTCCTAGATAGGCCCCATCCCCACGATCTTCAAATTCCACCACCCCTGTCTTTATCTTTGTCTCCTTAAGGTGCCCTGAGCTGTAAAAGTGACTTAGTGTAACTTTTCCTTGGTTTTCCCATCAGAATTCAATCTGGTGCCTTTTCTAGGTCACTGCTTTGCCCCTTATCTAATTCCATTTCTACATGATATCCCCCTGCAGTAGGGGCAATATCTATTCTTGCATTTACTCAATATCTACTATTTGGGACCAAGAGTAGTAAGACTGGAAGATTCCATCCACATTGGTAATTTTTCCTATAAAGGTAGTGGAATTGTCCTTAAGATTTCATGGTCCCAAGACCTGAGGTTCAAACCATTGACATAGCTCCCCAGTATATTAAGAGAAAAGACTTGTACATTAGTAATCAGTTGTCCTTAGGTTTGATGAATGTCCAGCTGCCTTTTGAGTCAACACACTCTTTTGCCTGGGTACACCATGGTGTCAAGTATAGAAGTGAGGGGAGCTGTGCCCAATTGAATTAATGGTGTATCTTTGGCAAATATTTATTTCATGCTATTGTTGAGTAAACTTTTTTTTAAAGTTAAATATTCTATGAGTGTCTCTTGTTCTGATCTCAAGCCTAAGTCAAGCCTGGCCCAGAATACCGTCCAAATACTTGAAGATAGCTGTGAAGCCCCGCTCAAATCTTCTTTTCTCCAGATTAAACATCCTTAGTTCCTTCAAGGGATCTTTATGGTCTCTAGCCTCCTTACCTTTCTGGTTTTCCTCCTCAGGATATGCTACAGTTTGTTAACACCATTACTAAAATATGGTGCCTAGAATGAAGTATAACATTTACTGTGTGTTTGAGTAACATAGTTACCAAGTTCGATGATCTCTTCCTCTACTGTTTAATTAATTAGAGATCCATGCAACAGTGTAGAAATAGCACATCTTTATTTAGATTTGGAAATAGAAGTCCAAAAAAGGAAAGAGAGATAAAGATAGGGTCAGAGCAGAAGAAGAGAGTAGATTTGGTAAAAGTGACCAAGGTCAACTCTTAATCATCTGCCTGCAGAGGGACCTCATGGCACACATTTAAGACTGTGGCAGCTTCCCTCTTGCCACCCAGTACACTTTCAACTATTTCCCTCTCCCACTGAGTTCTTGCATATTTAAGGAGTGTGAACCAATTTTAATATTAGTCTTGGCCAAACATAATTTTAATGGTAAAACTTCAGCCACTTAAAAAACAAAAACAAAAACCTTTGTAGTGTTTCCAAAGCCAAATATAAATGACATTTATATACCTATCCAATCTGCTTGTCATTGTTTTGGCATATATATCCCACTGTTCACATCCATTGGGTGGATAAATGAGAGTCGACAGTGTACTGTCTGTCTTTGTTTTCCTTAGGGCTCACTTGTTTGTCCTCTGGGGTAGAATGAAGTGATAACAGAAAACAGTTCATTTGGTACCATCATCTTGGGTTCTTTTACTTGAGGACGTGGCCGTCTGTTGGATGCCATCAGCTATATTGGATGGCATATTGGATGCCACCAACTTCTGAAAGAAATATCACTAAAGAAGCTTAGAGATATCAGGGTAGAAACAAACAATCCGTAAAGAGCCTTGATTATGTATCACTCACATTAGAATTCTGATCTGAAGAAAAAGTAGAGGAGATGTATTTTAGATGCCAATGAAATCGCTTCTCTGAGTATTTGAAAATTTCTAACTATTTATTAAATTTGAGGTTTTAGTAAAATCAGCCTTGCTCTCTTCTGCTGTAACTATTCCATCTCTCTTCTTCTGCTGCCAGATTTCTCAGGAGAGTGGGCTGCACTTCCTGACTCTGTTTCTTCCACCACCCACTCACTGCTCAAACATTTGAAATTACACAGCCTTTTCTATTCTTTATTGAAGCTGCTCTCTCAAAAATCACCATTGAATCTTTAATCATCAAAACAAGTGGTCTTTTCTACAACTTCATTCTCTTTGATCTGTCTACAACATTTAACACTGTTGATCACATTCCTCCTTCTTAACACTTTCTCTTCTCTTGGTTTCTATCATTCTGTGCTATCTCATTCCTCCTTTGACCTCTCTGGCCACTTCTACTGGCTCTTTTGCTAGTTCTCCGTTTACTTTCAGGTCCCTGAATATGAGCAGATTGCAATATTTAATCCTTGATCAAATAAAAATATATTTAAAACTCTTTTCAAACCTTACAACATGCTGTATAAATGTTATACTGGCCCCCTAACCTGGCTTCCTTCTGGCTCCTGGGTTCATAGTACTCAACAGGTAATCGGCTAACATAACTCATAGCTCATAAGCTCCTATTTCCACTGACTTTACCAAGCAAGCTAGAATAAATCAGTTGCCATTATAGTAAAACAAAGAACATTTACTTGTTTTTTAATTTTTCTTTTTTATTATGAATATAATTATATCAACAAACATAAATATTTCAATACACAAAGAAAAACAAATAAGGAATTATACACGAACTCCTGTTATATATATAGTTTGGCTTTTTTTCCCATTACATACATTTTTGAGCTTTTTTAAAAATAATTCAGATTTAACATGGTAGTACCAACATTGTCCTACTTGTATGTATCCCCCTGTGAACTTTCTACTGCTCATATCTATTTATTTTTAAATGATTCATTTTCTTCCTTTTCTTTGGTATTACTACCATTACCACCCTAAAACCAGTCTCCTCACCCTTACTCACCAAAGTACAATAAAAGCCCTCCCTTGTAACAAATAATTGTCTCTTTAGTGTTCTAACATTTTCCTAGGTGTTTTTTGTTTGTTTGTTTTTAAAGTTAAAATCACTGGCCTGTAGTTTGCAGTCTCTGTCCTCTTTCCTTTTTTTTCCCCCGAAAATCAGGGCACTGTCCTTTTCCAGTCTTGTAGTACCTTTCTCTATTTTCCAAGATCTTTCAAATATTAATGACAGTGTACTGCTCAGCCGGCCCACCAGCCAGTATCCAAGGATGTAGGTCTTCTTCACTAGGTACTTTCAATTCAAGGCTAACTAGATGCTTTTTTGCTAGCTCCCTGTTTATTATAGGCCTCAACTCCTAGCCATTTTCCTCCCTTCCAGTACAGAGAAACAAGCAGCAAAATAATTGTTCTAACCACCCCAAACAAAGGTCCTATCCAGCACTGTGTTGATGAATTTTTAATAGCTGGCTCTCTGGGAAAAAAATATATGCATGGCATAATTTAAAACTCAATCTGCCTTATTAACATTTTCTCCATCATGTTCTTCAATTTAGATAACCAAACAACAAATCAAACCATGATTTGTAGTTTGCTAATTTCTGAAGTGTAAATGTCCACACAAAAATTTTAACAATTGGCTTTAGCAAGCAGAGCTGGCTCCAGCACACCACTGGTTCTATCTTTCCTTTAGTGCTCCTTTTCCTACCAAGATAATTTAAAAATAACCCATTCCATTTGATTTCTTGTAGCTTTTTTTTTTCCTATCAGCCTCAGTTCATTCTCATCTTTAGCAGTCTTGATAATATTTTTACAGGATCATGCCATACTTCTATATTAATCCTCTGTTACCTGGTTTTGCTTCCATTCTGTACGTTTCTTTACAAAAAAAAAATTTAAATCTGGTGAGTTTCCTGTGTATCCACATTGATCTCTTCAGACAACACCCATTTTTCTTCTTCAATGTAATTATTTCTCTTTAGGTCTTCAGAATTTCATTTCTGAACATCTCCCATCCCTCCTGGGCTGACTTCCCTGTGTAGCAGTTTAGTCCATGTGACCAATTGCTTTTCCTCTGAAACATCTGAAATCTGTTTTTACAAAACCTAGGGTGCATTTCAAGACTATGCCTGGATTTCCTCTCCTCTATCTTGCCCTAGGATGGAGTAATCACTTTCTTTTAGGGTTCCTGTGAGTTATTTCCATCTCAGCAACCAGTGAGAAATAGTGATAATTAGATTAGTGAGAATCAGATCCTAAGATTGATGATGAATGATGTTTCCTAACTCTTGGAGGTATAGAATGAGACATACAATTTCATATGCAGCCAATGTATGAATTTGTTTCTATGACTATGCTAAGTGCCTTACAAATATTCTCTTTGATCATCACAAGCCTGAGAAGTAGGTGCTATTATTATCTCTATTTTACAGATAAAGAATCTGAGTCAAACAGGGTTAAGTGACTTGCTCAGGGACACACAGTTAATAAGAGACTGAGACTGGATTTGAACTCAGCTCTTCCTGATTCTAGGGCAGCACACTATTTACTGTGTCATCTAGATGCTTCACAATGACTATGAAGGCAGCTGAAGCAGGTGGAGCACTTAGAGCTTGGTTAGACATCAAAGACACCAAGGTCATCCACTGTATCCCAAGCCATCACCAGTCCTCTTGACTTTGTCTTGCTACTGAACTTTGATGACTCTGGAAGAGAAGGCAAGGCCAATGACTTCATGCAACTCTGCCTCACTTAAATCCAATTTATGTGTAAAGCAAAAAACATTTATCCATACAATTTTACCATTTTTACCTATCTCAAAAGTTCAGGCAAGTGATAAAGCAGCAGGTGTGGATAAAGTGGGAGCTGTAGTCATAACCCTGCATATAGGTGGCCTAGGCCATAAGATCATCTTCTCACTGGAAGCAACAGTGGGATTTGGCAGTCCCTTGGGGGACTGAGCAGCCTTTTAAGGACCACATTGCTCACCTGCTGGTATGAGGAAGGGGCTAGAAAATGTACCCTAAAAATTGTCCCCTTCACCTAACCCTAGCCTGCCAACAGCAGCAGATGGGGATCCCACCCTTATTTGAAACATGACAAAATGTACAGAAACTTCTGCAAAAATGATTCCACTCACCATTGGTACATGGAATGTGTGCATGCTTATGGACACACAAAATCTGGTAGACCTGATATCATGGTCAGCTACTGCACTGATGGTAAATTATTTAACTTGAAAAGGCTACAAACCAAGGCTGAAGTGGAGGCAGATTTGGTGCATGAATTTTTGTTTACAGATGATTGTGCACTTACGGCAACCTCTGAAGCCAAGCAACAAAGTCAAGCAACAAAGTATGGATTGATTCTCTACCACTTGTGCTAATTTTGGCCTAATAATTAAAACCAAGAAAACACAGATTCTCCACCAGCAAGCACCACACCATCCATACATGGAACCATGAGTTGCCACAAATGGAGAAATTTTGAATACAATGGATAAGTTCACTTATCTTGGCAGTATACTTTCCAGGGATGTACACATAGATGATGAGGTCAACACACGCATTGCCAGAGCTAGCTCAGTGTTTGGGAGGCTCCAAAGGAAAGTGTAGCAGAGAAGAGGTATTAGACTGCCTACCAAACTGAAGATCTACAGAGCTATTGTGCTGACCTCATTGTCGTATGCCTGTGAAACCTGGACGGTATATCAGTACCATGCCAGGAAACTGAATCGCTTCTATTTGAATTGTCTTAGGAAGATTCTGAAGATCACCTGGCAAGTTAAGGTACCAGACGCTGAGGTCCTTTCTCAACCTAAACTTCCAAGCACACAAATTCTGCTATAGAGAGTGTGACTCTGCTGGGCTGGTCATGTTGTTCAAATGCCAAACGTACATTTGCCTAAAAGACTATTTTATGGAGAACTCACACAAGGTGGGCATTCCCATGGTAGTCAGAAGAAGCAATACAAGGACACTCTCGACGAGGTCCCTCTGAAAAGCTTTGGAATCAATCATGTGACATGGGAGACACTGGCAAAGGACTGCCCAGCATGGCATACCCACATCAAAGAAGGCACTGTGCTGTGTGAGTGAAGCAGAGTTGCAGGAGCTCAAAAGAAACATGAGATGCACAAATTGAGAGACATCTCCACTCCAAATGTTCATGTGGACTATTTGTAGAGCCTTCTGGGCTTGTATTGGTCTGATCAGCCACAGTTGGACGTACTCTACTGTGACATGGTAGTGTCATTTTAGTCCTCTTCAAGAATGAAGAACAACAAGGGGCAGCTAGGTGGCACAGTAGATAGAGCACCAACCCTGGAGTCAGGAGGACCTGAGTTCAAATCCGGTCTCAGACCAGACACTTGACACTTACTAGCTGTGTGACCTTGGGCAAGTCACTTAACCCCAATTGCCTAAAAAAAAAATAGTGCCATACTTCAACCATCATTCTGACCCACCAAAAAAAAAAAAGAATGAAGAACAACAAATATGTGTTTTTTATTTTTTGGTGGAGGCAGAGTGCTAGATCCATGATTCCACAAATGTATGGAGCTCCCAGTGTGGAATGTACAACTCAACAACTCCTCCGCAATTAGAATCTTAGAGAATTGCTTGGAGACACTGATAGGTAAAGTGCCTTTAACATGGTCAGAGACAGGACTTGAACCAGTTCTTAAGTCCTAGGTCAGCTCTTTACCTCCTTTGTCATGAGGCTGCTTATGTACATGTGTATGTAGGTTTATTGGTATATGTATTACAGTTCATATTTATATATTCTATAGCCTATAAGTATATATTTATTGTATTATTGTCTATAAAGTAAGTCTGTTTGAGTTACTCTCCCACTCCACATGTAATAAAGTGGCATGGATAGACAGATAACAAGGTCTGATATCTGAAAAGCCTCATTCCACGTCTCTAAAAGGAAATTGAAGCAATTCCTACCTTTGTGGAATAGAAGATGAGTCTTGGCCAATAGCCCACCAGAGGGGAGCAGGCAGAATTCAGGACAGCTGTGGCTAGGCAATCACTCTTTCCCTCTTCTATCTCCAAGAGAGATGTTGGGGCTAGAATTACACCTCAAATATTTGTAGACTATGGATACAATTCTCTTGTTTAGGGATTCAGAATAAAAGCTACTTTTCCTGATCTCTTGTAAGGGGAGGGTAATAGTTTATTCTTCCCAGCTTAATTCTCTCCCACCAGATGATTGATACATACACAAAAGCATTTCATGTAATAAACAAATACATTTGTCCAAGCAAACAATAAATAGAAATCAGAGAAGTTATATAGATTATAGTAGGTGAAAAAATACATGAGATAAATGAGTTCATCAGGAGTGAGCTAAAATCTTAGCTCAACCAAAGAGATAGCAATCAATGGGGGACACTGCTTTTTTTAAAGCAGTGTCTGGGGTTACAGGGTCTAGGACTCAATGGATATGGTGGGGGCTCGCTTCTTTCACTTACCTGTAACTTTTACTCTTCCATTTGCCATTCAAAAGTTTGAACCTCTTTCTAGCTCATTTCTCTACTTCTCTCTCTTTCTTCAAAGTGTTTCCATACTTATTTACTGTCAACAGCTCAGAAGTCTCTCAGGCAATCAGGAGTCACATCTCCCTTCATGTACATAGCACACTTTGCCTGAGCAAGGGTGTTGTATCTATTTATCTATATCAATATCCATATCTCTATCATCTCTATCTAGATATAAACACACATATATAATCTATAAATATATACTGTATATACACATACATATATATCTACATATATAGATACACATCTATAAACATATGCTATACATACATATATATGTGTGTGTAAATCTAAATATGTTTACATATATATATATATATGTATACACACACACACATAAATATGAAATCTCCCTAAGACTGTAAGACTCTCTATGGCAGGGGCCCTTACATCTTTTTCTATATCAGCCTAGCACAGAGCCCAGCTACATAATAAGCTCTCTGTAAATGTTCGTTGCTGCAACTGATAAGAAAATACTTTTCATGCTGCATTCTCTGGCTTAGTTTTTTAATTTTCACCCAGCCAGGCTTGTGCTGTTTGTTTCTAAAAACAAAACAAGACCATTCATTAGCATCTCTTTCACATGGAAATATATAATTGTAATTTTCATCCTGATTCAAGCACAGCATTAGGGATGAAATAATCAGCTCCTGAAATACTGTAATCAAAATATTGCTGGACTTTTCTTGCCTCTGCTTATGGAGACAGGGGTAGAAGTATGTTGAAAGATAGACCTAGTGTATGAACTAGACAGTTTCCAAGTATCCTCTGTCCCCTGAGGTAACCTCTAGGTAAGGACAGTATAAAACCAGCAAGTGACAGAGTAAAACTGAAATTTTGCCATCTGATATTTCAAAACTTGGAACAAGTTCCCAACAGAAGCCATGTTTCCAGGTATCAATTAGCTCTGGTAGCACAGAAAATACAAATTGAAATTTTATTTATGACACCATCTAAGCCCCAGGCAACTTATTAAGATCAGTGACCCAATAGATTGATGCCACTTTGGGACTAATATTTTTTCAAGCTTCGAAAAGCAGAGGATATTAATTTGAAGCTCTTTAGCCATTTTGATATTAGGTATGATTTTTAAGGATTTCTACTTTTGAGACAGTGTGAGTTTTTTTCCTCTTAGAGGGTGTGTGTGTGTGTGTGTGTAAGTTCTGATTGGTGGAATTAATGAAAGAGGACTAGAGGGTTGAAAAAGGGATAGTCAGTTCTCTCCATGTATTTAAATAAATTTTTTAAAAAGATGATATATAGTTTTTTTGCTTAACTGTACTTCATGTTGAGGAAGAGGTAGTCAGTTCTCTCCATGTATTTAAATAAAATTTAAAAAGATGACACATAATTTATTTCGCTTAACCCTACTTCATTTTAAGGAAGGGTTCTGTTGGGTATGTTGAGAATGGAATGAGGGGAAGTTGTTAAGAAATGATAATGTTAAAAACAGCAATAAAACATTTTAAAGGCCATAGATCTTACTGCAAGTGATTGCCTTGTACTCATCAATATGTTTAGATATTACATTGAAAAGCATGACATTTCATAGGAATTGGAGCTATGCCTAATATATCCTACACCAAAGAATAAGTGTCTTCACTATGGAAAAATAAAACTCTTCCTCACTAGCCTGGGCAATGACCTTAAAGTTCACTCAGGGGCAGGCACTATGTTACATACTTTAAATACTCATGAGATTTGAGATTATCTTAGTTTTGTCTGTTATCTCTATTTTTGGTCATCTCCTTCTGAACTATATCTTACATTTTACACAAATATCATATAGGACTAATGACTGTACCTTTGCAATGTCATTCAAATGTGTTCCACTGAAACTGCTCTAATGTCCACCTTCATTACCACCCACCTGGACTATTGAAATAGCCACCGAACTTTTTGGAGGCAGCTATGTGGCTCAGTGGATAGATGCTGGGCCTGGAGTCAGAAAGACCTGAGCTCAAATGCGGCCTCAGATGCTTACTGGTTGTGTGACTCTGGACAAGTCACTTAACCTCTGTTTGCCTTAATCCCTGGAGGAAGAAATGGCAAACCATCTCAGTATCTTTTCCAAGAAAATCTCATGGACAATATAGTCCATGGGGTCATACGACTGAACAGCAACAGATTCCACTCTACCTTCCAACCCATACTTCATACTATTATCAGGAATCTACTTCTCAAAAAATCTTCAGTGATTTTCTATTGCCTAAAGTTTAAATTCCTTTGCTATATACTCAATCTCTCTCTCTGTCTCTCTCTCTGTTTCTCTCTTTCTCTGTCACTGTCTCTCTCTGTCTCTGTCTCTGTCTGTCTCTTTGTCTCTCTCTGTCTCTCTCTGTCTCTCTCTCTCTCTCATCAATTTGGATTCTGCCAGTTCTCCCCTGGACTTCTAATGGTAAGGAAGAGAGATTTCTTTTCCCATCCCATCACCTGCAGCTATGGCAGCTATATAAATATGGTAGCAAGAACTTGTGCTTTCCCAGGTGAGCCTGAAAATGGATCTGAAGTTCTTGGCTGCCTCTTTTATTTTGTGTTTTCTTCCTTCACCCCAGCTCATGAATAATAGTACTGAGAAATGGATGCTTCTAGCCCTGGTGGTAACCTCACAAATTCAAGAGGCAGGGATTTTATGATTTGGTGTTGGCTATCTTTCAAAGTAGAAGCTACACCAGAACCAGGAGAAGCTTCCAGGAGGATGCTTCAACTGAAAGCACTAAGAAAGCCTAAGCTATGTCTTGCTAGGATGTATGGTCTTGTATGTTGTGCAGCTAGCAGAAGTCAAAGGCAAAAAGTGAAATATTTTGTTTGGCAGTTTACAAATTACATATGTCTTTGGGTTCCAAGACAATATGGTTAAGTGTGATGGGCTATTGCTTTGTTTTAATTTTGGGTTAATTTCCATTTAAGTAATTTGTCTTTTAATAATTTATTTTGTGACAGGAAATAAATAGTTTTTTTTCTACCTATCTACTTTGATTGTTCAGTGTCTTTTCTAGAAGGTATCCTGTTAATTCCTTTTGAGGATGCCACAGACATGAAATATACCGAAGCTTTCTTTGGGTGGGATTTTCCCCCAGAACTCTGTAGTGTGGGCAATGGTCCAGAAAAACTAGAGCCCTTGTGGGTAGAAGGGCTCTTCTGGCCTGTGGAAAGCAATGGGAATCCTCAATTTGGAGCTAGAAAGCACCTTGGGGATCATCTAGACCTATACTCTCATTTTTCAAATGAAGAAATTGAGGATCAGAGAATTAAAGTGGTGTGCCTAAGGTCACCCAGGTAGCAAAACAGAGATGAAAATGCATGTCTCCTGGCTTCCAATCTGGTCCTCTTTCTTTTTAAAAATTTGCTATATTTTGCTACTTTCATTATGAATGTAATTATCAACACACATGAACATTTCAATCTGTTGTTTAATCATTTAGTCATGTCCAACTCTTTGTGACCCCATATCATACCAGGCCCTTCTATCCTCCTCTATCTCCTGAAGTCTGTCCAAGTTCATGTTCATTGCTTCCATGACATTCATCTATCCATCTCATCCTCTGCTATCCCCTTCTCCTTTTGCCTTCAATCTTTCCCAACATCAGGGTCTTTTCCAATAAGTCCTATCTTCTTATTATGTGGCCAAACTATTTAAGCTTCAGCTTGGTATTTGTCCTTCCAAAGAGTCTGAATTAATTTCTTTAAGTATTGACTGATTTGATCCCCTTGCTGTCCAGGGACTCTTAAAAGTCTTCTCTAGCACCAAAATTCAAAAGCATCAATTCTGAGGCACTCAGCTTTCCTTGTAGTCCAATTCTCATAGCCATTCATTATTACTGGAAAAACCATAGCTTTGACTATACGGATCTTTGTTGGCAAGGTGATGTCTCTGATTATGTTATCCAGATTTGCCATAGTTTTCCTTCCAAGGAGTAAGTGTCTTTTAATTTCATGGCTGCAGTTGCTGTGTACAATGATCTTTGAGCCCAAGAATATAAAATCTGATATGACTTCCATTTGTCTCCCTCTATTTGCCAGGAAGTGGTGGGACCACTTATCATGATCTTAGTTTTTTTGTGTGTGTGTTAAGCTTCAAGCCAGCTTTTACACTCTCCTCTTTCACCCTCATCAAGAGGCTTCTTAATTCTTCTTCACTTATTGCCTTCAGAGTGGTATTGTCTTAAAATCTAAGATTGTTGATATTTCTCCCAGGCAACCTTATTTCTGACTTTTGATGAGCTATGCAAGCCCCTCCACCACAACAAGAGAGTGATCCAGGAGGTACCATTTCAATATACAAAGAACCAAAAATAAGAAGTAAAATTGTGAAGTATATGTTAGATTTCATAAGGTAGTAACAAGATTGTTTGTCCGGTATCCTTCCACCACATGATTCTGCCTCTCAAGGGTTTGATTCAACGTAATTAAATTCTCTAGTCATTTACTGAAGAAAAGAATGGCAACACCTACAGAAGAGCTGCATTAGGATGTGGGATGATCCCGTCAACCCCTATAAGTACTTTTACTATTCAAAGATGATGATTATAATCACATAACCATCTTCTGGGGTAGTCCTGAGTTAGGGGATTGGAGTATCAAGCCCCCTTTAAGACATCATTTATTGGGTAACATGTCTGATTTTAGCTCAGCAAAACATTCTTGTTTTGTCTGTTTCTTGAGGTTAAAAGATCATTACATTAATATGTCAAAGTAAGGGATTTTCACTCTCTCATTTTTCACACTTCCTAACATTAACATCTCTACGCCCTCTATGTAGACTAAGTGCTATTATCAGCTCTCACAACTAGTGAGCCATACCAGACTAGGACATTCGTTCCAAAATAACATATATTATGCCTTGATTTTTTTGGTGAGAGTTCCCACAAATAACCTTGCTTCTGGCTATAATCTAAATAAACCATGTCCTTGGAGTCAGCCCAAGTTCTGCTTTTGGGCTAAGCACAAAAGTGTCTTCTTGAATCTATAAATGTGTAGACATCCTCACATGGACAGCCTTATATGTAGGCAGAGTAGTGGTGTGGTTCAAAGTCCCAAGGCCCCACCCTCCCAAAGACTCCCTCCACTGAGATAACTGAAATGCCACTGTTATTGTTTAATTCCATTATGTCTTTCTGAGATCCTCTATTAAAATGCAACTAATCCTGATAAAGGCATGTCACATTTAATCACAGACATGTTGAAGTAGATGAATTTGCAATGTAAAAATACTGAGCTTAGGACAGTATTTCACGCACACACACACACACACACACACACACACCAGCTCCCACCCCTTCTGCCTAGTACAGGCCTTTGCACATTAAAAAAAAAAAAGTTAATTGGTACAGGGAGCTCCCAGTGAGAAACTCCCTTTACCTATGAAAATTAGTACCTGTTCTTCAATTTATAGACCAAAAGGTTTGCTTATGGCATTGAGAAGTTACGTCAGAGGTGGTGAACTTGCAGCCTTGAGGCCAAATGTGACCCTCTCCATCCTCAAGTTCAGTCCTTTGACTGAATCCAAACTTCACAGAACAAATCCCCTTAATAAAAGGATTTGTTTGTAAAAGTTAGACTCAGTCAAAAGGCCGTACTTAAGGACCTAGAAGGACACATGTGGCCTCAAGGTGGCAGGTTCTCCAACCCTGGGTTAAGTAATTCATCCAGGGTAACTAGCTAGTATGTGTATGAGGTGGGATTTTAATTCTTGACTTGAAAGTTATGAGCTATAGTGGATTAACCCACCTGGGTGACAATATTAAGTTTGGCATTAATATGGCAAGCCCCTATGAGCATGAAATCACTGGTTTGCCTGAAGAGGGGTAAACTGGTTCCCATGCTCATCAGAATGGGACCAAGCCCATTAACATCTACTGTGCTTCTAGTGGAGGCAAGATAGGAGACCCAGTCTTTAAAAAAAAATTAATTTAACTAGCTGTGTGACCCTGGGCAAGTCACTTAACCCCAAATGCCTAACAAACAAAAACAAAAACAAAAACAAAAACAAAAAAACCAAACCAAAACAAAAAAATTAATTTGAGTAGAAATAGCAAAAATCAATGAAGAAATATGAGAACATTTTACGTATAGAGAGACTCAAGATGACAAGAAAGAGGAAAAGAGAGAAAAATGGGCAGATGAGAATCATGTTGAAGGGGAAACTCAGAAATGGAGTAGGTCAAAGCTCTTGGCCAATCAGTACTGAGATTGGGCCTATGAGGGGCTGCTACCTTCCAGCCTGGGCAAGATACGGAGACCGAATCTCAAAAAAAAAAATTGCCTAAGTAAACAAGGTTTTATTGAAAAATCAAAACAATGAATCAATTTCAGTCATGATCCATCATCATAACCAAAATTAGTTCTGTTTTGGGCTAAAGTGTAATGCTAGAGGTGTAAGAGGCTTTAGAGACACTCAAATCCATTTCCTTCATTTCTTTGTTGAAGAGACTTGTGTCCTCAAGAAGCTAAGTAATTTGCCCAAAGTCACATAGAACCAGGGCTCCTGACTCATAGATCAGCAGTCTTTCCACCACAGCATTTTCAGAATCCTAAACAAAATCTTTGATTAGTCATTTGCTCACAGCCACCTTAGATGTCAGCTCATAATCCAGTTTTAAACATGAGGAAACTGACATGCTAAAAATGTTAAATGAGTCGATGGGCAAAGCTGGCAATAGAAGCCAGTGCCTCTAAATCCCCCACTTATTGCCCAGAGGGCTATACTACCTCAGTCTTTTGGTTATAAATAGGATATAGCTGACAGGTGGGCTGCTTTCCTCTTTTTTAATAGTATCTTAAGCCAACACTAACATGATATTGGAGTTTCTCTGAAAACATGTAGTTCAAATCATGACTTGCCTCAATGACACAGTGTTTTTGTATTTGCTTATGAAGTTAATATTCCCAAAACCCATATTGCAGGGACTAGGCATAGATTTGGTCACTAAAGAGAACTAACTTCCTTCCAGTTCGGTGTGTAGGCATGATAAACCTGATCCAGCAGCAAGAAGCAAAGGGCCAGTGTCTTCTGTACACATAGAGGCTCTTAGGAAAGCCTGGAATAGGCTATTCTCTATCACTAGGCCTGCTCCTCACATTCCTGTCATTGAGTCACTTTAAAGGCTTGGCTGGGGCTCACCATTTTTTCCATTCTTATGCCAATGCTATTTGTAGTTCAAACACCTGTTGCTATAATGTGCTAGGCTGCAAACGCTGAGCATAGATTCTTTGTAGTATGCTACTAACCCAAGCTCATTTAGAGTGTCTGGCTTTGTTCAGTTATTCCATGCTAACCATCAGTAGACATTTTAATATCTTTTAACTGTGTGTTTTCATTGAGTTGAGCAGGAAAATGCTTATTTTATCAGGTTCTCATAGCCCTAAACCATTCTTGGATCATAAAACAAGACTTTTGACAATATGATCTCCACACCATTGCCAGGTTAGCGTTTTTAGTTGATTGCACTGATCATTGTACTTCTCTACTCAAAACCTTGGATGGCTCCCTATCAGGTACTAACTAAAGTCCAACCTCCTGAACCTGGCATTCAAGGCTCAGGCATAAATTGGCTGTAGCTTACCTTTCCAACCTTATCTCTCATAACTACCTTTATCATGTTTCAGCCAAACTGGATCATTTACTGTGCCTTGAACCCAATACTTCCCCACTTCTCTCAATCTCTCTCTCTCTCTCTCCCTCTCTCTCTCAACTCTGTCTATCCATGCTGATAAAAACCAATCTGTGACTTAGTAGATAAATGTTAGAGATTTGTCTGTCTGAGGCAATAGAGGTTAAATGACTGGTCCAGGGTCACACAGCTAACACCAGAGCTGAGACTTAAATCCAGCACCGTATGTATTATGACACAATAATTCTATTTATGTATGATAGGAAACAATTCCTTAATAGCCCATAAGACTGAGTCTTTAATGGAAGCATTTTAGGTATCAGTGACAAATAGTTGAAATAGACTTTCTGGAGGCAAGGAGCTTTCCCAGAACCCCTCAAATTATATATAGTATACTGTCTACTTCACCTCTAGGTAACATCAATCCGTGTATTACACAAAAGCTGTTTGTGTTATCATCAACAGATTCAAAGATCATCCCCTGTCCTAGGAGAGGCCCATCATATATCATCATATCATATGCCCATAAGTAAAGTTTAAAACATCTGTAAAGCACAAATTAAAATGTGCCATACTATGTAACGGAAAGGACAATGGACTTAGAATTAAAAGACTTGGTCTAAAATCTTGACTCTACCACTTATCAGAGGGGTGTGTGTGTGCCTTTTGGCAAATCCCTTAATCCTTTGGAGGTTTAGTTTCTTAATCTGTAAAATATGGGTGACAAGCTCAGTGTCAGCCTTGACTTCTTACAGTTCTTGCAGGCAGAATATAAACCCCTTCTGAATTGGGATTGTTTCATTCTTTGATCTCTGGATCTTGCTCACACCTAGCTCATAATTCTAGGCTCGCTGGGATTATTAAAGTAGGATATTAGATACTCCTTTTTCCTTATTTTAAGTTTCTTTAGGAGAACGTTGCAGGGGAAGGAACCATTCTTGTTTTCTCTCACACTCCTTCTGAAACCTTTTAAAATCAAATCTGAAGGAGAGAAGGAGAAAGGTTGTGTAAGTGATTCTGAGGAGTTTGGACTCGTAAAGAAGGCCAAAGCTTCAATGTGAAGAAGAAAACATTTGGAAGAACTTGGGGTTGAACTGAAGAAGAACAGTTGGAATTGAAAGAACTTAATTTGAAGTCAGTCAAGAAGCAGCCAGTAGTCATCAATCATTTATTCAGCACTTATGTGCCACGCCCTGTGCTAAACCTGGAGGGGAACAAAGGAATTATTATTAATGATAATAATAATAGCTATCATTTATATGACACTTTAAGGTTGTAAAGCCCTTTACAAGTATTATCTCATTTCATTCTCACAACAACCTAAAGAGGTAGGTTCTATTATAAACATCATTTAACAGATGATGAAATTGAGGCAGATAGAAGGCAAAAGACTCTCCCAGGGTCACCCAGTTAGTAGGTGTCTGAGGCCATATTTGAACTTAGGTCTTTCTAACTAGACTTAGCACTCTATACACTGGTCTACCTAAGTGCTAAAAAAAAAGAAAGAAAAGTAAAGGTAGTTTATAAATCAAGGTAAGAAAAGGTAAGTTAAACAAATAAGGAAAATAATTGGTGAAACAAGAAGTTAGTGAGAAGAGGGATAGAAAGTAGGGTGTGGCTGTAAAGTTATCAAGAGGTGAAAAAAGGTAGTAAAGGTCTATAGGAAGATGATTAAGAGGTAAGGTGTAAATACTCGTAAATAATTCAAAAAATAAAGCAGAGAATCTCAATTAGCATGGAGACCAGGACCAGTTTTGTAGTGACTTGAACTGAATTTGTGTGCTAGAGGTGTTTCAACTGTAGACAGAACTTTTTCCTAGAAGGTAAAGGGACTCTCCACACTCCAGGTTATCAGGGACAATGAAATGTTCCTTAAAAACAAAATGGAAGCAGGAATTTAATAGGAGAGAAAAGAATTTGAAGTGGCAGAGGGTAAACTTGATCTTTTTCAGAACATTGGAGAATAGAAGAATGTCACACAGAAAAGAAAAGGGACATGAAAGGACAACTGTACAACTGAGGCTAAAACAAAAAAAAGCCATGAAATTTGAAGCTTTTCCTGAAGAGGAGTAAGTTGGATGTTCTGAGAGAAAGCAGCTGCTTGTTCCCAAGGAATGATAAAATGGAGTCGCCAAACTTTTGAGGTAAGTTCATTCAGTAAGGGGAAGAAGACAAAGAAGAAGAAGAAGAAAAAGAAGAGAGTAGTTATCACTGGTGACTCCTTGTTCAGGGGTACCAACAAAGCTATTTGCTATCCCGATAACAATAAAAGAGAAGTCTATTGTCTTCCCATACTATATATCTGAGACATAACAGAGAACGTCTCAAGGTTCTGGAAAAATAGATGACTACTACTCATGTTTGTTGATTCAAGTGAGCATAAATAGTATTGCCAGAAGCAAGTATTGCCCCAAGATTATGAAGTCTTTGGCAAATAACTAGACCATAGAGACCCAGTTTGTATGGTCTTCTCTATCGCCCTATGAGAGCAAGAGATACAGAAAAGAAAAATTGATTTGAGGAGTGAACAGCTGGCTAAGAAGATGGATATCTGAGAATGGGATTTGGATTTCTGCACCAGGGCTTAAAATAAAGGAACGAGACACTCTTGGTCAAGAGTGGCATGCACTTAAAATGCTGGTAAGAATGTATTTGCCTGGTGTCTTGCAAATGTAATCAAAATATCTTTAAAATAAAAAAAAAGATGGGGGAGGGAGAAACATCGCTCTGTATACCCATCAAGCTAGCTACAATAAAAAGTACTTACAATGAAGAAGAAGAAGAACGTTTGAGACACCCAGAATTTCACAGGAAACAAAATCCAACAAGAGAGTAAAACCAATGGCTTCAAATGTCTACAGAGGCAGGTAGGTGGCACAGTGGATAGAGCACTGGGTCTGGAGTCAGGAAGACCTCACTTCAAACACTTACCAGCTGTGTGACCTTGAACAAATCACTTGACCTCTGTTTAGCTCATTTCCCTCAACTATAAAATAGGGATAATAACAACATCTACCTCCCAGGGTTGTTGTAAGAATAAAATGAGATAATATCTATAAAGCACTTAGCCAAGTGCCTGACACATCGTAGACACTATCTAAGTGCTAGTTGTTGTTGTTGTTGTTTTATATATATATATATATATATATATATATATATATATATATATATAGGTCAAAGTGTAGGCAAAAGGCAAGAAGAACTAGAGTTCCTGATGCAACAAAGCAAACTTGACCTTATAGGCAACACAGACTTGGCAAGTTGAAACCCATGATTGGACTATGGCTCTGGAGGGGTATATTTTAATCACAAGAAATAGGAGGTAGAAGGAGTAGGGATAACATTCTAAAATAAGAAGGTACAGACAAACCTCATTTAATTGCACTTCACTTTATTGTGTTTCCCAGATACTGTGTTGTTTTACAAATTAAAGGTTTATGGCAATCCTAAGTCAAGCAAGTCTGTCAACGCCATTTTTTTTTCAACAGTATGTGCTCACATCATGTCTCTGTGTCACATTTTGGTAATTCTCTCGATATGTCAACCTTCTTCATTGCCTTAATGATAATTTCATCCTCCACAGGTGGAACCAAAAAGGGGTGAGTTTTATCCTAGATCTGATCCACACCAGCTCACTGCTAATTAGGAAGGTAGAAATGATGTGAACCTTAGTGGGTAGTGAGCTCTCTCTCTCTCTCCTAGAATTTGGTATAGAGAAAGAAAAGAAAACTTGGCATAATTTGCCATTAACTCTAAATTTAGGAGGAGGAGAGTTCAAAGAGTTCCAAAGAAAGTTAGATAGGGTCTCATGAATTAGAATCTTGCAATATCAATCAGCCCAGGTGGGATAGGAAATTCATAGGAATAAAATTCTGAAAACACAAAAGGAAAAAAATTCCAATGATGAGAAAAAAATGGCAATTGTCTTCAGACCAATATAGATATATTGGGGACTTGCCAAGCAAATTCAAATTGTTAAAAAGTAAAATAAAAACTGAGCCAGGTAACAGAAGGGGAAGAGAGTAACAGGAAGACCCTTTCCTGTTAAAAATAGTGTCAGGAGTGGTAAAGCACAAAATTAGTTGAAGCTGGAAAGAGAAGCTGAGGACAACAAAAAGGGGTTTTTAAAGATAAATGGAGAGAAAATGGAGGATCAAAGAAAGGATAGAACCATTGTTTGTGATGGATGAGATGATGACAACTGACAACAGAAAGAAGGTGATGCTGCTTGATTCTTATATGGCTTCTGTTTTCTCTGCCAAGGAGAAAGAACTTTGTATTGGAATTGACAGATCCCAAATGGCTAACTAGTCAGTGATACCCAAGACAAGTAATGAGATAGTGAGTGAACTGCTAGCTGCCTTTGATGAACTCAAGTCTCCTGCTCCATATGGATTGCTGATTGATGAGCCACTGTCTAGAATATTTGAAATATGGAGATCAGAAAAGATACCACACTGGAAGTGAGCGAATATCCTAATCCCTTTACTCCTCTTCCCTCCCATAGAAGAAGACAGTCTGAAAACTGCAGGCCATTGAGTTTGACTTTGATTTCTGAGAATATCCCAGGACAAATGATTAAAGAAATGGCTAGTGAGCTTCTAGGAAAGGAAGGAGCAATTACAAATTGAGCTATCTTAGCTTCCTCAAGAACAGGTCTAACCACACTAATCTTATTATTTTTTACAGGGTTGTCAAATTGATCAGAAGAATGCTGTTCAAGATAGAGCTTACCTGGATTTTAGCAAAACGTTGGATAAAGGAGCTCATATTATTATTGTAAAACAACGATAAAGAGACATAGACTAGATGATAATGCAACTAGCTAGAACTGGCTATCCTCTCAGACTTAAAGAGTAGCCATTAATGGTGCAATATCAGCCTGGCAGGACATCACCAATACAGTACCCCAGGAATCTGTGTTTGGCCTTGTCCTGGGTAACAATCTTATCAATGACTTGGATAAAAGGATGGTTGTCTTGCTGATCAAATTTTTAAAAGACACAAAGCTGGGAGGAATAGTTTATATGCTAGATAACATGAGTCAAGATTGAAAAATATCTTGACGGGCTAGTGTATTGTGTTAAATTTAATAAGATGAAATTCATTAATGAAAAATCCAAAATCTCACATTTGTGTTTAAAAAAATCAACTTCAAAAGCAAAAGATGGGGGAGGCATTTTTGGATAGCAGTTTGTCTGAAGGAAAAAAAAAAACAGACTCAGATCTTCCTGTACCTTCCACTTGGCCTTGCTGTTTTATCATTAACAATTTTCATTTTAGACCTCTCCCTCTCATGCTTCTACCGTCTTCCAGCACTGAGTGAGACTTGATTTTCGCTTGACTTGATTTGAGACTTGACTCAGGAGTGATATTGAATCCCTGAGCATCTTTTCCAATATTAGCAGCATCTTTGCTCATTCTCCCTGAGTCAGCAGGGTCATCTGAATAGTCTTTATTCCCTATTGCCAGCCTCAGACTCTCACTCTAGAGATATTACTCAACCACTTCTCCTTTGAGGTTCACTCTATCCAAATACAACACCTAAACCAGACTCTAGTGGCTGTTAATCTACTGAAACCAGGAAGTCCTTCATTCTTTCATCTTCAGGAGGAGAAAAAAGACCAGTGCTCTCTTGTGTATACATGAGGCCATCCTCTCCTGTCTTCCACAGCAGATTGGCAGAATTTTCCCGCCATCATCTCTCTTCCTGCTGATCTTCATTCTCTTCCCAACTACTAATTCCTTCTCAACTCTCTTCAGATATGCGTAAGTCTCCCCCATCTTTAAAAAACTCTCACTGGATGCTACCATCTCCACTAGCTCCAATCACGTAAGTTTTCTCCTTTTCTCAGCTAAACTCCTTTAAAAAGCTATCAGCACTCAATGCCTCTCTTACTCTCTTCTAAATGCTCTGTAATCTGGCTTCCAAATATATCACTCAGCAGAAACTGATGTCTCCAAAGTTACCAAGATCTTTTTTTTAAAGTCATATTTTTACATCATCATAGTTTCCCTAGTATTCCTGCCCCTTCCAAAAAAATCTTCATATATAAAAATGGCATATTTAAGAGGAAAAAAAGTAAAGGAAAAGGAAAAGGAAAAAAATCAGAACAACCAAGCAATACATTAAAAAAGATAGAAAACATGCAATGTGCAACAACTGCAGACTTCCCATCTCTGCAAAAGGGTGAGATGGGAGTGCCCTCTCATATCTCATCTTTTTAGTTATGCTTAATCTTTATAATTTTGTCCCATTCACTTTTGATTTGTGTGTGTGTGTGTGTTGCGGATGCTTTTTCTGTTTACATTGTTGTAGTTTTGTGTATTTTTTTTGGTTCTGCTCACTTCACTCTGCATTAGTTCATATATATTAATCATTTCTTACAGCAGTCATATTCCATTACATTCCATCATCATTTAATTAGCCATTCCCCATGTTCATCAATGGGCATTGACTTTGTTTCTGGTTCTTTGTTATCACAAAAAGTGCTGCTACAAATATTTTGTTGTATATGGGGACTTCCATCTTATCAATTACTTCCTTGGAGTATAAGATGAGTAACAGAATATCTGGGTCAAAGAGTATGGATATTTTAGTCACTTTATTTGCATAATTCCAAATTACTTTCCAAAATGGTTGTACCAATGCACAGCTCCACCAGCAATGAATTAGTATGCCTCTCTTCCCACAACTCCTCCAGCATTGACTATTGACATTTTTTGTCATCTTTGCCAATTTTCAGGGTGTAAGGTAAAATCTCAGGGTTGTTTTGATTTACATTTCCTTTATTATTAGTGATTTGAATAATTCTTTCATGTGGTTGTGAATACTTAGCAATTTTTCTTTTGAGAATTATTTGTTCATATCCTTTGACCACTTATCTAATGAAGAAACTATATTTGTCTTACATGAATTTAAGTGTTTACATGTCTCGGATACCAAACCCTTATCAGAAAAAATTTAATATAAAGATATTTTTCTCCATTTGACTATTTCTCATGCAAGGTCCATTAAATTTGTCTCTGCAGAAGTTTTTCAGTTTCATGCAAAGATATTTATTTTATCCACTCCTATCCCTTGTTTGGTTAAGAACATATCTCCTAACCACAGCTATGGGAGTTATATGATCTATTTCTATTCTAATTTTTATATTATCATCTTTACTATTAAAGTCACATATCCATTTAGAATGGCTTGTGGAAATTCTAAGCCTATTTTTTTTGCCAAACTGCTTTCCAATTTTTCCAACAGTTTTTTAAAAATCAAATAGGAGTTTTTTCCTAAGTATTTTCTTTTCTGCTTTATTGAACACTAAGTTATTGAATTCCATTATTTTGGATTCTTACTTGTCTAATCTACTCCATTGACCCATCTCTCTGTTTTTAAAGCAATATCAGATGGTTTTGATGACTGTTGCTTTATAATATAGTTTGAGGTCTAGAAGTACTGTTCTCCCTTCATCCCTACCTCTTTTTTCCCAAATTTAATACAGTAAAATTTAATAAGGATGAAAATCGAGTATGTTTAGTGCCAAAAAATCAACTTCACAAGTACAAAATCACTGAGGTATAGATAGAATAGTAGGTTCAGCTGAAGAAAAAAGGAGAGGGAGGAAGGAATATTTCAGTGGATTCTAATCTTCATATATAGAGGAGAAGAATAGGGTAGTAGATAGGCAGGACATTGAACTTGGAGTCAAGGCTTGGGTTCAAATTCTGCTTTATTCATTTAATAACTGTGTGTCCCTGGGCAAGTCATTTAACTTCTTTTTGTTTTAGTTTCCTCATTTATAAAATGAGAAAGTTGAGCTCAATGCCCTCATGGGTGTCTTCCAGTTCTAAATCTGTTTTCCATCTCTACCTCTTTTTATCATTTACCTTGATATTCTAGATCTTTTTGTTTTTCCAAATAAATTTTATTATTATTTTGTCAAGGTCTATAAAGTATCTCTTTGACAATTTGATTGGTATAGCATTAAAATTATATATTAGCTTTGTTAGTATTGTCATTTTTACAAAACTGACACAGCCTAGTCATGAGCAATGAACATTCTTCCAGGTCTTTAAGTTATTCTTTATTTCTTTAAGGAGTACTTTCTAGTTGAACCTATGCAAGTCTTTCACGTGCTTTGGTAGATTGATCTTCAGATCATGTGGTTATTTGGAGTGGGTTTTGTTTTCCTAATATTGTCCCTTATACTTTGTTATTATATAGAAATGTTATTGATTTTTGAAGGTTTATTTTGTAGCCTGCAACTTTGCTGAAGCTGTTAATTGTTTCAATTAGTATCTTTGTTGCTTCTCTATGATTTTCCAAGTCTACATCATATTATTAGTGAATAGGGACAATTTTATTTCCTTTTTAGTTATCTTTGTGCCTTTAGTTTCTTTCTCCTATCTTGTGGCTACTGCTAGCATTTCCAGGACTATATCACATAATTGTGGGGAGAATGGACATCTTTGCTTTCCTGCTCTATTAATTGGAAAAGATTCTAGTGTTTCCTCATTGTATATAATGTTTGTTTTTTGTTTTAGATGGATTTTTTATGATAATTTTTAAAAGATTCCTCTGTGGCTATACTTTTTTTTAGGTTTTTAAGCACAAATGAGTATTGTGCTTTGTCAATGACTTTTTTTTTCATCTATTGAAATAATCATAGGGTTTGAGATGTTTTTGTCTTTAATATGTTTCATTATGTTGATTGTTTTCCTAATGCTGAATGATCCTTGGTACAAATTCAACTTCATCATAGTGAATAATTTCTTGGATAAGTTACCATAGTATGTTTGGCAGGATTTTGTGTAAAATTTTTGAATCAATTATTCATTATTGATATTAGTCTTCTTGATTTTTTTGTGAAATTCCACAATTAGATATTTTCTTTTGTATTTTATCCTTCCCTGGTTTAGATATTAGTATTATATTTGTCACATAAAAAAAGATTCTGAAGGGTTCTTTCTTAGTTTTTGAAAATAATTTGTGTAGTATGTATACCAATTGTTCAAAAAAGTTTGATAGAATTCTCCTGTGACTCTATCAGGATTAGGAGTTTCTTTTCTCTGGTATTTCCTTTAAAGCTTGGTCTATTTATTTTTCTGAGATTGGGTTATTTTAGGTCTGTATTTGATCTTCTGTCATTTTGAGTATTTTATATTTTTGAAGGTGTGTCTCTATTCCTTTTGTGTTCTTAGTTTTGTTAGCATATAATTATGTACAATATGTTCTGGTTATTCTTTTTATATCTTCTGATTTTGTTGTAATTGTAACTTGTTTATTTGCTATTTTGTTGATCTGATTTTCTGCCCTCTTCTTTTTAATCAGATTGACTAAAAGTTTTTTTTAATTTTATTAGTTATTCCAAAGAGTTTTAATTTAGTTTTATTTATTATTTTTATGGTTTTTTGGTTTTCAATTTATTTCTCCTCTAATTTTCATTGTCTCCTCTTTTGTGTTTATTTTAGATTTGTTTATTTGTTGGCTTTCTAATTTTTAAAATGCATATTAAGTTCATCAATCTTTTATTTTTCTATTTTGTTAATGTATATTTGTAGGGATATAACATTTCCCTTGGGGACTACTTTAGCTATATCCCAGACATTTTAGTATGTTTCTCATTAAATTTTTTCCACATAATTATTATTTCTTTGATTTGTTCTTCCACTTACTGATTTTCTTGTTGAATTTCCATTTGAGTGTTTCTTTTGTTTGTGGCCTATGAACCAATGACTATTTTTATTGAGTTATGGTCTGTAAAGGATATATTTACCATTTTTTTTTACATTTGCCTTTTTAGATTCATCTACAATATCTCTGTGCTCTAATATATGGTTAATTTTTTTAAAAATTCATTGGTGCTGAGAAATATGTGTGTGTGCCTATTAAGAAGATTTTATAAATCTTTTAGCTCTAGTTTCTCAAGCTCTCAGTTTCTAGTTCTAGTTTCTAGTCTCTAGTTCCTCAGTTCTAGATTTTCCCTTTGGTTTATCTATTAGACTTATCCAAAACTGAGAGAGGGACACTGAAATCTCCTATCACTGTTGTGTTACTATCTATGTATTTTTTTTAGCTCAGTTAATGTTTCCTGTAGTATAGGGACTGAATATATTTAATATTGATATTGGTTTGTTGTCTACAGTTCCCTTCTTCATAGTGTAGGGTTTTTTTTGTTGTTTTGAACATTTATTTTGGCTTTGTCTGATAGCAAAAATGCAAGTCCCAATTTTTTTAATTGACTTGGTATATAGTAAATTTTTCTAGGCCCTCACTTTTATTCTGTGTATTGTTTTTGTTTTTAAAATACATTTCCTGTAAGCAATAGATTAGAGGATTTTGATTTCTTATCCAATTTATCACTCTTTTTTCATTTTTTAGATTGTTTAATCCATTCAATAAGAATTAGGTTTATATTTTCTTCCATTTATCTCTAATTTTTTTCAAGTTATGATTTTTCATCTCTTATGCTATAAACACAGCACTATGTCTCCACAGTTTTAGATTAATCTTTTTTATTATAGCTGTATTCCTCTTAACTCTCTTCTCTTTACTCTTAAGCCTTTCCCACCCTAACCCTGATGCCTATATGTTACTCCTTTCCCTAGTTTTGAAGTTTTGCTTATTAGTGTTCTTTTATTTCTTGCTCTTATTTGGCTATTTAATTCTTTCCCTCTTTTTTCCTCTCAATTACATAGTTAAATAGAATCCCCTTTTCCTCCTCCTCTTTAATTTATTTTGTTAATTAGTTTTTAAAAGTTCATTTTCTCCATCTTTTTCTAGAAAGAATTTATTTCCCTTAATCTTTGCATTATCTTCCATATCTATACTTTTATTATTTAGTTCATATCTGTTATGTTTAGTCATTCTTTATTCTCTGTATTCCTCATGGAATCAAAACTTTTGAGGTAGCTATTTTATGTGTTCCTTTCTAAACAGTTTATATTGTTGCTCTGTAAAGCTTACCTCCAGCCCCATTTTTTTCTGTTGTGCCTCACTATTAGAAAAATATCAATTCCTGCAAGTGACAGACAGAATATTGCCCATGGTAGTATTCTTCCTATGTCCCTAATCATGCTGTTAATTGTTGACCTTTGTCCTCTCCTTGGTCATTCTTCTCCTGCCACCATTTATCTCAAAATCTCTTCCCTGGGTCTTTGCCCTCCCACCTTCTTGTTGTCAGTTTTCCCTAGAAACTCTGATTCCCCTTCTCCTGAGGCACCATGAGTGATCTCTCTAAATACCAGATCTCTGGAGAGAACATCCTTTGTAAGGTCCCCATTTCCCTTTACAGAATACCTCCCTTCCCATAGGAGAATTCATCAATGGTAACTCCTCCCACCACTGAAACAAATTTTCTCCTATTCTCCCTTTTTCATTTCCCTCTTTACCTCCTTGTCCATTTTTCTTTAGCTCTTTTCTTCCTGAGATTCTATAGGTGTTATTTTCCCTTCATTTTAAGCCTTTGATTGGATGAAGGAACATCACATATTCCTCACTATTTTCTTCTTCCACTCCTCATTTTAATGCACCCTCTGATTTTGTAATTTAGTCCCAAAACAAACAAACAAAAAAACATTGATTCACCTGTTGGCAGAGTATTGTGAAGTTTAGTCTATGATGTTTCAGATGTATTTCTCCAGACCTGTTTGACTTTGCCCTCACCCTTGCTTCATCTTGTACATTTAGAATGAAATTTCTTATTAATCTGTAATACTAATGCATTGTTGGTGGAATTGTGAACTGATCCAATCATTCTGGAGAGCAATTTGGAACTATGCCCAAAGGACTATAAAACTGTGCATAACTTTTGATCCAGCAATGCTACTGCTAGGTCTATATGTCAAAGGCATCCAAAAAAAAGGGGAAAGGACCTATTTGTACAAAAATTTTTGTAGCAGTTCTTTTTGTGGTGGCTAAGAATTGGAAATCAAAGGAATGTCCATCAAATGGGGAATGGTTAAACAAGCTGTGGTATATGATTGTAAGGGAATATTATTTCACTATAAGAAATGACAAGCAGGGTGATTTCAGAAAAATTTGGAAAGACTTACATGAACTGATACATAGTGAAGTGAACAGAACCAGGAGAATGTTGTACACAGTAACAGCAATATTGTTCGATGAAGAACTGTGAATGACTTAGCCATTCTCAGCAATACAGTGATCCAAGACAATCCCAAAGGACTAATGATGAAACATAGTATTCACCTCCAGAGAAAAAACTGATATTTATTGAATACAGATTGAAGCATGCTATTTTTCATTTTCTTTCTTTCAATTTTTTTCTTTGATTCTAGTCTTCTTGTACAAAATTACCAATTTGGAAATCTTTTACATAGTTGCACATGTATAACCTATATCTGATCGCTTACCATCTCAGGGAGTGGGGAGACGAGAGAAAGAGAGGAAGGGATAGAATCTGAAACTCCAAACTTTAAATAAAACTTTTCTAAAAATGAAAAAAAACAGTCTGTCATTATTTTGTCGTTGTTGTCTTTGGTTATTGTATTTGTTCACCCTTCTTGTGTTTGTATTGTCTGGGATATTTGATAAACATCTAGAGTATTTGATAAACACTCTCTTTAGGTCTATTTTTTCTTTCAAAGTGTGTTTTGAATGTCTTTGTTATGGCACATCCATCTTTTTTCCATTTATAATCAGGCTGAAATTTGAAGTGTAGGTCACCTTGGGCAGCATCTTGAGCTCCATTATTCTCTGAAACACATTATTCCATTTCTTCCTGAGTTTTCTAGTGGGCACAGAATAGTCTTTTATGATTTGAATTTCCTTTCATTTGCATTTGAATGTCTTTCTCCTTTTGCTTGCAGAAATTGTTGTTTCTCAATGAGATCGTGAAATTTAACCATTATGTGTCTTGGAGTTTGTAGCCTTGTTTTTTTTCTTTTTCTAGAGGTAATTTTTGGATTCTTTCAATTGGTCATTTGTTCTGTGTTCAGAAGTTTCTAGGAAATTTTATTCTGTCATTTCTTGCATCATAGTGTTTAGGCTTTTTACCTTATGTTCTTCTGGGAGACCTATAATCCTTAAATTGTCTATATAAATCTTTTCTTTGAAATCATTGTGTTTTGCTTGTATCGAGATCATACTTTCTTTTAATGTAATTATTTTTTACTTCTCTTCTTCCAGATTGTAATCAATTATCCTCTTTTATTTCTATGTTGAGACTTGCCATAGAAAATTCAAGTTTTCCTATTCTATCAATTATTTCTACTCTGCATGCCATTATTCTGTTTTCACAATTCCTGTTTCTCTTTTAAACCATTCAAGAATAGTATGATATATTTCCATGTACTCCTCAAATTCCAGAGGGTCCTCTGTCTCATCAGGTATTTGATCATTTTCCTTTGTTTTGCAATTTTCATTCATATATACTTTAATTTGTTTATAAGATCTGAAGGCTATATTTCCTTCTGCTTATGCTCAACGTCTTTGAGTTTTCTTCCCCCTGAAATCTTTGGTAATTTCAATTTCTCTTTTACTCCCTTATTTTCCTCTATTCCTCACATTCTGAATCCCTCCCCTCTGATGGTAGTTACCCTGGGGGCTAGATCTCAAAGCATCTCATCCTCCTCCTACACTGGACAATTCATGGTTCACCAGGCTAGGTCTCTGCCCCAAGTGACTCCTGGGGAACAAAGCTAGCCCCAAATGGATGCTTTCCCTCAGGTTTAGTGGAGCGCCACCTAAGACCCCTTCCCATCCTCCTCCCACCCCCCAGTGGCCTACCCTGTTCCCTCTATTCTTTTCAGTTGTCTGACTCAGCTGTGCTAGCACTGACGCACTGTTATTACAACCTGGACAAATATCTGTCATTTGGAGTTGGGATCTTCATAGTACTGGGAGGAGAAGAGGTAGGTTGTGGGGGAGAGTTGAGCTATATTATAAGCCTGGACATATATTTGCCCCAATCCTTTTGGTCCTCTACTCTGTTCTGTAGCAACACAGAACACTGCTATGTGACTATTGCAGCCTGAGCAAATTTTTGCTGCTTGGAGTTTGAGTTTCCATGGTGCTGGGAAAAGAAGGTTGGGTAGGGGGTGGGATGTGAGGTTGAGTTCTGTTGTAAGCCTACGGTTTGGCTGATGCAGTCTTATTGCTGGAAGTGTGGTCAGCAGCTGGGGCTAGGTTGCTTAATGAACAAGAGTTAGGTATTAGTTGGTGGAGTTATTACTTTATTTGGGTTCTTGGTGTCCTAGACCATGGAGACAACTAAAATTCTTTATCTCTGGCATGTAATTTCTATTTTGGAGAGACTTTTAGGGTCGGAGAAAATGTCTAGTTCTCCATCTTGTTAATCATGTGACCTGAAGTATCACTAATGATCTCAATTGTCAAATCTAATTCCCTTTTCTTAATCCTCCTCCTTCTTGACTTCTGCAATATTTGACACTATTGACCACCCTCTCTGCTTAGATACTGCTGCCTCTCAGGGTTTTCATGGTCCTGTTCTTTCTTCGTTCTCTTCTTAGCTATTTAACACATCTTCAGTCTCTTTTGCTGGTTCCACGTCTAGAAAACTCATCAACCCAGAGACTGCTTCAGTTTTGGTACTGAAACTTCTTCTGTATCCTCAGTTGTCTCTGCTTATTGTCAGCTTTACCATCATCATGCCCCCATGGTGGGGACTCTGTGCCCTTCTTTTCCACTTTCTTTTGTGTGTTGTCTTCCCCCATTAGATTGTAAGCTACTTGAGAGCAGGAACTGTCTTTCTTTTTCTTATTGGTATCCTCCAGTGCTTAGCACCTGGCACATAGTAGTTGTTTAATAAATGTTTATTGTTTTGTATTGTATGTCACACTCACTAACTCTAAGTATACCCCACTGCTCTGTCTTGTGCCCTCTTCCCTTTTCTCTTTATAGGCTCATTTGCTGGCCTGATTCACTCCCATGGTTTCAGTTGTTATTTGTATGTAAATGACTCCCATATCAGCACATAAAACCCTTATTTCTTTCTGAGCTCTGCTCACTACCAACAACTGCCTACTGGATTCCTTTTCTCTCCACACATGTGGCCACTACTCTGGTTCTGACCTCTTTTATGACTTTTTGCCTGGACTATTATTAATAGCCTTCTAAATTTACTTTTTTGCCTAAAGTCATATCAGTGAACATTTAGTGAACATTTACTATATTCCAGGCACTATGCTACACATTGGGAATACAAATACAAGCATAAAGACAGTCTCTGCCCTCAGTGAGTTTACATTCTGATAGAAGAAGACAACATATAAAAGGAAGCTGAAACAGAAAGGGACGAGAGGGGTATTGCTAGGGCGATGGCAGGGGCTAGGGTGAGAAAGTCCTAAGAGTCAGGTGTGCAGCCTGGAAAGGAGTGAAGATGTAACTAGCTAGGAAGGTACTTCCAATGTGTGAAGTCCAGGCAGGGGAAGAATGAGCTTCTAGGGTGAAGAGATTTCTATGGCATGTTTGGAAAAAATCTGGAGTAGCCTGGAAAGGGATGAAGAAGTCTCTCTTCTCTACAATTCAATCTCTATAGAGCTGCCAAATAGACATTCCTAAAGCACGTCTGACCAATGTCACTTCTCTATACAAGAAGCATCTACCTTTTTCTCCAAAATGTAGACCAATCCTGGCTCTGCTCCTAACTAGCTGGGTGACCTCTTTGGTCCTCAGTTTCGTTATCTGCAAAGTGAAAAGGGTGGACTTAGATGGATCTTCTTTCCAGCTCTCCCTCCTTAGCTCCGACTACTAACTTCCCTGGCTTCCTTTAAGTCCCAGCTAAAATCCCACCTTCTGCAGGAAGCCTTCCCCAGCCCCTCTTATTCCAGTGCCTTCCCTCTGTTAATCATTTCCTATTTATTCTACATATAGCCTGCTTTGTATATTTGTTTGCATGTTGTCTCCCCCATTAGACTGTAAGCTTTTTGAGGGTAAAGACTGCCTCCCCCCCCCAGTTTTTTTGTATCCCTAGCACTTAGCCCAGTGCCTGGCACATAGTAGGAACTTAATAAATGTTTATTGAACAAATGAATGAATATTACTTCAATCCTTTGTGCTCCTTGAAGCCCCTTCCATAGATACTCATAGGCAACTTTGAATACAAAATCTAAGTTTAAAAAAAAAAGAAACCTCTGTTTTATTGTTTTAAGCCTCAAAAAAAAATCAAAAGGACAATATGCTTCCTTCATATTTAAGTAGGAGTAAATCTGTGCTTCTTATTGTTCAGTGAGCTGAGAGAAACTTTAGTTGAAAATAACAGGTGGTAAAAGGGAAAAGGGAAACAGGTGGATGAGTCCCTTAGGTCCCACGAAGTCAAGAAAGGGGGTGACTGGTAATCCAGCCCAGATCCATGAAAGGGCCATGAAGACTTACAGTGACAGGGAAGCCCATCTCGACAGCTCTTATTTGAACCTCATGGAGTTTTGATCCAGTAACCTACCTTTTACCACTACCTCCTCTCAAACCAATTTCCTTCCAAATCCTTAGCTAAGAGTCCCCATCATTTTCTCTTTCTCCTGTCCCTTTCTCTAACTTCCTACTCTTATCCTCTTAATCCCCTATACTGGTGGTTCTGAGTTCTAAACAACTTATAAATGAACATTTTAAAGACAACACAAAATCTATTTCAAGGCTAATACATGATGACATTCCAAAAATTTTAAAATGAGAGATTCTAAGGCCTGACCCGTAGAATCTCTAGTTCATAGAGACAAAACCTTCTCTCTTTTTTGTGGTAAACAGTGATGCTATATAGTTTTAGGGAGGAAACTTATGGGAAATTGAGTTGTAGGCTGGTCAGAAGAGCCATATGTGGAGGATTGCCTTCTATTTTTAGCTCTGTCACTGTTTGGTTTAGGTGACCTCAACTGAGTCACCTAATCTCTTAGAATGCTAATGTCTAGGCTCCTGAAACTTATTTGTGTCTGTTAATGCAGTCAAAGGGTGCTACACATTAGTCTGCATTGCTAACCTGGCTGCCCAACTATATAGTGTATGTTCATTTATTCATCCATTATTTCAATGGATTTATTTATTTATTTATTGAGTGACTACTTTATAAAAGGTAATGTACCAAGATCAAAAATTGTTCAAAACACAGAATCATAGATCTAGAATCGAAAGGAACCTCATAGGTTATTTAATCATCTAGTCCAACCCTCACATTTTACAAATGAGGAAACTAAGGCTGAGGGAGGTTAAATGACTGCACTTGGACACACAGGTAGTCAAGATTAAAGGTGGAAGTTGAATCCAGGTCCTCTGATTACAGAGTCCACAGCCTTTCTATTGTACTATATCTGCTTCTTTAGTCCCTGTCCTCCAGGAGCTTACAGTCAGATAGGAATGAGGACTGTTCTAAATATCTAAAAGGTGAGGATAAATGGGAGCAGTGTTGTATGATTGGTTTCATTTAAGCACTAAAGAGGGTAAAAAGGAAGAGATCTCTTTTGGAATGTGACCAGGGAAGGCATTTGAGTTGAGCCCTGAAAAATGGACAGAATGTCAATAATTAGGAATATTGAGGTAAACCCACATGCCATGATCTTAAAGTCCAGAATCACCCCAGATTATTAGGGAGTTAATAGTGTAGTCTTGGCCTTCAATCAGTTAAATAAACTTACTCAAAAATATTTGGTTAAAATAAGTGATTATTTTTTAAAGGCAATTAGGGCTAAGTGACTTGCCCAGGGTCACACAGCTAGTAAGTGTCAAGTGTTTGGTCTGAGGTCGAATTTGAACTCAGGTGCTCTATCTACTATGCCACCCAGCTGCCCCAAAATAAGTGATTTAAATATGAGGAATACATGGAAGCATGGGAAGACGTAGGAACATATACAAAGCGATCTAAACAGAATCAGCAATCTGATATACACGATGATGATGACAACGCAAATAAAAAGAACAACACAAACTCCAAACTCAGTATTGTACAATGATAATAGTTAAGCTTGTCCACGGAGAAAAAAGAGAAAGTGTCTCATCTGCTACTCTTCGAAGAGTGTGGAACACTGAAAATCCTGCCAAACTCCTTAATGTGTAAGTAGGTAGTTGTGGCAAATTGCTTTTTTTTCTCTTTCTTTTTTATTCTTTGATATAGCCATTGGTTGTCTGAGTAGGGGAATGGGAAGGGTTACATATGAAAATGAAGGTAATAAGAAAACAAAATATCAATAAAAATGTGAAGGGTGTTATGGTAGGTATACATAACACTCTCATTCAAGTAAACACAATACAGTGAAATATGGATGAAACTTTAAAAATAAAATGAAATATTTAAATTTAAAATATCATCATTGATTTAAAATATCTTACCAAGTAAATATTAGTCACTGATTTCCTAGGATTATATTTTGATAAACATGATAATGATGCATTTGCTGATTAGAAGTGGGTTTTTTTAAATCTCTAAACCAAAGACAATTGATTTAAAATCTAACTATTTCTCCTTTAAAAAAAGAAAAAGAAAAAATAAGTTACCATGTTTTTAGGATTAATTGTGCAGACTCAATAAAACAAGTCACTTTAGCTTCCTGGTACTTGGAATATACCAATGACATGACCCTGCTCTGAAGTAACCCTTGAACATTTGTTCAGAGCTCCAGCAGATTCTGTGGTTGCTCCTGGTCCATTCCTACTAGTCCTTTTATGTGTTTAAAAGGCAGAACAGAGTTAGCACTTCAATGACAGCTGCAAAGCAGTCTATTATGGCACATAAGGGGTCAAACATTTCCATTGGGGAAATTCAGCAGGAGTCTCATCAGCTCCTTTACTGTCACTCACTGGAATATATATGACTGGCAGGTCAGATATCACTCTTCCTGTCTCCATAGGATCATAGCATTTGGAGTTGGAAAAGATCTCAGAGCTCATCTAATCTAATTTACCTCATTTTACAGATGAGGAAACTGAAGACTAGAAATGTAAAATAGTTTGCCTAATATCATAAAAGTAGTAGCAGCAGAGCCTGGATCCAAGCCCAGATCCATTGAATCTCTACTTTTGTTAATCTGAATCTCAGCTTCACTGGGTTGATCAAAAGTCTTGATTTGGAAATTCAAATACAAAAGGTTAATTAGATACTGGAAATACCATTTTGTGGTTGTATCTTTGGGAACTCACAAGTCACTGAGGCCAATATGGGGTTTCTTCGTTGTTGGTTGTTTGTTTTTGTTTGAGTCTAGGCGGCTGACCGTAGGAGTCTTTAAAATAATGAAAGAATATTGAAGCCATGGAGAAATGTTTTTGAGAATTAGTTCCCAGGACACAGCTCTCCGGCTAGGTAGTAGCAGATATAGAGACACACCGAAAGAGAGTATGCCACACCTTTAGTAAAGGGTCTTCACTCCAGGGAGAGGAAATATCGAGTTGGAGGCCAGCAAAAAAACCAAGATTTTAGAGGTGGTGTGGGAAGGCTTGTCTTCTCTCCTTTTCACGAAAAACAAAGTTCCCAAGGTAGCAGCAGCTGTAGGAGACTGGGATGTAGGAGCTGTAAAATCACACGGCGGACCACTAATGTCCTGCTCTTCCACCCCTGCACCCAGTTCTTGAAAACCAAGGGAGAGGTATAGTGGGCGTAGAGGGGATAGATAAGGATGGAGGGATGGGGAGCGAGCTGCTGAAAAAGCTTTACTTTGCAAGAGACCCACAAAGATCGTGGCGTGGGAAGCTAGGGAGTAGAGAGAAGACTGGAAAGCAAAGGGAAAAGAGAAGCGGAGGTGGCACTTCTGCGCGTGGGGAGGGAGAGAGCGCTTAGAGCTCTGGAGGGACTGAGAGCAAAAGGGTGGGATGAAGCCGGTGGGGGGGGGGTTGGGGGGGGGGAAGGGAAGCAGGCGCGGCCTGGGCTGACTCACGTGACAGGTGGCGGGGATATTAAGCAGCAGCGGCCCAGGCTCTGAGCCTGAGCTGGTGCTCGCTGGAGACTCATCCACCCAAGCGAGGATCGTGCAGCCGCTAGAGGGGCGAGCGCGGTCAACTTGCGCACAGGTAGCCTGCTCACCGATCCCCGCCACCTTCCACCTGCCCAGCCGGCCCGCCATCGCGCTCACCTGGGGCTTGTCGGTGTCACCAAGTCCCTGCCCCCCAAGAACTCGGATCCCGAAGTAAGCTGCGCCTTCCGAGAAGGGAGAGAGCCCTGCCGCCTCCCTCGCCTGCCCTCCGGCTGAGTCGCTCTCGGAACCGCCCCAGCGCGTGTTTGTGGTTGCAGAGAAGCTGAGCCAACCTGAGCGCCATGAACCAGATAGAGCCAGGTGTGCAGTACAACTACGTCTACGAAGATGACGAGTACATGATCCAGGAGGAAGAATGGGACCGGGACCTGCTCCTGGATCCCGCCTGGGAGAAGCAACAGAGAAAGGTCAGCAAAAGGAATCGGGCGCCGCCGTGGCCCTAAGGTGTCCCTTGCGTCTAGGCTAGGCGAAGACCCCCGTAGATGAGCCCCGGGGTCTGCGGGTGATACCTGCCTGCCTGTCCCAGAGTTAGGCACTGTCACGACCTTTCTTATTCCCATCCCATGGGGATGCTTAGGAAGGAATCCATTTTCAGAGATGGAAACATTATGTGTGTTGTGTGGCCTTGTGTGAATGTGTATGTATGTGTGCAGCATAGGTTTTTATAGCAGTTCAAATCTGATAGAGATCTTGAAAAATAATCGACACATATACACAAAATATAGCATGTCCCAAAAGTCTTAGTGCCATTTTAAGCTTTAATATCAGTCATCTATAAAATATATATGTGGGTCTATATACACACACATATAATATAATATATTAATATACATATATATGGATCATGGAAAGAAGGGTTGTTGGGTGGTTGGAGTAATAATATAAAATGTTTAAATCTTATAGGGGGAAAAAACCCAACCCTAGAGTTTTATACTGACCCTCAAACCAGTTCTATGACCTTAGCAGAGGAATTATGTTCACCCTTTATAAAATTTATCAGTCTCTTCCCTTCCAGTTAATAACAACCTTACAGGGTAATTGTGAAGGAAGCTCTAATCACTATATAAAGTGAGCTGGAATCATTAATAAGCTATTTATCATTAATACCAATAATAGGGTAACAGGGCTCTCTGTTTATCTCTATTTCAGAGAGATGCTCTCATGAGTTAATTAAAGGATGTTTTTGAGTGCTTTAGGCCCCTTGGAGTATTATTCACTGAAAAGACATTTTATTACACTCTTTAAATATAGTTCATTGAGGTAAGCAATGGGGACAGAGGAGTCAGCCAGGTTCTAAAAACACTGACTCTGCCACTCCATTCCGATTGGCTGTTGTCTGATCCAGTGGAACATTCCACTGCTTCTTGATCCTCTCGGTTGGAACAAATAAGGAATGTTCACCAGGAGGTTAAAAGCTATAACCCTTTTATTGGGCAAGAAGACTCCTCAGGCAAGCCAATGGAGACCTCTTAACCCAAATCCTCTGGTCACATTGTCCTGATAAAAGTAATGTGGCTTTATGGTTTTTCCTTCCTTCTGGGGGGTGAAGCAAGAGAAAACTTCCCCTTCTAAGGGCTTGACTTTAGGATGAGTGAATGACATACATGTTCAGCCATGTATGTACTTCTCTCACTAATTCATCCATTTATCCAACAACTCCAACTCCCAGTGGATATTATTGTATATACATATATGTATGCGTGCATGGGAGATTGGATTCTGATCATTTATATAAATTACCTATCCCTCATGCCTGGAGCTCTATCCCTCTTGTCACCATCTTGGTGTGTTGAAATACTTAGGTCAGGTCCTTCTGACTTCTTCTTTCTATGCTCATATCTATCGAAAATGATTTCTCTCTCCTCCAGATTTTAATAACACTTTGTCTAGAACTCCTTTGTCATTCTTACTCGTCCACATCTCTTTGAGGGAAGAAAATTGTGGTGACTCCCTCCCCCTAGTACCCACAGTGCTTTGCTTATAGTAGAGATGTAATCAATGTTTGTGGATTAAATTGAATGGAAATAGAGAACATATCACACTCACACTTCTCCAATCCCAAATAACTACATTAAAGAGTTCTTACTTTAGATAACTGACAATTTTGTCCATTAAATAACGAAGTACCATATATTTTCTTTCTTCTTTACATTGAGAGATTTTCTTTTGTAAACTTTTTCTTAGAGGATCTTTTTTGATTAAAAAGTTATTACATCTCAACCTCCTATTTCTAATTCCCAATAGACCATTTTTTACATTTTAAAATTTGAGATAATTTGGAATTAATAAACTGGAAGTTAAATTGAAGATAAAAAACTATAAAATTTCAAAACTTATGAGAAAATTTTTTGTGAATTATAATGAGGGAAACGCAAACTCTTAGGAATGTTAGTTGTGTACTTTTTTGATTAAATATCACTGACCAGCAGAATCTAATGAATTCTGTTTTTAGAAATCGGCTCTTCAGATTGAATAATAAAGCAATTTCACATGGCTAAATCCAGAGAATAATCTGAATAACCAAAGAAATAGCTGAAGTTAGTCTTATTTTCTACACATTGAATTCTGTTGAGTGTGGTATCCTATCCCTCAAAGAAAACAAATTCTTTTTCTTCCTCCAGTCTTTCAGTCTTGATTTGTAGTATTTAAATGTTTTCTTTTTTTAAAATGTGGTTTACATAGGGTTTTGTTTATGTAGGCCAATAAATCTTTGTTTCAAAGTTTGCTTTTTTTCCTTGTGAGGAAAAGTCATATGCCTAAGAAAATATATGAGATCTATTTTGGGGGGAAATTATATGGAATTTTTTGGAAATTATTGATTTAAACAAGTGACACATTTTTATTTTTTTATTAGAGAACAATAATAGGCTAGAATTAATGTGAATTTCTGAACAACACACTGACATATCTTCTGGGACACAATTTTTAAACCCCATTTAAAAGATTTTCTAATGTAATAACTCTGTTCTAAATAAAAAAACAATAGACTTGGGATACTTAACTGCTTGAATTGGTATAAATTAAGTTATTTTCATCTGTCAATTTTAAAACACTAGGGGGGGTATATTAAAGAACAGATCAAGCATTCAGGGAGCTTAAAATGTGATTAAAGAGTTTGTAATGAGAATTCTGTTTCTTTAACTTAAGTCTAGTAAAAAAAATAGGAGATAATGTATTATAAGAACTAGATCTAAGAGTATCAGTGCTTTTAAAAAACAGTGCTAAATAAGTTTTAAAAATAATTCCCTATTCTACTTTTGTTAGAGAAGATACACAAACTCTCAGCTTTGCTCAAATCAGTAATATAATATTGAACTGTGATCTTAGTGCAGCCCTGACAGCAGACTGCATTTATGTCCTATGAGACAATCTGTTGGATCAGGTCAAAAATAAAATTCCATTGTTTCTATTATGGGCTACCCTCTTCACACTTGCCATTTCAGTGATATGCCTGGTATGAAATCTGTCAACAGATGCTTGTAACACATGATGACGTCTGTAGGGTTACAATGGATGCAGTGGCTAATAATAACCACAGTTTAGAGGGTTTCATGGTCTACCTTAATCCAGGCTCTTTGGTTTGGAATTCCTTCTTGCAGAAGTACTTTACTGAGTGTGGTACCCTTTTTGCAAAAGGAAGCAATATGGTAGACAGTGTAGCATGGAGGATAGAGAGCTGGCCTTGAAGCCAGGAAGACCTGGGTTCCAGTGGTATCTCTCACACATATTGGCTATCTGACTGTGGGCAAATCATTTATCTTTTTAGGACACTAGGCAGTTTTAAGACTATAAGTTGTAGAGAAAGTTCTGACCTGCATTTGTAAGTTTCCTCACTTGGGAGTTCTTTATACCAATGAAATAATAGATCTAGTCCCCTCTATGGAAGTTCTGGTGCGTTTATTATGAATATAAATAACCAGATGAAAGTATTAACTTTATCTTTCAGGTATGCCTTTTATTACTAGGGAAAGGGAAATACATCATGATATATGTGAATGTTATCAGTATGGATATTTTCTCAATTAACACAGATCATAGTTCCTGTATACCTTTGATAGGTGATTTTTTTTTTGTAGGGAGAATTTCTAAAGCTAAAATGTGATCACCTCATGGCCACATCTTCCGATAATGAACCTCTCTAAATTTACCTAGAGTGATGCTCAGTTGATAAATAGCATCAATCCCTGAGCCCTAACTAGAAGCCTTTCCAGCTTGTTAAGACCTGTTTGAGTTGACATGAATCTAGCGTCTTTGAAAACCTGGAATTGCTTCCACAATGCCATGAAGTATTGGAGTAGGACTTTAATGGAGGAGACAAGTGAGTATATTCTGTAAAACAAGAATTATCACAATGAATGATCAATTTCTGAATAGAAAAATTAGCAATTGTTTCGATTTTAAGATTTGAAATAGTTGAAAGGATTCAGATAATGAGGTTGTTCATTTGTGTTCATGCAGCGTACCACATATTATTTAATTATATCTGATACAGTGTTGGGAATTCTTCCTTTCCAAGCTAAATACAGCTCCTTACAGCATACTGTTGAATATTTTTGTAACTCATTTCCTAGAAACAAGCCACTTCTGTAACCAAGGGCATGCTTTTAATATATGTTTAGCTATTAACTGAAACCTAATCATCAGGTGACTTGTCAAAGCAGCAATGCTGAAAATGTTTGTTCTCTCAGTAGGGACAGGACTCTGTATTTAATGCTTATCTTTGTAGGTACCAATCCAATCCCTATATGGTAATAAATAGGCATGTATATAAAGTGTCCATGTATATAGAGGGTATTCATATCTTCCATTAACATTTCATGAAGAAACTTTGGGTGGAGTGTTGGAAGGAAAGAAGGAAAGGAAAATTTATTTACCATATCTGGAACTCTGTCGTTATTTTTTTTAAACAGAAAAATTCAAGAAGAAGCTGATAAATAGGATACAGTGGAGTTTCCCCTCATAGCTCACAATTTAGGCAAGATTGATTTACCACAGGAGTACACATCTGTCAGTCCTGTCATCTCCATGCTAAAATATTGCCAAATAACATTGGCTATATGGAAGACTACTTATTCAGAACCAACTGCCAGAGAGCTCAGGATTCAGTAGATAACTAATGTAGTGGTCTGGTGTGCTTGGCATATTGTGCTACATATTTCTTAAAACATATTGTGCTGTATAGATACTAACTTCAGGTTAGACCCTGCATGGTATACTCTCTTGAGGGGAAAGAGAAGGAGACCAAAGCTTATTATGTCCTACCACACTGTGTTCTCTGAGAGAAAGGGATGTTTAAATTGAATAATGGTTTGAATTTAGTAAATATTTATTGAATTGCATTTGAATTGACCTAACTTGCTCAAGCAAAAGTCCTGGTTGGCAAAAAGCCCCAAATGCCCTTGGCATTACTCAATAAATATTCAGGGGCCATCCTCATTACAGCCCCCATTCTATCTCTTTTTTAAGTATTCTATTTCCTTTTTTGTTAATCTGGACAATTTATATTTTTGTAAATATTGGGCCACTTAACTTAGATTTATTGGCATATAATTGGGCAGAATAGCTCCTAATAATTACTTTAATTTCATCTTCATTAGTGGAACAGTTATCCTTTTCATTTTGGTACTGGTAATTTGGTTTTCTTTCTTTTTTTTAGTCCAGTTAACCAATGGTTTATTTGTTTTTTCATAAAACTAGTTCTTAGTTTTATTTATTAGTTAAATGGTTTTCTTACTTTTGATATTATTAATCTTTCCTTTGATTTTCAGGATTTCTGATTTGGTGTTTAATTGGGGATTTTAAATTTGTTCTTTTTGTAATTTTTTTGGTTGCATGTCTAATTCATTGATTTACTTTTCCTCTATATTATTGATATAAGCAGTTAGAGGTATAAATTTTTCCCTAGGTACTGCTTTGGCTGTATCCCATAAATTTTGGTATGCTGTCTCATTGTTGTCATTCTCTTTAATGAAATTATTTATTGTTTTTCAAATTTGTTCTTTGACTCACTCTTTCCTTAGGATTAGCTTATTTAGTTTCCAATTAATTTTTAATCTATGTTTCCACAATCCTTTATTACATATAATTTTTGTTGCATTATGGTCTAAAAAGGATCCATTTAATATTTCTGCTTTTCTGTCTTTGGTTGTGAGGTTTTTATGTCCTAATATATAGTCAGTTTTTGTGAAGGTTCCATGTACAGTTGAGAAAAAGGTATACTTTCTATTTCCATTCAATTTTCTCTAGAGGGCTACTATATCTAATTTTTCTAAGATTCTATTCATCTCCTTAACATCTTTCTTGTTTATTTTATGGTTAGATTTATCTTCAGAGAGGGGAAAGTTGAAGTTCCCCACTAGCATAGATTTACTGTCTATTTCTTCCTGTAACTCATTTAACTTTTCCTTTAAGAACTTGGATGCTATGTCATTTGGTGCATATATGTTTAGTATTGATATTACTTTATTGTCTATGGTACCTTTTAGCAAAATGTAGTTTCCTCGCTTATTTCTTTTAATTAGGTCTATTTTTGCTTTTGTTTTCTCTAAGATCATTATTGCTACCCCTGCTTTTTTCCCCCCAACCTTAGCTGAAGCATAATAGATTCTTCTGTAGCCCCTTATTTTCACTCTATGTGTGTCTCTCTGTTTCAAATGTGTTTCTTGTAAACAACATATTGTTGGATTCTGGTTTTCAACCCATTCTGCTATCTGCTTCTTTATGGGGGAGTTCATCCCATTCACATTTATAGTTATGATTACTAACTTTGTATTTCCCTCCATCCTATTTTTCTCCCTGTTTAGTCTTCTCTCTCTCTCTTTTTACCCTGGCCCTCCTCAGAAGTCTGTTTTGCTTCTGACCACTGCCTCCTCCCTCTGATCTATCAGTACCATCCTTCCTTCCCTTATCATCTATCTCTCCTACTTCTCTGTAAGGTAAGATAGATTTCTATACTCAACTGAATGTGTGTTATTCCTTTTTGAGCCAATTCCATTGAGAGTAAGATTCAACTGTTGCCCGTTTTCCCCCACCCCCATCTTCTTCTCCACTGTGAAACCTCTTCATTTCATGCCTCTTTTATGTGAGATAATTTATCTCCTTGTACCTCTTCCTTCCCCCTTCCTTTAGTACATCCTTCTTTCTTATCTCTTTATTTTATTTTTTGGAACTCATCCCATCGTAGTCAACTCATACTTGTACTCTCTGTCTATCTATCCTCCTTTTAATTGCCCTAATAATGAGAAAGTTCTTAGGAGTTATAAGTATCTTCTTTCCATATAGGAATGTGAACAGTTTAAACTTATTGATTTCCTTTTGATTTCTTTTTCATGTTTACATTTTTATACTTCTCTTGAGTCTGGTAGCTGAAAGTCAAAATTTCTATTCAGTTCTGGGCTTTTCATCAGGAATGCTTGAAAATCCTCTATTTCATTAAATATCCATTTTCCCCCCCTAAAGGTCCTTTGCCCTCTGGAATATCATATTCCAAGCTCTCTGATTCTTTAATGTGGAAGCTGCTAAATCTTGTATGATCCTGACTATGGCTCCACAATATTCAAATCATTTCTTTCTGGCTGCTTGTAATATTTATTCCTTGATCTTGAGACTCTGGAATTTGGCTATAATATTCCTGGCTGTTTTCATTTTGGGATCTCTTTTAGGAGATGATTAGTGGATTCTTTCAATTTCTATTTTACACTCTGATTCTAGGATATCAGGGCACTTTTCCTTGTTAATTTCTTGAAAGATGAGGTCTAGGCTCTTTTTTTGACCATGGTGTTCAGGTAGTCCAATAATTCTTAAATTATCTCTCTTTGATCTATTTTCCAAATCAGTTATTTTACTTTCTTCTAATTTTTTTTCATTCCTTTGACTTTGTTTTATTCTTTCTTGATACCTTTAAGGAGTCATTAGCTTCCACTTGCCCAGTTCTAATTTTTAAGGAGTTCTTTTCTTCAGTGAATTTTTGTGCCTCTTTTTCCATTTGGTCAATTCTACTTTTAAGGTGTTATTTTCTTCAGTATTATTTGTGCCCCCCTTTTACCTAGCCATTGACTTTCTTTCATAATTTTCTTGAATTGCTCTCATTTTCCCCCCAGTTTTTCCTGAGTCTCTTATTTGGTTTTTAAAATCCTTTTTGAGCCCTTCCAGGAATTCTTGTTGGGCTTGTGTCTAATTTACATTTTTTTCTTTGATGCTTTGCTTATAGCTATTTTGACACCATTGTCTTTTTCTTGTGTCTTGATCTTCCCTGTCACCATAGTAACTTTTTATGGTTAGGTTCTTTTTTTGTTGTTTGTGCAATTTTCTAGCCTATTTCTTGACTTTTAACTTTATGTTAAAATTGGGCTCTGCTCTGAGGGTGGAGGGGGTATTGTCCCAAGCTTCAAGTTTTTATTCTGCTGTCTTCAGAGCTAGCTCTGGGGATCTGTAAGTTGTTGGTGCTTCCAAGGTGGTATGACCTAAGGAGAGTTGTGGTCACTGCTCTCCTGGCCTGTGCTGGGGTCTTAACTCAGGAAGAGACCTTGTTCCCCTGTAGCCACAAATGCTATTGCTCCTGATAGCCCTAGAGCAGAGGACCTGCTCTTCTGCAGTCACAAGTACTAGTGTTCCTTTCTGCCTTGGATCTGAGCCAGATCCCCTGCTCCTCTGTGAGGAACCACAATACTCTTCTCTACTCTGGAACTAAGACCAGTATGAGCAATGCAAAGCCCTGAGCTCAGCACCAGCAGAGTCCCTTGTAATCTCTTTCTGATCATTTGCCAACTTCCTTACTGTCTGTGGGTGAGAGCTTTTGAAGCTGCTGCTGCCCCTAATGCAGTTAGTTGCTTCCAAGGTCTGCTGCTGGCATTGCCAAGGTGCTGTTCCTGGCCTAACTACCACCCTAGTGTGACAGACCTTTCCTACCTGACATCCAACTTCATCTTAAGCTGGAAAAATTGTTTCACCCTGACCTTTTGTTGGTTCTGCCACTCCAGTATTTTGATTTGAAGTGTTTCGAAGTTGTTTGGAGGAGAATTTGGGAGAGTTCAGGTGAGTTTTTGCCTCTACTCTGACATCTTGGCTCTTCCCCTCCCCCAATAATTTTCAAAATCAAAATACGCCCCTGTGGCCACCATTCCCCTATGTACATGGTGTTCCCAAAGTCATAGGGTAGTTATAAGCTTTAATAGCTTAAAACTATATTAAGATTTTTAGAACACCCAATATATTGCTTTTCCCTATTCTATTGTATAGGCTGTAGGCACAAGATGTATAATACTTCTTTGAGGGTGGTTTGCTTTTGTATATCCAGTCCTTAACACTATACTTGGCACCTAGTAAAAGACTGATAAATGTTTTCCCACTCATTTTTTATTCATTTATTCATTCAATAGAATAGCTTGCTAATGCATTGTTATAGATGAAAAAAGAAACTTCAGTACCCACAAGGTGCTTATTATCTAGTTTGGGAAATGAAAAATACAAATCTGATATAGAAGTAATATGAAATTAAGAGCAAGGATTTTCTTTGACCAGTGCTATACCTAAGCTAGTGCTACAAGAGGTAAAAAAAAAAAAAGGAGGGAGAGCAATCAATATGGCATGGAGTAACATAGGAAGGCTTCAAGGTGGGCTCAATCAATCAAGCATTAAACATTTATTAAGTGCCTGCTATGTGACAAGCACTATGCTAAGTGCTGGAGATACAAAAAGAAGCAAAGACAGTCCCTTTGGTTCAAGGAACTTACAATCTAATGGAGGACACAACATGCAAATAAATATGTGCAAAGCAAGCTATATACAGGATAAATTGCAAATAATTATCAGAGGAAAGGCACTAGAATTAACAGGAGTTGAAGACGATTTCCTGTAGAAGGTGGGATTTGAGTTGGTACTTGAAGGATGGATAGAATTTGGAGAGGAAGAGGATGAGAGAGTCTGTTTAAATCTGAGGAGTTACAGTGAGCAAAATTGTGGTAGAGAAAATGAGAATGCTATAATAATGCAGCCTTGGATTCATCCTCAACTCTTCATTTGCCTTAATCCCTTGTTTTCGTTTAATTTGCCAAGTCTTGCCAGTTCAACCTCTGCAGCATCTAGGATTTTTACCCCACGATTTTCACGGTAGCTCAGGTCGTCATTGCCTCTCACCTCATAGATTGAGAGCTTTACAGATCATCTGATCTAGCCCCTCATTTCATAAATGAAGAAACTAAGGTCTAGACTTGTCAAATGATTTGTGCTCTGCCATTAAACCATACCTTCCCTTGGCACGAAGCTTTCTGTCTTTTGTCTTTCTCCTTTTTCTTTCTTCTTCTTTCCTTTCTTCCTTAAGTTAATTGTATCTTCAGACTATGTGGTGTAGTGGAGAGAACATAGATTTGGAGTCAGGTCATCTGAGTTTGAATCCTGGCTCAGCTACTTACTAGGTGTGTGAACTAGGGCAAGTCACGTAACCATTTGGGTCTTACTTTCCTCATCTGTATAATAAGGATACTGGACTATATGATTTCTAAGGTCTCTTCCAGCTCTTATATAGAATTAGAGCTCGTTATGATTCTGTGAGCTATGAATTAACATTCAGATTGGTCTCCCTGCTTCCATTTTTTCCCCATTCTCATCCATCCTCCACAGTTGTTAAAATTATTTTAAAGCATAGGTCTGAGTATGTCACTCCCTCACTCAAAAATCTTCAGTGGCTCCCTATTGTACCTAGGATAAAATATAACATCTCCTCACTTTGGCATTTAAAGTCTATAATTTGGACTCAACCTACTTTTTGGTTTTATTTCACATTTCCTCCTTCATCTGCTCTGCCATGTTCCATCCACAATGGCCTACTCCAGACTTGGCATTCTATCTCTCCTCTCTCCTTATCTGGGTACAGGCAGCTCCCCATGCCCAGAATGCACTTTCTTCTCATCTCTCTTAGGATCTTTGTCTCCTCTTAATGCTCTGCTTAGTTGCCAGCCTCTATATGAAGCCTTCTCTGTCCCTCCTGACCTCCTTTAGGGGTTTCTTTCTCTTTAAATTAGCTTATGTTTACTTATCTGTTTACATATTGTTTCCCTCCATAGAATATAAGCTTCTTGAGGACAGGGACTATTTCATTTTGTCTTTGAATCCCCAGTGCATTGCACAGTGCCTTGCACATAGTAGGTACTTGATTGAATTAGTATTTGCTAGACTCAGATCATTAGAAATGTCAATGATATTAGTGTGGCAATACAAAGGCTAGGAATGAATATTTTACAGATGTTTATGGAACACTTACTGTATGCCCAGAAGAGCACTAGGCACTGTTTACAGACAAAGCAAAGACAGTCTCTACCCTCAAAGAGAGTACCTCTTGTACCTAGAGCCTAGACAATAAGACAAAATGGACAAGAGTGTTCTAAAAGTCTTAGTATACTTTTAAACTATTAAAACAATTTAAACTATTAAAGCTTAAAACTACTCTACAACTTTTGGAACTTGTACATAGGGGAGTGGTGGCCACAGAGGCATATTTTCGTTTTGAAAATTATTGGGATGGTGAGTTGAATGGAAGCGAGTAGATTGATGCATTCTTCCCAGTAGTGATGACATTATCAATTTAATTATAATTCTAGAACTAGAAAATAGTGGGGAGAGGAGGGAGAGTAGGGACAGCAAGACAGCTGGTGAGAAGATGTTTGGGGAGTAGACCAAAGAGGGTTATAAAGGAAATGTAAGATATGGCTCCTTCCATTGAAGAGCTTAAAAATTGAGTTGGGGAGAGAGAGAGAGAGAGAGGGAGAGAGAGAGAGAGAGAGAGACAGAGAGAGAGAGAGAGACAGAGAGAGAGAGAGACAGAGACAGAGAGACAGAGACAGAGATAGAGATACAGAGACATACGGAGAGAGAAAAGAGACAGCGACAGAGAGAGAGAGGGAGAGACAGAGATAGAGATAGAGATACAAAGACATACAGAGAGGGACAGAGACAGAGACAGAGACAGAAAGAGGAATAAACAGAACACTTGGCTTTTTCTGTGTGATATTGAGTAAGTTGCCTTGAATTTCTGGATCTCAGTTTACACCTCCATAAAAGGAGAGAATTAAACAAGTTCTCTGAGGTATCTTCTAGCTCCAATATCCTGTGACTCTTGAGAGTTTAAATGCCAGATCATATGAACTCTAGTCACCTCCATGACTAACTCCTTGTCCGTATTCTCTCTCATGGTGTGTTTGAGGGACACTGGGGCTAAGGCCAGGCTAAGGAGAGTTGACAATTCATCTTGGGGATTAATGAAGATAGGATTGGAATGAGGATGTTCATGGCATGGCCAATCTAGTGGTTCTCAAATGTTTTTTGCTCAAACATTTTTATAATTAATTTGTTTATTTTTAGTTTTCAGCATTCATTTCCATAAGATTTTGAGTTCCAAATTTTCTCCCCATCTCCCCTCACCCAAGATGGTGTACAGTTTGATATAGGCTCTATATACATTCATATTAAACCTGTTTTCACGTTAGTCATATTGTAAAGAAGAATTAGAACCAATAGGAGGAACCATGAGAAAGAAAAATCAAACAAAAAAAGAAGAAAAAAAGAGATAGAAAATAATATCTCAAACATTTTTAACATAAGGAGGAAGCATCATGAATGTTTAAATTTTCAACTAAGAAAGGTCCCTAGGAAATTGAGCTACTACATCCATTTCTCCAGCCATAGGATTTTCACCTCTATTTTCCCAAAAGTTAGAATGAGGATACTGCTTTTTCCCTTTTATGATAGAGCTGCTCTTATGACCTTCTGATATCAAGCTAGGAAGATCTGGTAGCAAACCTCATCTGGAGGCTTCATGATGTAGGGAAATTTTGAGACACATCCATTGAGAACTACTGGTCTAGAGATTTGTACTAGAAGACCTCAAAGTAGAGCCACTTTAATGCAGCATATGGAAGACACAGAGATGGATAATACTTACTATTATTTTTAAAAATACACACTTTTAATGCCAGGTAAGTCAAGTCATATATATTACAGTGGAGGTCCAAGGCCTCTGGCTGACTGTTGTGCATCAATAGTTGGCATTATTAAGGACCTCTCATGTACCAGTACTGCGCTTAGGTGCTGGGGATGTAAATAAAAACAAAAGAATACCTGTTCTTCAGGAGCCTACATTCTATCAGGGAATTCAATAAGAAACATAATTTTTAGAGGTGATAGGGTGTTGTTGTGTTTGTCCTTCATTCTCGAAGAGGACCTTGACGTCAAGGAGATGATGACATGACTTGCAATTGACTTTGATTTGAGTGAGGGAGGACTGTACAAGGTCTCCACCCTCACTTTCTCCTCCAGAGCCATCTGGGTCTAGTGGTCAGATATTTATCAGTACAACTGGAGATGGCCCATGATGCGGTGGAAGACCCTGGCCCTTTTAAGCTGAAGTCTTTTCAGATTCTCACTTTGAGTGAAGTAATATGCCCAGTCAGCCAATAGACCTCTTTAAGAAGTGAGTCAAGAAATGGACCCTTTAATAAAAAAAAATCCAACCGGGAGGGGAAGACCTTCAGGGTTGATAACAATTTTCAAACCTTACCTAGTATATACAAATATGCTATCTTTGCTCCCTCTCCAAAATTCCTTTCTTCTAAATTTCAATAATTCTAGGTAAGAAAGGGACAGATTCTGAAGCGCCTTAGCTGCTCCCTGGGGAATTGGGACTTTCACCTATAGGCAGTGGGGAGCCCTTGAAGTGACATGGTGAATGTTTTGTGTTTGTTTAATCTGGTAGCTGTGTTCAGGAAGAACTGGAGAGGGCAAAAGGGAGGCAGTTAAGAAGTCTTTGCAGGCATCCAGGTGGGAGATGGAAAAGGATGAAATTAGGTTATTCTCAGAAATAATGGAGAAGAGGGAGTGGATAGCTGGTCATGAAGGGAAAATGATCATGGTATGTGTTTAACTGCTGCATAAATTGAATTAAAGAGATCTAATTTCTGCCTCCAAAGTGTTGTACTTTAAAAACTTGAGACAACATTATGGACAAACAACAAATAAACAGATTGATGATTAAAATGTATAGTCAATTCTTGTAACAATAGGAAGCTAAATATTTATATTTGAATGAAAATAATATTCATATGAATACAGAAAATGCCTTGAATTGAGAAAGTGTGTCCACTTAATTGAAATAGACTTTGTAGAACAGCTGGGCAGTTGGGTGATTTATGAAGCAAGATGTTAATGGCTCGTGTTTAGGAGTAGTTGCTTTACATACCTTATCTAACTTTTTTTTTTCTAGTAGCAACCCAGTGAGGTAGGTGGTGCAAGTATTATTTTTTAAAATTTCACAGATTTGGACACCAAAGTGGTCCCTTGTCTAAGATCACAGGTTTAGTAACTAGTGAAACTGAGACATGTATTCAGGTCCTCATGTTCAGGGCTCTTTTCACAAAGTCATAAAAATCTTAAAGCTGCAAGAGATCTCACTAGGTCATCTAGTGGAATCCAAACCTGAATTAGAATCCTTTCTATAGCATTCACTATATCACATTTTCTTTCTCAGTGATAGCAACTCACATTTTTGTTGTACGTTACGGTTACAACGTGTTTTTGAAGCGTTATTGATTTCATTAAGTAGGGAAAGCATTGCTGTTGTTATTCTTGAAAGAAAATAGTTAGGACAGTTGAACCGAAAAGCCAGAGGGACATATGCAAACAAATGCCAAGGGGCTGATCTAAATATGGATTGGATTTTGCTTTGAGGACTTATGGATACTGTAAAAGTTGAGATCCGACCGACACCTTGTCATGGATTTCTCTTTTTGGAATCACCATTGGATACTAGGCTCTGTCCTACCTGCACAGAGTGAAGAACCACAAAAAGCCTAGCCTACTACTTTATCTGTGTAAATGCAAACTATTAATATTATTGCGTATAGTAGGTACTCAAGAAATGTTTGTTGAATTAAATCAAAAGCCAGAGTTCATTAGAAACTTGAGAATCCAAATAAGATTTTCAATGAGTGGGGGAGTAGAAATCTAAGGCTTAGCTGAGAAACTTAATTAACTTGGCTTCAGAAAACTCGGAAAGTATTGCAGTCAGAGTAACTGCAGCTGAGAAGACACCTACAGCAAAGCACAGATCTAGAGTGGGTGGGGTAGCCGCTGTGATGAGCAGAGGAGTTGATGTGGAATACGTTGGAGGACAGTCAGAATTGTTGCAGCGTTTCCCTGGGAACGGCATTAATTCTTCCAGAAAGAACTGAAAGCAGAGATTAGGGGGAAGGATTGTTAACTGTGCTAAGAAAATTTGAAAGGAAAGAAAATTCTTAATGTGAGAACTCTTTGTCTTTCTAAGTAACCCTGGGGAGAAGAGTCTGAATGCCTTTTTTTGGGGTTGTTGTTGTTTTTTCTCTGCTACCCATCTCATTCCCTAGTTCAAAAAGAGCAAATGATTGGAGTTTCTTAAATATGCCTTTGCTCAGGAGCAACCAATGTGAGGGAAGTAAGAAACAGTGAGAATTTAATGTGCACCCATTTGGGAGAGGAATTAATTTCAGGCAACTAGCTCACATGTTGTTGGATAGAGAATTTGTTGTTGTTTAGTTATCTTTCAGTCATGTCTGACTCCTCATGACCCCATTTGGGTTTTCTTGGCAAAGATACTGAGGTAGTTTGCCATTTCCTTCTCCAGCTCATTTTACAGATAAGGAAACTGAGGCAAACAGAATTAAATGACTTACCCACGGTCCCACAGCTAGTAAGTGTTTGAGGCCAGATTTGAACTTATGAAGATAAGTTCATGCCCTGGCCCTTTTAAGCTGAGGTCTTTTCAGGTTCTCACTTTGAGTAAGACTCCATGCCCGACCACTCTCTCCACTGCACCATCCAGAGAATTTATTACAGGTGTCAATTCCTTCCATTAAATCTTACTCTGGTGCTTCATTTTGGTATGGAGGCGATCTTGGATTCTCTAAATTCCTACCTGCAAAAGGCAAGCTCTGGTGGAGGCTTTCAGCATAGGCCCAGAGAGGGATACATTCTTTGAGGGGAGGTGAGGAGGGAGCGCATTCCAGGCCCAAGTGATGGTCAATAAAAAGGCCCAAAGCAGAAGATGGAGCACTCTGTAATGTACCATACAGAGTGTAACCCATTCAGGCTCCTTCATCCTATATGTTTCTTATGCATATGTCTCGCATAAAACATCCTTAGAGTAGCCACCCAATGTGTCACGCACCTTTTTCTGGTTCTTTTGCTTTTTTGTGAATACCAGTGTAATAATTAGGCCATCCATCTGTTTTCTTTTCCTCTTGATACATGACTGACTCACCTCCCTTTTAATTATATGTGTCACAGAATCATGGAATTTGAGAAGGGACCTCTGTAGTTATCTAGTCCAATTGGTTTTAAAAAAAAAACAAAAGGAATCTCTATTATAGCATACTCCCAAAGTGACCTCTACCTGAAGAAATCCAGGGAGGGAAACCCACCTCTTTTTGAGACAACCCATCCCATTTTTAGGCACCTCTTGTTGTCAGGATGTGGTTCCTGATATCAAGTATAAGTTGGCATTTTTGAAACTTTCATCCACTACTCCTGGTTCTGCCCTCTGGTGCCAAACAGAACATGCATAATCCCTCTTCCAAATGACAACACTTCAAATACTTAAGGATAGCTATCTTTCCCTCACCCCTACCACCAGCACTTGTCACTTTTTCTCTAGGCCATTTCTCTTAACTGTTCTTCATATGTGATGGATTCAAGAACCTTCACCATCCTCTTGCCTTTCTAGACCCTCTCCAGCTTATCACCAGTGTCTTTCTTAGACCACGATGCCTAGAATTGAATATAATATTCCAGATGAGGTCTGACAAAGTCAGAGTAGAGGGGAACTATCACTATTGCTGGACACTATGCTACTCTTAATTCAGCCCAAGATCATTTTCACTGTCACATCCCACTTCTAATTCATGGAGCTTGCAGTTCACTTATAGCCCCAGATCGTTTGTCAGAACAACTGATGCCTATTCATGCCTCCCCTCATGATACTTATGAAGTTGGTTTTTTTGTACCAAAGTTCAAAACTTAACATTTATCACTACTGAATTTCATCTTATTAGATTCAGCCCAATTTTCTAGGCTGTTGAGATCCTTTTGGTTCCTGACACTGTCATCTTCTGTGTTAGCTATCCTCCCCAACCTTGGTGCAAATTTGATGAGCATACCTTTATGCCTTTATCTATATCATTGATAAAAAATGTTAAACAGCACAGGGCAAAGTACAAATCCATGGGGTACTCCACAAGAGATCTCTTGTCACATTGACATTGAGTCATTAATAACTACTCTTGAGTTCAGCCATCTAACCAGTTATGAATCCATCTGATTGTATGGTCTAATCAACAGCTCTTTCTCTTCTTCACAAGAGTAGAATGAGCTACTTTATCAAAAACTGAAATCTAAGTAAATGATATTCACAGTATTCCCTTCACCAACTTAATAATATTATCAACAAGGGGAATGAGGTTAGTCTGGCAGAATATGTTCATCATGAAACCATTCTTGGTCCTTGTAATCACCACTTCCTTTTTAGACGTTTGCCAGGCATCTCTTGATTTTTCTAGGAATCAAAGCTAATCTCACTGTCCCATTGTTTGAAGGTTCTGTTCTTGTCTATTTTTTGAAAAGTGGAACCCTACTTGCCCTTCCCTAATCTTGTGGTACCTCTTCCATTTTCCATGACCATTCCAATATCATTGACAGTGGCTCAGCAATCATATCTTCTAGTTCTTTCAGAACCCAAGAGTGTAGTTCAATCTGATCCAGTTGACTTGAGTATATCTTTTGTGTCCAGTTTCACATAAAAGTCATGGTTGGTAGTGTTCTGCAGTCATTTCCATTGCCCTTTGGTTTGTCCACATTTTAGATTTTTCTTTCATCCATTTTCTTCCAAAGACATATAGACATACTAGGAGAAAAAAAAAGTGGACTTTGGCAACAGAGGGAAGCTTAGGATCATTGAAAGTATTCTGCAATTTCACAAATGCTATCCAGCTGGCTCTCATATTTAACTCTGGGTCTAACGTATTGTCTCTTTGTAGGACCCAAGATGTATATGTGTGTGTGTGTGTGTGACGTACATATATACACACATATACATATAGATGAACTAACTTAATGAGTTGCTCATCATATTGCATATCATAATCTGGGCAGTATGCATTTTTTATATACTTGCTTTTCCTATGTAGATTGCTACATCCAGCTCTCAAGGGACCATCTCATCAAGGAAGGCCTGTAGTATTCTGGGGCTTGGTGGACTCAATTTGGTGCTGTCAGAAAATGGGTACATCTGGAGAACTTTGTCATTTATTGAATGGAGTTATTTCTTATTATCATTATTTGTTATTCAGTAAGTATTTATTAAGCACTTACGATGTGCCAGGAACTGTGCTAAGTGCCAATTATAAGGAAAGGCAAAAACAGCCCCTTCTCTCAAGGAACTTACCTATTCTTTATTAGAATGTTAGCTACTTGAAGGAAGGGGCTAGGTTTTATTGTTTTTCATGTCTACTTTGTCCATTTGGCTTTAGATCGAGCCAGATTTCAGCTTCCTAAGAGAAATTCTTTCTGTGTAAATGCAATCCTTGAAGAACTGGAGGGGTTTTTGGGTAGAGATTATGACTTGACCTTGGCATTGCTTGTACGGAGTCCTTCAGCCCTCTATATTGTAGGACTGAGCTAGCTTCTTAAAAGGTTAGGGAAGTTTGATTTACTTTTCCATTCTATTCCTAATGCCCACCCAAACTTACAGACCATCGAATGTTGTCCAGAATGGAAATATTGTTTCTAAGTATTATAAAGAAGAACAACCCAAAAACTTGTTTAAGGAATAAGGAATTTGAATTCTGAAACACTTGGAATTACTTAGAATTATTATTTCAAAGTAAGAGGGGACCTTAGGAAATCATCTGGTCCATTTTACAGATGTCTAGGTTGAACCTTTTTTAGATGAGGAAATTAAGACTTAGAGAAGGCTGAAGGTAATGGCCTAATCTTTTCCCAAAAACCCTCCCCTCTATCAGACTTCTCTAATACTACTGAGGGCACGACCGTCCTCTCACTCCCCCAAGCCTGGAACTTCATTGTCATCCATCCATGATTTCTCAAACATATTCAGCCCACATATCTAATCCATATCCTGATCTTTTGATTTCTACCTTCAGAACATCTATTTTGTACATTCCCGTCCATGCTCTCACTGTAGTTCAGGCCTTTTATCACTTCTTGTATGTGCTATTACAGTAGCCTTCTAATTGACCTCCCTGCCTCAAGTTTTTTCCCACTCTCGTCCATCTCCTACTTAGCTGCCAAAGTGATTTTTCTAAAGTGTAGGTTAGACTGTGTCACTCCCTTCCTCAATAAACTCCATTGGCTTCCAGTTACCTCCAGGATCAAATATAAAATCCTTTGTTTGTCTTTATAACGTTCTTTATACATTTATGGTCCTTTCCTTCCTTTCCAGTGTTCTTACACTCTCCTTCCCTCCATACATTCAATGATGCAGGTACACTGGTCTACTTTCTGTACATAGTACATAGCGAGCACCATATAAATGTTTATTTACTGACTGACTAGGACTAGAACTCAGGTCTTCTAATCCTAGTCTTGTATTCTTTATACCACCTGAAATTGTTTAGGTTGTCAGAACAGCAGGATTTCTTTGGCTTTTCCTCAAGTTTGAACATTGCTCTGGAGATAGTGGATCTGTTGGGGTTTTGTCTTTAAAATACCCTTTTGAAAATATAGTACAGTTAGAATAGAAACCTGTGGGTATCTTTTAACCCATGGAACAAGATGAGTTTTCAAAGAAAGTAGAAACCTGAAAGTAGGTATTGAGAAATCCAATGATGGGACATTAGTGAAGGAATGCCACTGTCAATTATTATATGAGGGGTGGAGTATTTTTTCCTTAATATGGCCAAATAATTCACTGAAGCAAGGTCTTGTTTCATTTAAGCATATAAAATATGAAAACATACCAAATATCAAAGGATAGTTTTTTCATTGTTTACCACTTATAAAGTTATATAAGTGAAATTATTTATCTTACTTTAGATTTCAGAGTGCTTTATTTTAAATTGTAGGCTTGTTGGATGAGAGACTAGAAATCATAATACCAATTAAAAGATGTGATGTACTTATGATACAAGCTACTCAGCTTGAAACTTGCTTGTAGAAGGCAGTTTTAAAAATGACTATTCCCCCGGGGGGAAAAATGTCTAATTTTTCTTGTTTGAAAAGACTCTGAATTGGTATTGGAATTAATTTGAAGTAAGTTTGTTGTTATTTGTTTTGTTAAATAGCCAAGAAGTTTAATTGGAAGAGTGTAGCATGAATGCTGTATATTTTGCAGACAAATTTAAGCAGTTCTTTTCAATGGTTTTGGAATCTACAGATGGGAGGAACCTCAGATCACGTAGGCCAAACCTCTTATTAAATAGTTGAGAACACTGAGGGCCATGTGAAATTACTTACCCAAAGTCACACAGGTGTAAAGGAGCAATGATAGGATTTGGACTCAGATTCTCTTAACTTCAAAACCTGGGCTCTTTCTTTTACTGTCTATTTCTACCTTTTGAAATTTTGTGAAACATGGGATGACAAGTTATTGTGCTATACATTTGGGCCTCTTCAGATTTTTTTTAATACAATGAAATGTTCTTTTATAATTTTTAAAAGTATGCATTTAAAATGAATTTTAATTACATTGGAAATCAAATCTAATTGAATTTTTAGTTAACTTGGAAAAATGCAAAACAATGTATAAAAGTAGTCTTGTCACAAATCGATTTTTGCCATTAGACTAAGAAAATAATAAATTTGGTATTGCCTATTTTTTAATGTTTTTAACCATGTATTTTTAGAGGAAGCAGAGAATTTCTGCTTGTATGGTTGTATTCTCTAGCCTTTAAAACATTAGTTAAACTCAGAATTCTTGGATAGAATTTCTGCTTCAGAATTCTTGTTCTTCCATTCATTCAAGACTTTTCTGCTTTTAAGGAGGGTTTTAAAAAAATTTTTCAGGCCGAATGGAGGCTTATATGAAGAAAAAAATTATAATAGGGAAAGAAATATAAAGAAAAGGTTTCATCTAAAGGCAAGCTTTAACAGTTGACCCATTCAGTCATTCATGATGATTATAAGGGGAAAGTGACTACAGAGGAAGCCAATTTAAACCTCACAAATAGATTTTACGGGACATGCTGTTAGGGGCCTCTTCTCAGAGCTCTTGGAACTGTTTGCTGGCATCCATCTCTGACTCATCCATAGAAGAGCCGCTGTTCCAGAGATGGTTGTGTGACTTAGCTTCTTTTTGGAAAGGAAAAAGGAGACTCTAATGCAATAGTTTATAGCTCTGTGTGGATACCCTCCTACAGCTGGTCAAAGTGTTGTTCTCATGGACTCAAAGATTGAGAATTACAGCATTTCAGGTCTAGTAAGGACCTTAGAAATGATCTAGTCCAGGAGTGGGGAGCCTCAAGGCCACATGTGACCCTCTAGGTCCTCAAGTGCAGCCCTTTGATTGAATCCAGTCTTCACAGATCAAATCCACTTCCAGTGGTAAGGGGCACATCACTCCACAAGGCCATCCATTCCATATTTGGATAGCTTTCATCGTTAGGAAGTTTTCTTTAGGAGGCACAGTCATAGTCCTACCATTATGACCTTTACTCTCTTGATGTTCTGAATTTGAGACTGGAGGTGGGACACAGTGTCTGAGGATGTTGGATATGATACTCTTCCATTTTTATTTACTCCCCCACCCCCAGTGTAAAGCCTTAGGAAGGAGCAGGACCAGTTCTACCCCACAGACTTTCAAAGTGGTTGTTTCAGGTATATTTTTAGGGAAGAGCCTCCCAATTCTGCTTCTGAGACAATCAGATAATCAGAGTCACTCCCTCATAGCATCTTAAGTTTCAGGGGTAACCCATGGAGTGATAAAGGACAGAGTGTGCTTTGGATTCTTACTTAGCTGATATGTTATCTATCTCACTTCTTACACAATTAGCTTGAACCCTGAAAAATGTAGGAGTTTCTTGAAAAACTACCAGATAGCTGTCTGACCTTGCCTGGTGAGAATTGATTAACTTCTGTGGGTTCTTCTGTGAAGGAAAGGGCATTGTATTGGGAGACCTAGGACATAGATTCAATCTCAGTTCTGCTCTTTGCCACTTATGGGCTGGTCACAACTCCAGCCTTCATTTTTCTCTCCTGAAAATGAAGGATTTGAACTAGCTGATCTCTAAAACCCCTTCTATCTCTAAATCTTATGAAACTATCCATCTAAATTTCATTTTCCTGTCTTTAGGGGTCCTTCTACTTATGGATTCTATTTATGCATTTTTTTTAATTTGGGGGGAAAATCATGCTCTGTGCAAACAAGGTTTGTATTGAAGAAAGCACTCTGTTAGGAGATGGGTTCTGTTCTTGAATATGCCACTAACTGGTTCTGTGACCTTGGGGAAAAAAATCACTTAACCTCTCTGGGCCTGTTTCCTAATTTGTAAAATAACTGGGTTGGACCAGATAAATCATAGTATTTAAAGCTGAAGCCAGCTCCAAGCTCCATATTTATTATTTTTAGACCCTTAAGTCTATCTGAACAAATAAAGAAATTTGCTTATAACGTTATTCTGACGCAAAGAAACCTATGTGATTAAAATCCACTCGTAAAAAATATGCTTTCAGATTAGGAGAGAATCAGTCTATTTTCATTATCTTATTGTGATAGAACAACTTTTTTAAAAATTAGAGCTTAACCTCCTCCTCTTCCCAATTTCTGTGCTTAAACTATAAGATAGAGCTTTCTGGTTTAGCTCTTTAAAGACCCAGAAGTTAAGCAGAGAAAATATTGTCAAATACCTGGTGTGTGACACTGTGTTCTCTTGCTGTATTTAGAATCCTGGTAATGGAGATATTAAAAACTTCAAAGGAATTGTGTCTCATAGTCATAGAACCTTAACAGTCTGTTCCTAGTTCATTAGTGTTTTAAAATATAATTTGTGTATTTAAAGGAAAATAAAATGCTTAAAAAAGAAACTAAGTACTATGTTGAAGGATTAACTCATAGAGCCTAGAAGTTTCTTTGTCATGTCTAATAGTCAAGACCAGCAGTTTTCAAAGTGTAGAAGTCCCCTAGACTCTTACAGGAAGTCCATGATGTAAAAAATATTTTCATGACAATACTAAGATGTTTTAAATTTGTAATAAAGTAAGTATCAATACATATAACCCACAAGAACAAAAAGCTCTTTGGAGAGCCTTCAATAAATATTAAGAGGATGAAGGGGCCATTGATCAAAAAGTTTGAGAACCATTGGACTAGACATTCACTTGGAAAAATCTTGAACCTTATTATTACCTCCAAAATTGCTACTAGGAAAATATCAATAGCTATCATTACTACCAATAAAAATAACTACCATGTGCCTCCTTTTTGTCTCTGTAAAATCTAACTAATCTATACATGTATCAAGAAAACATCATCCTTGGTGAATCTATGAGAAGGGAACAGGCTGGCTTTCAAAAATGATATCCTGAGGGCAGCTAGGTGACTCAGTGGATAGAGCACTGGCCCTGGAGTCAGGAGGACCTGAGTTCAAATTTGACCTCAGACCAAACGCTTGACACTTACTAGCTGTGTGACCCTGGGCAAGTCACTTAACCCCCATTTAACACAATTGACTACAAGGTGTACTCAAGTTGTTGGGTAGACCCCCTGTGGGGAAGATTTACAGGAACACATGGACAAGAGTTGCACAGAATGAAAAAAGATCATTGGATTTCAGTCTGCCCCATTGGAAGGCATACCTATTTATATTAATGAAATCATAGATTAGAAGGTGAAAATAGTTACATGAGAGAACTAGAAAGAAAAAGGTTGTTGTTCAGTTGTTTTTCAGTCGTGTCCAACTCTTCATGTGCCATTTGGGGTTTTCTTGGGAAAGATATTAGAGTGGTTTGCCATTTTCTTCTCCAGCTCATTTTATAGATGAGAAATCTGAGTCAAACAAGGTTAAGTGATTTGCCCGAGGTCACATAGTTTTTAAGTGTGTGAGGCCAGATTTGAACTCAGGAAGATAAGTCTTCCTGACTCTAGGCTTACACTCTATCTACTGTACCACCTAGCTGTAATTCTAAGCTATAAATACTCTTTGTTCGTAACTGTTCTCTATATGAAATGAATTTTAATAGACTGCTAGAATATATCACTTTCATGTGTAGAAGATTGCCTGTGTATACAAATAAGAGTCACCGTAACCTTAGAGGAGAACAGACTTTTAGCATTGTGCTCAACCCCCAGGGACAGCAGTCAAAAACATGTGCCACAGAAGCTGTTGTTTATTGTAAACTCAGTTTCAATGCAAGCACTAATCCATCCTTGTAGGTAGCCTCTTATCTATGTTTCTGGAGTTCCTGATAATACGGTGAATTTGTTTCGAGTAATGTTTGTTTTCATTTATTTTGCTGTCCAGGTAGTTAGGTAGCCAGAGGTCCCATTGTAGGGTTTTTTGTTGTTCAGCCATTTCAGTCGTATCCGACTCTCTGTGACCCCATTTGCGATTTTCTTGGAGAAGATACTGGAATGGTTTGCCATTTCCTTCTACAGCTCATTTTACAGACAAGGAAATCAAGTCAAACAGTTAAGTGACCTGTCTGGGGTCACACAGCTGTAAGTGTCTGAGACTGGATTTGATACATATATATGTGTGTGTATCCTGACTCCAGACCTGACTCCACTATAGGTTAGCCCTGGCAAAAACTTCACATTTATCTGAAAAGTTAAATTAATCTTCAAGAACTTCAGATCTCAGTATTCCACACATAAGGGCTGTCATGCATAGGATAGATTAGACTTGTTCTATTTGAGCATAGGGGGCAGTGCCAGGAACAGTGGGTACAAGCTGCAAAGATGGAGACTTGAGCTTGACATCAAGGAAACCTGCCTAACAAATAGAGCCATCCAAAAATGGATCCTGCTACTTTTGAGAGGTGATAAGTTTTCCCTCCTCAGAGTTCTTCAAGCAAAGGCTGGAAGCGAAAATGTTGAGCTTAGACTCAGGAAGGCCTGAGTTTGAATCCTGCCTCAGATCCTTAATAGTTGTGTGACCTTGGGCAAAGTCTCTGATCCTTAGTGTTCTTATCTGTGAAATGGGGACACTAGTAAGTAGTATCTATCACTTGAAGCTGTTGAAGGGGTCAAATGAGATAACAGGTGTAAAGTGCTTTGCAAACCATAAAGAGCTATCTAAATGTTAGCTATAATTATTGTTATCTTATCTTGAGGATTCTTTCTGGGTTGGGGAAAAGACTTCCAAAGCCCCTTTTAACTCAAACATATTGTGATTCAGTGATAAGGGCTTCCTAGCTGGGTGTGCTTAAACTGAAGCACTAATATGCTGGTTTATTTCTCTCTGAAAGGTAACTGAGATAAAGTGTAGATATTTGTAGAGGAATGTTCCTCAGTAGAGTTACTATATTCAGAGGCTGTGGTAGCATGCTCTGGCACTCCCTGACCAATACCATCCACATAATTATCATGGGCTATAATTACTTTAGGAAATGTAGCATGAGATTAATTACACGCAAGATTATTCAGTGTTCTACGCAGAATAGGTACTTAAACACTGTTGTATTGATTTGAATTGTTACCAGAAAGGGCCCAAAGGATTTCTCCACCAGCTGTTGTGTTGGCTTATTATAGAGGCATCCATGATGCTACTGAGCACAACATGTCCTAGGTAGGATAAAGGAAAGGACTAGGACAGGGGATACAAAGAATTTCTTACCAGAGGCAGCCAGGTGACACAGTGGATAGAGCTCTGGTCCTGAAGTCAGGAAGACTTGCATTCTAAAAGCAGCCTTGGACACTCACTACTTTGTGTGACCCTGAACAAGTCACGGTTCAAACTCTGTCTGCCTTAGTTTCTTCATGTGTAAAATGGGGTTAATAATAGCACCTACCTTCCAGGGCTGTAGTGAGGCTCTAGGTTATTTTGAGGAATACAGATTTAAAACTAGAAGGGCTTGAATGTAACCTCCCTATTTTATAGTTGAAGAAACTGAGGATCAGATAGTCAAAAAATGACTTGTACAAGGTCTCATAGGTAGTAAGTTTAGATTCAGGGATCAAACTCATATTATCTGACAACAGATCCAGTGTTCTTTCCATCAAACCACACACACACACACACACACACACTGATTTTTTAAATATGTGTGATATAGATATAAATATACATTATTACTAACATTTAGTACTAATATATTAATATATAATATGTAAATATGTGTGACATACACATACATATATAAATATATGTGTATACATATTTGTACTAAATATGTATGTACATATATACACACATAAACATTGAAAAACAACACCACATTCAGTCAAAATTATAGCTTCTATTCAAATCAGTACAGTCTAGTCTGGCTTTGGCTTATCTTTGCAGACTGAATCCACATGACTCCCACTTTCTACATTCCAGCCAAACTGGCCTTACTGTATCCAATACATGGCATTCTACATCCTGTCTCGTGTGCCTTGGCACAGGCTGTCCTTCATGCCTGGAATGTTCTCCCCTCTCCTCCCCCGCTTGACCTCCCCCTCTTGGAGTCTCTAGCTGTATGCAAGACCCAGCTCAGGCACTACCCCACCATAAGGCCTTTTCTTATTCTGCTTTCTTGTTAGTATTATCCCTGTCCCCGGAAAGTATTTTCCATTTACTTTTAAATATCTATGTTTGTATATTTATATATGTGTATCCATATATTTGTGTATTTATATATGTATATATTTGTGTATTTATGTATGCATGTATGTATGTATGTATATATACACAAATATGTATACACTTTCTATGTATTTACATTTAATGTTATATTATATTTAAATATTTATATTTGTATATTTATATATGTGTATCCACATATTTGTGTATTTATATATGTATATATTTGTGTATTTATGTATGTATGTATATATATACAAATATGTATACACTTTCTATGTATTTACATTTAATGTTATTATATTTAAATATTTCTATTTATCATATAATTTTATACATTTATATTTATATTATATACTTACATATTTATTATATTTAAGTCAGCTTATTATTCTATATTTTAGTAATATTTATCTATATTTTATTATTTATTATTTTATATTTATTAATTATTATATATTTAAGTACATCTTTATCACATAAATATATAATATATTTTTATATATTTACTTTTTATTTACTTAGGATCATAGGGTCATAGATGGGGAGCATTAAAGACGCTTTAGTTAAATGTCTTCATTTTACAGATGAGGAAGCCTAGGGGCACAACTTAAATACTACCTCCTTAAGTGACACCTTTCTTGACTCTTTCCCAATGCTTAGTGCTTCCCCTTAAATAATCACTTTGTATTTACTTTCTATATACATGTTTCTCTCAAGTAAAAGCAAGCTTCTTGAGGGCAAGGACTCTTGTATCTCTAGTGGCTAACACAGTGTCTGGAACATGGCCAATGCTCAATCTATGCTTGTCAAATTGAATAGTTATCTTTGTGCTCTTCAACTTTTTGTCTAGTAAGTATCTGGAGTCCCTAGAATTTGAGCTTTTTGGTGAATGCATCCAATGCAATCCGGTGGAACAAGGCTGCCTCTCCCAAAGGGCAGTGGAGGGGTGGGGGACATGGGAAAGAAACTGAGAAAATTCCTGAGGAGTCCCCAAGTGCAGTATGTGTTCACAAGGAGAATGCCATTTATTTGTGTTCACCCTTCTCTAACAGACTCATGATTGGTGTGTTCAAAGGTGCCTGGCATTTGCCTGTCCTAGACTGGTACATATGTAAAGGGTTCCAGCTCCCTTTATCCTTTGACTCTTGTACAGTGCTAGCCCAAATTCCATGGGTACTCACTCATGCTGCTGCTTCCAGTCCAGTCTAGGACCATATCACCTCCTCCTGAGCTATTATAATAGCCTCGTTACTTGCCTTCCTGGCTTGATTTTCTCATCCGTAGCGTTCACCAATGTGATCTCTCCTTTGCATAGCTCTTTCTAAGCTTAAAGACTTTCTATAGCCGTTGAATGTTCAATATTTTGTTCAATTCAGAATTCAATAGCCACTCCCCCTTTTGCATTCAGCGTTATAGGATAAAGTGTAAATTTCTTTTTTTCTTTTCTTTTCTTTTTTTCTTTTTTTTGGTGAGGCAATTGGGGTTAAGTGGCTTGCAAATGTAAATTTCTTAGCCTAGCATTCAAGGCCCCTCATTTTGTTTGAGCCTTATTTTTCATAACTCATCACTCATTCTACATTCCAGCCAGCTTGACTACTAACTAGTTGTTCCCTGAGTGCATGTGTGCAGGATGTTATTCATGCATTTAGTATACTCTTTCATTTCCACCTCTTGAAATTATTGTGAAGGCTCCAGATATCATAAGCGTCACCTCTTCCATGAAGATTACCCCTCCCCACCAGCTGAAAGTGAAATCTTTCACTTAAGACTGTCTTAGAGTGCTTTGTATAGACTTCTTTCATCTTATCAAATGTTCCTTTTTTTGTGTATATTTCATATTCCTTCTTAGAAGACTGTAAACTCCCTATAAGAGTCAGAGACTTTTTTAAAAAATCTGTTTACCTGCCATAGTGCCTTGCACATGGTAGGCATTTTGATAAATATTTGTTGGATGAAGGAGTTGAATGAAATGTAAGATTTTTTTTGTAACATCAAAGTGATAAGAGATATTAAGTTATATGATTCTGGTGATTAAAATAGGAGTGGACATAGGCACTTGCATTAGATATTATGTGGAGAATCTGGCTCAGAGAAAAGAGCAATAAAAGAAATTCAAGACCATGTAGGTAGCTGTTTTCAAGGGTATGTTGTAAGAGATTCACTTAGGTGCAAAAGTTGTGGGTTTTTATAATGCATTGAAACATGATTTATCAATAATTTATGTATACATATGTACATATACATACATACATACATACATACATACATACATACATAGCCAGGCTCACATTAGTTGTCATATCCACGGGTTAAGCAGGCACAGTCATTTTAACATCAGCTTGAAATGGTAGCCTCCAGCTACTTCTGTGTACTATTCTTTTATGTGACATCCCAATTTCTTATGCGGTAGTTAACTTGGATCAGAATATTTAGAATTTTAATATACTTAATAATGGATTTTGAACACTTTAGAAGAAAGATTATAGAACCCAGGTTTGTAAAAAGTCTTATTAACTACTCCCCCCCCCCACTCCAAATAATGAATCTCTCCTCTCCTTACAGAAAACTGTATGGGACTTGATGTGCAAATGCCTCACATGGAGAGTGTATGTCAATGGTGGGGGAGCCGGGGGCGGGGGGGGGAGGGAATCTACTTCCCAGAGGTAATGTCTTCAAAACCAGTCTGGGTCATTCTTTCTTGATTAGAAACCTTTCTAATATTGTCAGAGCTCTGCAGTGATTATCTAGTTTTCCGAACCTGTCTAAGGACTATTGTTGCAGTCAAGCATTGGAGCTTTAGGGACGTCAGTCAGCAGACATTTATTAAGTACCTGCTTTGAGCCAGGCACTGTGCTTAGCACTGGGGAGATAAAGAAAGTTCAAAGAGTCCCTGCTCTCCAGAAGCTCCCAGTCTAATGATAGAGACCATAATTAAACAACTATGTGCAAACAAGCTACGTACAGAATAATTAAGAAATAATCAATAGAGGGAAGGCATTAAAGGGGCTTCCTATAGAAGATGAAATTTTAGTTGAGACTTGAAAGAAGCCAGGGAAGCCAGGGGGCTGAGATTATTATTATTATTCATTATTCAGCATTATATGCATGAGGGACAGCCAGAGAAATTCCCAGAGTCTGGAGATGGAATATCTTGTTCTAGGAATAGCAAGGAGACCAGTGTCACTGGATCACAGAATGTATGGTGGGGGGATGGTGGTGGTGGTGCATAAAATATAAGTAGATTGGAAAGATAGGATGTTGTTGGAAACCCACCTTTAATAGCTCCTGCTCAAAATCATAACAAAGACCATTTTTACAAGTGCTGCCTTGTACTCACCTGCTCAAGAGAGCACTCATTCACCCAAGCTTTTATGTACACACACATACATACATACATATATAGATATATACACATGTGTGTATATATGTATGTATATTTATATGTATATTGGAATTACCTCATGTTTTTCATGGTATCTATTGACCACATTATGAAGTTCACAACTTTTAACAGATAAGATTCTTAGCTGATACTGTCTCTTCTTTGCTCAAAGGGTTGACAGCTATGAAAACTGGAAAATGAAGCCATCAATCAGTATGCGTCTAATCCTGGTCAAAGGTGGAAATGGAATGGTCACTTAAGTTCCTTTGTATTCCTAAGATTTATGGACTCTTCTTTCTTTATTGGTCATGCTGGTGATTAGCAGTAATTGCTGCCAGGACTGCACCTCTACACTCTGAGAGCTGTCTGTGACCCTTGCCTTTGAACTTCAGATTGTTAACTAAGTTGGGGTGGAGAGAAAACCCATGCTCATCATCAGCTAGGTAAGGTAGCCAAGTGGCATCATGGATGGGGTTTTAGACTTAGAGTTAGGAAGACCTGTAATCATATCCTGCCTGGGACACTTGCTAACTTAGCTGTGTGATCCTGGGCAACTCACTATCTGCCCTGGTTTCTTTGTTTGCTTCCTAGAGTTGTTGTGAGCATAAAATGAGATAATAATCATAAAGTGTTTTACAAATATTTTATATGATTGCTAGCTATCATTACTAGCCCTTATTATCAACCTCAGTTTCTTCATCTGTAAAACAAGGATATTAGCATCTACCTCACAGGGTTGTAAGACTGAATAGTGAATAATAGATACATATATAAAATACTTTGAAAACTTTGAAAGGCTATATAAAAGTTATTATCGGTACTTCTCTCTCTACACCTATTGGTGTCACTGAGGGGACTATAATTCCCCCGCCCCCCAATTGACTGTAACCTGTTCAATTACAAAATAAGACTTCAACCTTGAGAAAAAAGACTAATCTATCTGTCATCATCAGTCATCTTACCTCTAGGGAAAAGTCTTCCTGAGCTTCTGGGGATGAGTAATCCCTCAACACAAGTTTTCATTGTTGCTGAGTTCTGATTGACTTTGACTGAAATCATCTCAGGTCAGCCAACAGTTCTGACCTTGAACCTGAGCTAGCTGCTGCATTGTGTATGTGGGTGTATACACCTTCATTCAGTAAGCACTTATTGAGCCCTTGCTATATGAAAGGCATTGTGCTCAGTGCACAAGGATAGATATAGAGATGAATAAGATGCGCCCCTGCTCTCCAGCTATATGATCTAGCGGAGGAATTAAGGCATATGCAAGAAAAGCACGATGAGGGCCATTTAGAGACAAACAAAAAGATATAGGACTTGGGGATAGGGAGAGATCACTTCAGCCTGGAGGGGTCAGGGAAGGCCTTCTAGAAGAGAAAAATATGTATGCTAAAGATATAGAGACATAGTATGTGACTTATATACTCACTTTCTGGACGTAGAAAGATAGTTCTTGGTCCTCTTGGAGTTGAAGATCTGGAGATCTACTTCTGTAAGAGCTGTATAGTATGGAAGGGATAGTCTTCATGGACAGGAGAAAAGAGGGAAGTTCTCATTGCTCCTGACCTCACTGCATCCCAGCATTAGTTTGGGGAGGGGTGGGGTAGAGTATGGCTCTCTTCAGTAGTCATGAATGGGGAGGGAAAAGTGACACACAGGAGAGAGGGGGGATGAATTCCTTGGAACAGGGGTTCTTGACATTTTTTTATTGTGGACATCCCCCCCTCCCCCATTGTCTGCTCAAGGCTATGGACCCCTTTTTAGGACCAGTGTTTTTAAATGCACAAAATAATATATGTAGGGTTTCAAAGGGAAATCAGTTAATCATATCAAAATACAGCTTGCAAAATATTTTTTAAGAAATCTCACGAGTTAAGTTACGACCCCCCAAGTTAAGAACCCCTGCCTTAGAAGCAGAGCGGTGTGGGGGCGGAGTACCAGGCTGGGAAACAAAACAGGCAAGTTTTCCTCCCAGAGCTATCATTAACTTAGGAAAAATTACTGTACCTATCTCGACTTTGTTTTTCTCATTTTGTAAAATGATGAGGTTGAGCTCAAAAGTCTATCCCAGCTTTGACATTCTCTAATTCCATTATTCTCTCTACCCTCTCCTATAATCTCAGGGATTTAGAATTCTCAATTCATTTTCCCCCATAGAAATATTTTTACATGTGGTAGTTTAAGTTTGATATTATTCTTTTTTGCTATCTTTCAGGTACCTCGATTATTAAATAGACCTTTCTGGACTGAGCTGTGTTTTCAAAAACAAAACTAAATCCAAACCAACTAAGTTACAAACGAACAGTTGGAGCCCATCTGGGATTCCTTTTCTCTGTCTTTGAGGGTGCTTCTTTCTATATGAACTGACTGTTGAGATGTCGGAAAAAATTTGAATAACTGGGGGGAGGGGAAAACCACTGGGTTTTCCTTCTTAATGCTAAGTCATATGACCTGTTTTGAGTTGGACTTTGTAATTGTGAAAATTCCAATTTGTTTTGGTAAGCTTAGGATTTAGAGCTGGGTGAGCTCTCAGAGATCACCTAGTACAGTTACCATCATTTTAAAGATGACACGGAAATATTAAGTGACTTGCCCCAGATTATTATACAGGTAATAAGTAGGCAGAGTTACTATAGATGAGTTCATGTATACTTGTTTTCAGTTGTGTCTGACTCTTCGTGACCTCTTTTAGGGTTTTCTTGGCAAAGATACTGGAATGGTTTGCCATTTTCTTTCCCAGTTCCTTTTACAGGTAAGGAAACTGAGGCAAACAGGGTTAAAGAACTTGCCCAGGGTCACACAGATAGTAAGTGTCTGAGACAGAATTTGAACTCAGGTCTTCCTGACTCCAGGCCTGGCACTCTATCCACTGCTCCACCTAGCTGCCCTTTCATCTTTCCTATCTCAAAGCAAATTAAATACCAATTCTTCAGGGTTGAAGGGTGGAGAAGCTAAAGAAAATGAACTTTCCTATTTGGGGGACAGCTCTCTGTACTTATTTTTGCCTATGTATGCTTTTTAAGTGAACATGTATTCCCTCTTACTGTTGTTTCTAAATAGGGATAGAGACAATGTAGTTTTATGGAAAGATCTGGGTTTAATCCCAATGCTACTACTTACTGGCTGTATAAGTTTAGGCACTTCATTTAACTTTTCCAAACCTCAGGCTCCTCAGCTATAAAATAGAAATAATAATACCTCAACTCCCCACCTCATAGAGTTATTGTGAAGTTTAACTTGGATAGAGTATATATGGAGAACAATTTGTAAACCTTAATGCGATATATACAAATCAGCTATTATTATTATTTCCTAGTTCAGGATTGCTCCTAAGTTAAAATGTTTGTAATGGTGGATATTGAAAAAGAACTGAATATGTTCATTTCTTTTGCATCTAAGTCTTTTTGACTAGGGTTCATTTTAAGTATCTTATCAACTAGCATATTCTGTGTACCTACTCTTTAGAGGTCATCCCATTTCATATGGAACCTTTGATTTCAACTAAGTTACTTAACAAAGAGGTAAGTCCAAAAGCATCATAGGTACCGAAAAGTAAGCAAATTGCAACCTCAAATGCAAAAATTGAATTTTCCTGCCTCCTCAGTTTGAGAAAATTATTTCACATTTTTTGTATAGATATGTTTAGTATCTATTATGCACAACAGAAGTGTCAAATTCACAGCCTGCAAAACCCGAGTGCAGTAGAACCAGAGTAAGATATAATTGGAAAATATTTAACAAAACAAGTAAAATATTAGTAACATAGATAATGTTAGTTTGTGGTTTTTTAAGTTAATATGTGGCTAGCAAGGACCATTTCTGTTTGAATTGACACTGCTGATATACAATGTATTAAGTATGCTAAGCACTGGGTGAAATATATGATAAAGACAAATAACAATATCTGTACTCTCATGGAGCTTTAGGGTACAGAGTATGATATATATGCAACATGAGACAATAAATATAGAATAGAATACAATAATAACCCATGTGTTAAAGCACTTTGATATTGACAAAGTACTTTATAACAACACTATCAGGGAGATAGTGTAAATATTTTCTGGTTTATTGATAAGGAAATTTGGATTTGTACAGCAAAGTGACTTGCATAAGGTTACACAGCTCATAAATATCAGACACCTGGGTTGTTTAACTCCAAATTTAGCTCTCTTTTTGCTACACCAAGATCTGTGGTAAGAACACAAGAGGGGCACAGAGTAAGATCTGAGGTCTGAGAAATGAGTGATCATTTCCATTTGGACAATTAGGAAAGGCTCCAAGGAGAAGATGACCTTTCAACTGGGTTTTGAGGGATGGGTTGGGTTTCAACATGTAAAAATGAGGGGTTTTAAGAGGGCATTCCAGGCTTAGGGAAATGGTGTGAGGCAGGAAGATCTGTGCCCAGGGATCAAGTGTTTATTTACTGAAGAGTGGCGCAGTCCTTGGTGGTAGAACATGGAGAAGCAGAAGGTTCTTTGTGTTCTTTGACCCCTGTCCTCCATGCATTCCTCCTGTGTACAACAGTGTTATGTGACTCATACTAAGCAACAGCATGTTATGTATAGTTATTGAAGGGGGGGAACATTTCCTTGTGCTCAAGTAGGTTTAACATAAAATCGTGACTCTAAGATTCTCCTTATCTTCCTAACCTTCCCATTTTAGCTATTCAAAACTGATTTCTTCCTTCCCCTTAAAATTGTATCTACAAACACCTTGAATAAATTTGCACTGCCATTGTTACAGCAGCTCTTTTTTTGCCATTATTTTGAGTTCTGTACTTCTTTTGTATTTGCAAAGAGTTTTTCTGTTGTTGCTTTTGATTAGTCATGCTTTACAAAAGCTCTGTGTACTTAGCTTAACACCCCATCCTACACATGGGGAGGGAGATGAAGCCAGAGGAAAGCTGAAGTGGCTTACCCAAATCACAAAATCAGTTGGTAGTCAGAGCCAGGCTTAAAACTGAAGGACTGAAAGTTCACAATGCTCAGCTGAGCTATTTCTTATTCTAAATTATCTAACAGAATTTTAAAGACTGAGATTTGTGGGCGAAAGATAGAAGTACATGACTACCATAGTTGTTTCATTATGTAAAGTTCTGAGAACTTTAATGCACCAAATGGTCTTCTAAGATATTTTGGTAATGGATTTAGTCTTTTCCAAAAAGAACTTGCAGTAGTATATACAATATTTATAGTATTATAATGATTTCTTATAACTGCTGGTCTGTGGGATCATAGAATGTCAGAGCTAGAGAGTACCTTAAAGATTCTTTTTTTGTTTAACCCTATATCATTTTACAGATGAAGAAACTGAGGACAAGGTAAATGAAGTAAATTGCAAAAGATTGCACAGTGAATTGGTGGTTGCATTCTCAGCATGCCATACTGCTTCATTATAATATAATCTTTCTTTGTTTCCACTTATGGGTCACACTTTTTTTTTCTTTTAAAGGAGGAGGAGCAGTACCTAGGTTTTCTAGGATAGATGCTAATGCTATATTTTGTTTTTGTGTTTTTTTCCAAGTCAGATTATTCCTAAGGTTCAGAAAATGGATTAACAGTAAATTAACAATGTTTTTGGAGTTGCTACTGTGTTCAAAGCAATGTACTAGATGTTGGTTAAATAGAAACTCCAGGAGAAACAACACCTTTTTCTGACTCTTTCAAATTTGAATGAGAGAATATTGACCATGATACCACTATAGATGCATAATTTGACTAGTTTAACATCTGTAGCTTAGTAGTATAGTATTCTCTTCCTGGGAACTACCAGTGAAATTCTTAAGGGTAACATACAAACTGTTTAGAATACTTGGTTTGTTTTTTTTTTTTTTTTGAAATACTGAAGGACTCCAAAGACATGCAGTCAGCCAGTATCTTTACCCTTGATGTCAGTTAGCCACATGGTCCCTGGGAAACTTAACTCTTCCAAAGGATTAGTCCACCTGCTCTTTATAGGGCAGAGTCTCCTTTCATTGCTGAAGCTGAAATCCCATTTATTGCAGCACCCACATACCTCCCCAAGGATTTTTAAGCTCTGCATCCTTCTGGGAGACCCTTAACATTTTAAGTTATTTTTTAAAGGAACCAGAAAGACTATTTGCAGAAATCTTAGCAAATTAGGTAATGAAAGAATGTAGGAGTGACTCTCAGTTGAAAAAAAATTGAAGCTTTTAGAATAGCAACTTAGAAAATAATGTTTGTAGGTAGGTTTTCTTGATGAGACTCCAAGAACCATTGAGTTGTGGAGTGTTGTTGGCTAGTTTGTCTATTTCTGTTTATATTCATTTATTCATTTTAACAATTTTTTATTAAGTACTTGCTGTGTTCATGGCAGTTCTCTCTTATGAAGTTAATAGGTAGCAACCCTTAACACTATTTTAGAATTGGAAGAATCACAAGATATGAAGGTTAAGTATTTAGGGGGAGAAAGAGATAAAATTGGAATTATAAACTCTAGTCTGATAGCACTACTAGTTTCTTTCCCTCTTTCCCGATATGTTTTTACCTTTTGTGTTAACTGTTACTTTGTAAGGATCAGCTGTTGTAAATCCTACCTTCTAGAAAGCCTGGAAAAATGGGCATATCCTGGAAGACTCTGAATAGGTAATTACAGACTTCCTGGTGGTTTTACCTGTTAGGGATAATTATATAGCAGGAAGCCATTAGCTTGTAACATTTGAACAAAATCAAATAACAAGTCGAGAAAGCACAGAAGAATCTGGTTAGAGTTTGTACCCCTTTATAGTAATTTATTTTTAAAAAGTAGCAAATAAATAATAATAAATAGATAAAATGAGATTAGATACTATCTATATTCAGGTATGTCCTGGAGTTCTGTTCTGCACATTTTCTGTTCCTATTTTATTATCTTTCCTTCCTATCCACACATTATTGGGGGGTGGACAAAGGAAAACATGACTACTGTAGTGAGTTTGCATAGTTAAAACAAATTCTTATATTGACCATGTCCAAAAACGTATGTCTCATTTCACATCTTGTGTCATCACCTCTCTGTTAGTAGATGAGTAGCATGCTTCATCATTGGTCTTCTGGAATCTTAGTTGATCATTGCATTGATCAGAGTTCTTAAGTCTTTCAAAGTTGTTTTGTCTTTACAGTGTAGTTGTTATTATGTAAATTATTCTTCTGGGTCTGCTCACTTACCTCTGTATCAGTTCATACAAATCTTCCAAGGTTTCTCTGAAACTGGCCCTTTTACCATGTTATGGCACAATAATGTTTCATTACATTTATGTATAACAATTGTTAAGCCATTCCCCTTTTGATGAGCACCCCCTTAGTTTCCAATTCTTTGTCACTACAAAAGGGCCTGCTAAAATATTTTTGTACAGATAAGTCTTATGTTTTCTTTTAAGGGAAATTTAACTATAGGGTGGCAGTTACAAGACAGAAGGCCTCTTTTTCAAGATCACCATCTCAGCACAATTGCTACTGTCATAAACATGGGATAACCTCCATACTTTGGGATGAGAGATCTGAGATGGTTTCTTACTACTGGTGGGTCCAATTTTGTTTTTCTTTCCTTCATAGTGCTTCATTGATTCACAACAAGTTATATGGAATCTCAGAATCTGGTTCAAATCCTTGCTTAGTCCCTTACTACCTGTATTGTCTTAAGCAAGTCATTTAATCCATCTGGGCCTCAGTTTCCTCACTGTAAAATGAGGGAGTTAGGATGGATGATCTCTGAGGTCCATTGCAGCTGTAAAGCTATGATCCTAAAGTAACCAGCAGCCCTGGTCTGCTGGGCCTGTTAGAAATTATTTATTCTTACCTCTGTATGTCAATCTAGTGACCTAAATTTGAAAATTAATGGGATAAAGATTATATATCCACTCTTAATTAATGCCACCAAAGTTGTTTATTCTTTCTGTCTCTAGGTAATCCTAGATTTGATGGGTTTTTGTGACTATAGCCAGCCTTTAGGGTCAGCTCTTCCACAGCAATTTTTGCTGATTGAAGTGATGAAGACTTGCTTATTGTACTACATTTTTCTCGAGGCAACATAGCATAATGACTAGAATACATGACTCTGAGTTAAAAAGATGTAGGTTCAAATTTATCCTTAAGTACTTAGTAGCTGTAGGACTCTGGACAAGTCATTTAAACTCTGAGCCTCAGTTTCTGTATCTTTAAAATGAGGATGATGATAACATCTATTGGATAGGGTTTTTTAAAACACATTATAAAATCTTAAGCCCTATATGAATGCTAGCTTTTATAAATATTGCTTGTAGGGGAAGATAGGAAATGGTTTTTTTTAAATCTGCCTTTTAAAATTTATTCCTACTAATTACAGGAATATACAATGCTGGATAGCCTATTGTGCCATAACACTTAAAACATCCCTCATCTAATACTCCCTAGGTTTGATAATATTTCCTGAATGCGCAGAGTAGAAAACAAAGATCCCAGAAGGCATTTTAGAGTTCCTCTTTCAAAGAGTAGAAATAAATGATGCTGTGTCTTATTGAGAGAGGGAATCCAAATTTTTTTTTCTGTTGAGTTGTAAATGATAGATTATGTAGTAACAGCTGCTCTTGACGTGTATTGGCCATATTATTTTTTACATTCTATTATTTTTCTTAGAGGAAAATTTTTCTTAGAAGAGCATTGTGGTCTTATGGTTAAGAACATGGGGCTAGGGTGTAAAAGCTTGGTTCGTTTTATATCTTTCCCTTCTTATGAAAGATTTCTTTTAATTGAAGTTCACCCTTTGTAAAATAGGGAGATCAATTTTTGTTACCAAATATTTATAGGAAACTTGTTTTTTGTTAGTTATGGTTTCAAAATCAAGAAGCTTTTGGAAGGACAGAAGGGGGGGTGATAGCTATTGGGCTATGGGTCCTTTTTCTGGAATGAAGAAGAGACAAGGCTCCCTTCAGTTTAATCTCATGAAACTAATTCTTCAGGTTTCCAGAGTATCACTATTTTTTTCTTTATCTTGACCGACACCACTTGCTGGCGTGTTTTCATTTCACCATTATGCCTGAGCCCATAGAAAGTCCAGAAAAATAAAGTAGTCCAGATTGCCATTATAGAACCACCATTTTTTTGTGTGTGAATGTTTAGTAATATAGGGTGTTGTATAGATCAGAGAATCAAATAGTCCTTTCTAGTAGTTGGTCAATTGAGATGAGTAAAGAGATACTAATGCTCACTTCTGTTTTTGTAGAAGCATTTAAAAACAACTTCTTGAATGAAGTAGTGAACAAATGATTAAAAAACAAACAAACATCTAGCAAGTTCTTGCTAGTGCCAGGCACTGTGCTAAGGACTAGAGATACAAATACCAACAAGACAGTCACTATGCTCAAGGAGCTTACATGTTAGTAGGGCCAGACAGCAAAAATAGGGAAGTGGTGATCAGGGAGTCAGAATGATGATAGGCAGTCAATTGGCATGGCCTTATCAAGATTGGTAGTGTTGCTTTGATCACTGTCCTCCTATCAGGAATTAGAAAGGAGGATGAGGGATTAGGGTATACTTAAAGGCTGCAGAGCATGGTGAATTCTCACCCATCAGGGACCAGAGTAGATTGAAATTCTTGAAGAGTTTTTGAATTCTTCAAAGAGTTTACATCTTCCTGATGTGGAAGAGAAGCAGAGTTTCAAAGACATTGACAAAGGAATACAAGCTTTGGCAATGCTTGCTAATAAACTGGAGCAACTCTAAGTCGGGACTGGGTGACAGACTATCTGTGGTTAAAGGACCAGCCTATCTAAGTGGAGGTTATAGTGTCTTGTATCTAGCAGGTACTCAATCAATTCCTATCGAATTACCTCAGGTTAACCACCTCCTCTCCTCCCCTCCCCTCCCCTCCCCTCCCCTCTTCTCTCTCCTCCCCTCTCCTCTCTCTTTCTCTACTTTTGTCTCCTATCCTGTCTGCTATGGACTTTATAGATACATGTAACTGTAAAGAGAGGATGGAAGAATATTTTGACTTTGCTTTCTGAAAAATTCAGTAATTTTTCAGTAGGGTTAAAGCCCATATACCCTTCAAACAAATATTCCTTTGCTGAGAAGGCTGAAATTTTTCTTTCTTTCCTTTTTTCTTGTCCTTTCCTGTCTTTCTTTTTTCCCTTCTGATTTATATGCCAATTCTCATGTCCATACAAAAATCTTTGAGGGAGATCTCTATATATAACTCTAGGGCCAATGTGGGGAACCTGTGGCCTCAAGGCCACATGTGGCCCTTTAGGTCCTCAAGTGCAGCCCTTTGACTGAATCAATAACAATGGCTAACTGTTCATTTCACTATGGTGAAATACCACTGAGGTGGCATAGTAAAAAGAGTTGATATAAAAACAAGGTCTAGCCTTCTAGGTCCTTGGGTGCAGCCTTTTGCCTGATTCCAGGATTTACAGAACAAATCCTTTTAAGGGGATTTGAGGACCTAGAGGGTCACATGTGGTCTCAAGGCCACAGGTTCCCCATCCCTGCTCTGGGGTATCCTCAATGAGTATATTAATAGGGAGCAAGCAATCTTTTCCAAATAATATTCAACAGTGGACCACATCTTTACTGTTTTACAATTAATTGAAAGATGTAGCCAATATAAGATTGCATTGCACTTTTGGTTTGTTCATTACAAACAAGCATTTGATTCAGTAAAATTAAAAAAAAACACCTATAAGTTCTTTTGAGGTCAGGTGTCTGCTTCCATATATCAATATCTTCCAGTATTCCTTGGGAGATATAATTATAAAAATACTTCTATTTAGTGACCTGCTGATTATGTACATCAAGTGAAGCATAAAAATAGGAAGATGTATATGCTCAGTAAAGTTATTTACCCTTGTGAAAGAGATGTAGAATACAGGTTGAAGAGGAGTCTCTGTTAATGGTGAGGTCAGTCAGATTAGAAGTATCAAACTGTAGTCTAAGCCCTTATTTGGCCTTCAGAACTCCTGAAGGGGGCTTGAATCAGACTAAAATGTAATTGGAAAATGTTTCACAAAATAAATAAAAATATAATACAACTGATAATTTTAATTTCTGGTTTTCTAACTCAATTATGTGGCCAGAAGACATCCCTTTTAGTTTGAGTTTGACACCAATGATCTAGATATTGCTATTTGTGACTGACATTGATTAGAATGCGTAAGGTCTCAGGACTCCTGGAAGAGATCTGTAATCTCTTAAAGGAGTTTACCATGTCCATCTAAACAGGAAAGATCAGGTGGATGAAGAGTGTCTATTGCTCAGATTCCAACATGCATTTGAACTTATCCAACAGTAAGTATATCTGGGATGGACAGTGAGCTAGACCTAGAATTGAAGGAAGATATAAAAATGTAAAGAAGGAAGGCCTAGATATTTTCTAAAATTGCAAAAATTCTCTTACTGATTCCCTACCCTCCACCCCAGCTTCCCATGAAATCAAAGGCCCATCTTTTCAGTACTAACATTTTACTAGTATCACCATATGGAAGAGAGATACGGATTCACAGCGCCTCTGAAGAAATAAAGATGTGTACCGGATAGCAGATGAGTACCACATGAGCAGAGGCACAACATGGGTGTGAACAGGCTGTAACACATAACCAACAAGGAATTCTGAACCAACAAAAGAAAGAAAACAGGAATAAAGGGCATCGTCAGGGAATTGTATGGCAAGGAGAGAAGATGATCTTGTCATATGATAAGAACAGGGGATAACAGGTGGACAGACAGAGTGCTCCACTGGTCTCCCCTCAGTGTTACGAGAAATTTGGGAAGGCCTCTAGAATGTGGGGTGGAGCCCATTTGGTTAACTTTTGAGAGAACATGGACAAGTGTCACGTAATATGGTTGATAAAGTGTTTTCCAAACTGTCATTGGGGGAAACTCTTGAATGATGACTACTGCTCCCTTAAGTAGTCTCTGTTGTGTTCTATTTGACTAGAAAGACCAAAACTAGATTCCAGATGACTACAAAGACCTCCAAAGCAAAGAACCTTGCTAGAAACATTTGTCTACTGAACCAAATGCTTGAGTTTAATCAGGCTAACAGTTCTTTTATCTTACCTATGTTTCCCAGGCTTATTTAGCAGGAAATAACAGATTATAAACACATTCTTTTAAATAGTGGTAGGAATGGTGGGCCAGGGCAAATATGTATATATATATATACACACACACACACACACACACACACACACACACACACACACACATACACATATACATATACATATACATACACATATACATACACACACACACACACACACACACACATATATATATATATATATCTGTATAGGAACAGTCTTTACATCTGGAATTCAGGCAATTCATTTTACTCTAAGTAAAATGGAAATTAAGCCATGTGCTGGCACATAATCTCCCTGCCCCCAAGTTCATTTTGTAGTACAGAGCTATTGAAGTCCTTTCTCATGTTTGTGTTTTGTTAGTTACTAGTTAGTCAAAGTTATATTGGCACATGGGGATACTAATTAAACATATTTAAACTTCATTAGGCTTAACTTGGCTAAGTACATTGACCTTTTAGTTTAATCTTCCTGGATATTAACAGCTACGTAACAAATGATTACCTTAATTATGACATCTACCTGTGGTAGGCTCAAAGAGACTCTTAAAGACTCACCCTGGGGATCAGTACACTAACATTATTTTCATGGGTTCTTTTGGTGATGCCGACTTTGCCAGTTGACTTTAGTAATGTTTCCTTTATCATTTATTTTCAAGGTTACATTAAAAGATTTAAATGACTAAGTGTGTGTGCATAGGTCATTACTTGTCAGTAAAATTGAATGAACAAAAATAAATACTTATCTAGTTATAACTACCTACTCTCCTGCTTCTTCCCCCACCCCACACCTCCATTTTAATCCATGTTTCCTTAGGCAATGACAATGGTCTAGGCAGTACCATTCATGTGAATGTCATTAGCTAGAAAAATATTTAAAGTTTAAGGCTATTTTTTAAGGGCTTTGAGTAGTTCATATTAATTATAGCAAATGGCTTGCAAATTTTCTCCTAGACAGAAGCAAAGTTTAACTCTAAGTGTTTCTTAGAAGAAACCATTGAACTGCTACTGGTTTAGCTGCCTTTCATAAAGTTAAATAACCATGAACTCCAGAGGATTGCTAACATACTGAAATGAATGGCCTATTGGCCAAGGCTTGGAAATTCCTCTATTTTAAAAATTTTGTTTTAAAAAGATTCTGTCTTGTTATATTTTACTTGAAAAGAGTGTATTTCTTGAGAGGTTGATTGACTTGTCCAAACTTTATGCTATATCTTATTTATTTTTCTTCCATTTAATATACTAGGCTAGCTCTTTGTTCTTGAGACCAGCAGCTGTTATGAAACTAGGGGGAGTTTACATTCTCAGTCAACAGCTGCCTGCTGTGTTTCTAATCCTGTTTTGGGAGGAAATGGTTCCTAAGTGGGAGCCAAGTGAAAATGAAGCTTGAAAAATAAACAAAATAACTTTGGATGCCATCTAATGACATATAGAGTGCTATTTTTCTGAAGATTTCGCCTTTAGCACTTTGGGTCATTGACTGCTTCTGTGTAACTCTTGTCCATATCCTTTCCATCCATAGTGCTGGAGGCCTTCCTATAGCTCTTTTGACATTGCATGGATACCAGTGTAGTACTCAGCCTGCCCATCAGTTATTGTTCCCTCTTCCCATATACTGACCAACATTCTTTTCTAGACATGCAGCTCTTTGCTGACATGCTTGTCACTTTCTGTCATGTTTCTTAAGCAATTCTTGATTGGTGTCATGTTACAGCCTGTTTACTCATGCATTCTGCAAAATTTCTCAAATCAATGTAAAAATGTATATTTTGCAGGCAGTCAAATAACTTATGATAATCATAATAGCTTCTTTGTAGGAAGTCAGGGAAGAAGGAAACATTTACAAAGTGCCTATTATGTGCCAGTCACTGTGCTAAGTGCTTTACAAATATTATCTCATGTTAGCTTTGTAATAACCCTGGGAGGTAGATATTATTACTGTCCCTATTTTACAAGTGAGGAAAGTGAGATAGGCAGAGGTCAAATGACTCGCCTAAGGTCATACCTCTGGATGGGTATCTGAGGCTGAATTTGAACTCTGGTCTTCCTGACTCCAGGTCCAGCTCTCTATTCATTGCATTACTTAGCTAGCCACCTCAGACACTTCTTAGACCACCCACGCTAAGATGAGATCTACATAGAGCACACACAAAAGGGTTTTTTTTTCTTGCTCTCTAGAGCAGAGACTGATATGAGTTATTTTATTCCCATTTCATTATATGGGCCGAATTCAACTTAGGAACTAATGCGCTTGAGAAATTCACTGCAAGTTGGTAGTTTGGCTTCAGAATACTATTTGTTCTTGTAGAAAGCTTTACATGTAGTGGTTGGTTCCCAGGCCAGTGCACAAAGGCCTATTTAACCATAATAACTATGTATGACAATTCTTTATATGAACAAAATATACTCTTGAGTTTCATCTTCTGATGCAGGAGCAAATGTTCCTCTCACTCTCTCACCCCACAATCTGGGAAGAGGGATTTTCCCACTTCATTGGAAGTTGCCAAGGTAACAAAAGCTCTGGATAAAGTATGATTATAAAATATGCTTAGACGTGCCCAATGAGTTATATCGAGGAGGAACCTAATCCCAGTTAGGAAGAAAAGCATTTTACTTGTGGCATACATAGTAGGTCTAACCATTCTAGGAGACCACAGTTAGGTCTCCATTCTTGATAAATCCCAATGACACCCTATTTTCTCAAAGATAAACTGTAAAGTCCTCTGTTTTGCATTAAAAACCCTTCTTAACCTGTCCTTTTCTTATCTTCTATTTTCTTTCATTTTATTCCCCTCCTCTAACTCGATAAGCCAGGTGGCCTGCTTGCTGTTCCTCCCACTTGATACTCCATTTCCCATGTCCGTGCCTTTTGCACTGGCTGTCTTCCATGTCTGGAATGCTCTCCCTCCTCACCTCTGCCTGCTGGCTTCCCTGTTTTCTTCAAGACTCAGCTCAGATCTTTCTTTCCTTTCTTGGTATCTTTGAGATTACTGTCCATCTACTCTATAAACAACTGTTTGAATGTTGTCTCCCCATTAGAATGTGAGCTCCCTAAGAGCAAAGACAGTGTTATCTGCCTAATGTTTTATCTCCAGCATTTAGCACATAGTAAATGATTAAAAAATGCTTGTTTGACTGACTGACTGAGTTATGAAGGGAACATATGGGTGGAAGAGAATATTTAAAATCTTTGTCATTAAGAACTATAGTTGATCAGATAAAACTATAAATAGAAATATAACAACAAAATTCAACATTTATTAAGTACCCACTGGGTGTGGAGCATTGTGCAGGGCCTAGGCTTGATACAAAATTTTAGACAAGACTTGTTCGTTGGCCGTATGTTGCTTAGGCTCTAACTGGGGAATATCATGCATAAACATAAAGTAATGTGACAAATATTTTAAAAAGCCATTACTTACCATGGGGTTGACTATTCATAGCAAGATATGAATAAGCCAATGGTGATAGTCTTTTAAAGTTCAGGCAGGCATTCTTCTGGGTATTTCATCAAAGGAGCAAATCTTATCAGGTACTTGCCTTATGGCTTCAATTCTACCTGTTTCTTTCATGTTCATTTTCCTCCTTTAGAAGACTGGACAGGACCCAAAGTCCTCTTTTCACTCCTCAGAATATGTGTGAGGTTGCCTGTCTTTCAAAAGGAAATTTTCTGATTGTTGTTTTGACAAATATTTGTTTTACCTTCCAGACATTTACTGCTTGGTGTAATTCTCATCTAAGAAAAGCTGGTACCCAAATTGAGAACATTGAGGAAGACTTCAGGAATGGCCTTAAACTCATGCTTCTTTTGGAAGTTATTTCAGGTTGGCGGTAAAGCAGTTTTCATAGTTGTAACCCCTAATGCTTTTGTCTTCTACATACTTAACTCATTGTGTTATCACTTGAGTGAAAAGAGCTCTGGATGTATCTCCTTGAGGCATAGGTTCAAACCTTGGCTCTGATCTAGTTCATAACTTCCCTGTGAGACTTAATAGCTTTGTGATTGCAGAAGTCATATGACTTCAGTGATCCTCAGTTTCCCCATCTGTAAATAGAGATATTGTTTGTTACCTGCCTTAGATGGTTGTTTTGAAGAAAACACTTGGTAAACCATCTTTCTATCTGTTCCAGGATGAGTACGCTGAGTGTTTTCCTTTGAAAGAATTCAAGCTTTATAATTGCAATATTAGAAATTACTCTTTGGAAAAGTTCTTGTCTTCTTGGAGATCTTTGTCTATCCTGAAAACTAGCTAAATTCTACTATAAGCTCATTTCCTAGTTTTCCCTTTTCAAAGTATTGTTTAGGTCTCCTACTTTGAAAAACAAGAAGAAATGATACCATGTCCCCCCAACCTACCCTTGCTGCTTTCCTGTCCCTCAGTTCTTCATGATGCTAGAATGTATGTGCCTGGAATTTACATACTTTTCTCCCTTGAAGCAAAGGCATTATATTAAATAGAGTGGTAAGAAAATTAGCAATAGAATATATCTCTCATAGACCTGAGGTATACTTTCCCACACAGTGGGAAGAGTAAACTTGTTTAGGGAACATGTGTGAAGAGTCACATTATTAAGAAGAACATGTGTGAAGAAGCACATTATTAAGAAGAACATGGAAAGATAATATGTATTGGGAACATATGGCCAAAGTTTGCACATATATTTTTTTTTACGTAGGGAACATGTATGGCTCGAGTGCATGTATAGAGGGGCAAACATACAAGAACACATAAGGCCTGGTCACATTTGTGGAAGGTGCCTAACTCTTTAAATCTGCTAGTTTCAGGGGAAGATAGTCCTCATGCCACATTTATAGCCCCAGCTTAGATGCTGTGCCTGAGGAATAGATAAAATTTCTCACAGAGCCCAAATTTAGTTGTTAGTTTAATGCTGAATAAGTGAGCATAAGCTACACTGAGGTTATTTTTGCCTCACATAACTCACATATCTGACTTTGGTTTTAAAGACTTCATATTTACAGTCAAGGAAGTTTGACTGTGAGAGATGAAAGTAGAATTCCCTTCAATGCACGCGTTTCCATATACTGACTGAGGTCACTGGAATAAATATCAATTCCTGGTAGTCAGCTCAGGAAGTTGAATTTATCCTTTTTTGGCTTCTCCCGAGGGCTAGCTAGCAACTTAGAAAGATTCAGTGGCACAACCCTATCTCTCTCAACTCATCTGTAAGAGTCTTAGTGTTAATCTGTATTTCAAACCAAACTACAGTAATAGGTTTCAAAAGCCTACATGTTTATAGTACTCTCCGTCATCCTGAAATCCATTTTATCTGAAAGTGACTGATCGATTGGCTTCCTGGGATTAGAACAGTTGATTTCATGTTGCAGGTTATTTTCTCCCCCTGGTTTGGTTCAATGAACCAAAACAAATTGATTCTAATGACTGAGTGGTCATTAGAATCCTGCCAATAAAATTTTCTTTAAGAAAGCTTGGATTCTGAATTTTGTTGTCTTGGGTTTTTAGCCCGGTGTAACCAATAGTCTGTATGTGTGCCATTTTTTTCCTCACAGGTGAAAGGTTGTCCAAACCTGACCGAGGAAAAATGCGCTTCCACAAAATTGCCAACGTCAATAAGGCCCTGGATTACATAGCCAGTAAGGGCGTGAAACTGGTATCCATTGGTGCTGAAGGTAAGCTGAGGCACTAATCTCATTGGAGGTGTCGTGAGGGCAAAATGAAAGAGGGATGAAAGGGGTTCAAAAAGCATAAAACTCTATACAAATATAAAATACTATCATTATAAGAGTAGCTGGTGACATAGCGAGTAGAGCGAGCACTCAGCTTATAATCAGGAAGGCCTACCTGAGTTCAAATCCAGCCTCAGACACTAGCTATGTGACCCTGGGCAAATCATTTAATCTCTGTGTGCCTCAGTTTCCTCAACTGTAAAATGGGAATGATAATAGAACCTGCCTTTCAGGGTAGTTGTGAGGATCACACGAGATAATATTTGTAAAATGCAGTTGGAATAGTACCTAGTACGTAATAGGTACTATATAAATGCTTATTGCCTTCCCCTTAGTGATAGTTATACATGTAAGTTGGCAGAAACTGAGAATGCTGTATAGTGTTGGTCATTGACTCCTGTGGCCAGTTAAGGCCTAGTAGAGTCTACCAATAGAGTCTAAGTATCAACAGCATGGTTCCTGAGACTAAACTGTCCGTGTCTAATTGTTGAACAATTTTCCTAATGGATTCTTAGAAGTTGGGGAATTAATTAGTTGATTTCAGTCAAATATATCTTCAAGATTTGTGCCTGTGAGTCAATTCGGAATTCATCCAGGGGTTGAGGAATTTGGGCCCCACTACCATATTTGAAGATATTAGCATTAGGATTATAAGTGTTCTGGTGGACCTATAGAAATGTAAAAATTCTTTTCACTCTTGGATGTAATTGTAGGCATCACTGTTGAAAGAGGGCAGTGGTAAGTATGTCCAGATAATGTTGTAGAGCTTTTTAAAATTTTTTTTCTTACCTACAGAAATTGTTGACGGCAATGTGAAAATGACATTGGGTATGATCTGGACCATCATCCTTCGCTTTGCTATCCAGGATATTTCAGTGGAAGGTAAAGTATATGGGAGACTACCTGAATATGTTAAAGAAAAAATTGTGGCAAGTGGTGAAAATGAAATATATTCTACAAACTGAATTGTGTACAGGGGTTTTCTAAAGCAGAAAGGTCGGTTATAAGATTGTACCCATTTAGGAACATGACCGTTCAACTTTATAATTATACTTGCATTGGGCAGCTAGGTGTCAAAGTGGATAGAGTGCTGGACTTGGAGCCAGAAAGACCCAAGTTCAAATCCAGCTTCAGATACTTACTAACTGTGTAACTCTAGGCTACTTTCTTATCTTCTCTGAGCCTTAGTTTCCTCATCCGCAACATGGGGATAATAATAGCATCTAGCTTGCAGAACTGTTGTGGAGAACAAATGAGAAAACATTTTGCAAACCTTACAGTACAATATAAATAATAACTATTGTTGGGTTGGGTTTGTGCAATACTGTGTCATTTCTGGGGGTGGAATCTTTGTGGAGAGCATTAGTGTTATGTTTAGAGCACAAATATCTAGGAAAATGTACAGATATTTAGCTTCTTACATGTTTATTACAAGATTAAAAATAAGTTTAATGAATTTATAGCTATCTGGTTGAATTGTTTGGGCTTACAACTAAAACAAAAAGAGTTCCAGGTACAGAAAGAATTTATGAAAATCAAGTCTTCCCTTCTTAATAGCATCTGGACTTTTTGTGGTGGCTCTCTCCCTAGCCATCACTGCTTCACAATAAGGACATTTGAAAGCTTTGAATCTCCAGTGAAGATGAAAATCACTAGTCTTTTATTCCCACTCAATTTATAAATATTTTGATCTATTCATTTCTGCTAAAAGGTGTTAAGTTGATTTCTCTCAAAATAGATTTCCTATTTAGCCTGAAATCACCAACTGTCTAACTAGCTACAGGTCTATTTGAGGAGAGGCCTATGTGTTCCTCATCCATGACTAAACTTGACCTGCCTTCTTTAACTATACATTGGAAATCCAACTTTTCACTTTCATATTCCAGCAGAATGCCAGGACTTCTTGTAGTGCTGACACTTTCTAGTTATTAATCAGTTATCAAATATTTATTGAACACATTCAAGGCACTGCCATATACACTTTGGGATATGGGGCACAATCCTTGCTCTCAAAGTGTTTACAGTAGAGTTTGGGCTACTCTTCAAGATGCTGAAGACCTTTGCATATGTACATCAATCAACCAATTATAAAGCACTTATTGAATGTTTATTAACTATATTCCTGGAACTTGTACTTGGAGAAACATGAAAATAAAACATGAAAATAATCCCTGCCCTCAAGGAATTTACATAGTAATGGGGAGACAACATGTAAACAGTTTCATATAAAATACCTACAGAGTAGGAGGAAGGTAACCTTAGAAGGGAAGGCTCAAGTGGCCAGGGAGAACATGAAGGTCTCTTACAGAAGGTGGTACTCTTAACTGAATCATAAAAGAAGTCAAAGATGACAGGAGATGGAAGTAAGAAAGGTAAGCGCTCTAGAGATGAGGGGACAGCCAGTCCAAATGCATGGAGTTAGTAGGTGGAGTGTCATGTGCAAAGAACAGCAAATAAGCTGGTATTATTGGCCCAAAGAGTAAATGAGGAGAGTAAAGTGTAAGAAGGGTAGAAAGATAGGAAGGGGCCAGGTTGTGAGGGGGACTTTCTGTTTGATCTTGGAGGTAATGGGGAGATTCTGGAGTTTTGGGAGCAGGGATAGTGATATGGGCAGACCTATGCTTTAGTAAAATCATTTTGGCAGCTATGTGAAGGACAGTTTGGAGAGGGGAGGAGGTTGAAGAAGGGAGCCCAATTAGAAGGCTATTCCAATAGTCTAGGCAAGAGGTGTTAAGGGCCAGAACTGGCATGGCAGCTAGTTAGTAAAGAGAAGAGGATATAGAGAGGAGCTGTTGTTCAGGTAGAAATGACAATAATTAGTGATATATGGGATTAGTGAGAGTGAGGAGTTGAGGATGACAGGGTTGTGAATTTGGGAGACTGAGAGATTGGTAGTGCCCTCAACAATTATAGTTGGGAAAGATGAGTTCTGATTTAGATATAGAAAATCCAGTTTGAAGTGTCCAGTAGTCACTTTGAGATATGAGATGAGAATTAAGATGAGAGACTATGGCTGGATATGTAGACCTGAGAATTATCAACATAGAGACGACAATTGAACCCCATGGGAACTGATGAGATCACCAAATGAAATGGTATAAAGAGAAAAGAGGAAAAGACACAGAATGCTATCTTACAGAAAACCCACCATTAAGTGAGGGGAAGAGTTTGAAGATCCAGCAAAGGTAACTAAGTGGGAATAATCAGTCATGTAGCAGGACCAAAGGAAAGCAGTATCATGAAGACCCAAAGAGAAGAAAGTATCCAATTGGAGGAAATCAACCCTATCAAATGATTCAGAGAGGCCGAGAAGAGTGAAGAGTAAGAAAAGACCATTATGTTTGGTAATTAAGAGATCACTGGTTATTTGGGAGAGAGTAGTTTCCATTGATTGGTGAAGTCAGAAGCCAGATTGCAGTGACTCTAGAAGACAGTGAAAGAGAGGAAGTGGAGTCACTGAGTACAGATAACTTTTTCAAGCATTTGAGCAGAGAGAAGGAGAGGAAAGGTACGGCACACAATAGCTAAGCAGCATAATAGGATCTAATGAGAGTTTTTTTGAGGTTGGACAAAAGGATTGTGTTTTTAGGTAGCAAGGGTATAAGTGAATGAATGAATGAATGAAAAAGAATTTATTAAGCACTCACACTGTGCAAATCACTGTGCTAAATGCTAAATATGTACAAAGAAAAGCAAGACAGTCAGTCCTTGTTCTCAGGTAGTTCACATTTTAATAGGAGAGACAATCCATATATGCAAGTAGGGTGGAAAGGCCTAGTGGTCCTTAGGGTGCAGTGGCAAAGCAAATGGTAATACATATTCTTTAATGCCCATTTCCATTGATAAAACTATATTTGTGCCCAATGCAAACCATTTGACTTTGTCTTTGTTGGTGAAAACTTTCTTTTCTGGGTCTTCATTTGCTGTGGCTCCTGAAGATGTAGTATAATAATGATAATGATAATGATAATAATAGCTAGCATTTATATGGTGCTTTAAGGTTTATAAAGTTACCTGGCCAACTTTAAAGCTCTATATAAATGATGTAAGTGCTCACTGTTATTGCAGCCCCCACTTTCTCAACATCCCTGCCTCATAGGGTGGTTATCTGATTTGATCCTCATCACAACCCAAAGGTATCTCTTATTATTGTCCCCATTTTACAGATGAGGAAACTGAGGCAAAGCAGTTAAATGATCTGCCCAGAATCACACAACCATTAAGAGTATCTGAAGCTGGATTTGCACTCTAGTCTTCCTGACTCCAAGTCTATCGCTCTGTCCACCGCACCACCTAGCTGCCTAGACTATAATACCTGCTAAAGTTGTTGCTAAGTCCCATCTCTACAAAGGTTGCTTATGTGAACTGGGCTACAAGTAAGGAGGGTGATCTGGGCAGGAAGGGTGGAGGGGCGCATGTCTATTCCCAGGGCACTTGGGATCTACCTGCTAGGCCATGGAATCTAATCTTCTGCTGGTAGGTATAGCTATACCTCTAACCCAGTATCCACCCCGCCTGGGAGGAGAGCAGAGTGGCTTCTGCCCAACCTCCTGCTTTCCCTCCTGGCAGGAATGAAAGTCTCCCTTAAAGAAGGGTGGCTGGAGAAGAAGGCTAGAGTTGTCTATTCTGCCTCCCTTCAAATCACATGAACACAAGGACAAGCTCATTGCAATATGTAGTGCTTCAGTGCCCATGTGGAGCCTCTCATGTCCTTCTGTGGGGGCTCTACATTGCTACACTGATGCTACTGAGAAAACTATCAATATATGGCTCAAGTTTCTGTTAGTCGTGGGGGAGCAGATTCCTGTATCTGGACAGCCAATCACTTGACGCTTTCTTTCTTTTCTAAAGCATTCTTTCTCTTTCAACCATGAGAAACAAAAAGTCAAAATGATAAAATCCTACCAACTAACACTTAGCCTTAGGCTACGCCTAGCTTGGACTAGCCCAGTGAGTCAGACTTAGTACTGGAATACAATGAAATACTCATGTACCATAAAATGCTGTAAAATAACTGGTGGTGATGGCGGCAAAGATGGCGGGTCTCTTCTCCATGGATTGCTCTCCTATATGGGAGCTGGTAGGGGCAGGGGCAGAGTATTGGGCTGGAATTTGGGGTCCTTGGTTCAGCAGCCTGGGCTGTCTCCATCAGGGTCTTGAGTGGATGAAGTTGAGGAGGGTTTGCCTTGCCTTGCACCTGCTGTCTTCAAACACTTCCTCAAGATACTTTGCTGCTTTAGCTACTTTTTAACTTTTGTGAAAGTTAGTAAGTAGTAGGGAGGGAGAAGTAAAGATTAGGGAGAGAGTAAGAATGGTAATGGAGAAGACAGGAAGGGATGAGATCCAGGTGCATGTAGAGGCAAGGAGCAGGGCCCCTCCTTCATCAGAGGTGGCAATGAAGGAAGGTAATGGTGATAACAGAAGAGACAAGAAGAGGAGCTCTCCTTACATGGCCCCAGTTGTTTTGGTGCAGTATGAAGTGAAGCCTTCACCTGAGAGGGGGATGGAGGAGGGAAAGGTGGGGGAGGCTTGAGTCAGAGAAGAATAGAAGCTTGCCTTACTGCAGTGAAGGCTTCCTTGACATTAGATAATATCAATTCGTCTCTATCATTGTGTTTTGTGACTTCCTCTAACTTCATTCAGTAGCCCGTGAGCCATTCTTCCTAGTAAAGGAGGTAACACTATGTTAAGATCTGATTAGTGATTAAGCACTGTGTTGGTCAGTACAAATGGCACAAATTATTAATTATAAATATAACATATTTGTATATTATATTAAAATTATATAAATTTGTAATTTACATAAATTGTAAGTAATTTATAATTTATGTCAATATAATTTAATAAAATTAATTATAAAATTATAAGTTGCACAAAATCCTTAAAGAAAATAACTTTGTCTTAAAGGACATAGAACAATTCCAACCAAAATAAGAAAAGTGTGGCTCTTTTTAGATCTGCATAAATAAATAAGGATGATTTATCTAGTTAAATTTATAGTTTCTCTAAGTTGGGAGGCAATAGTGTCTAGTGAAAAACAGGCTAAGATCTGGGTTCATTTTTCACTTCTATTGCTTGTTAGCTCTGTGATCTTGGGTCTTTCCCTTTTTCCTTTTTGGTCTACTATTTGCTCATTTGTAAAATACCTCCAAGGTCACTTCTAGCTCTAATTTACTGTGATTCTATCAACTGGTCCATATATAAATGACTTAAAAAGAAACTTATGTGAACATTTTCATCTTCTTAAAATGATAGTTGTTTCCTCTGTAATCTTGTTTTTTACTATTGCATTATTTCACCTAGCAAACTCCTATTAAATTAGATGGACAAGATAAACATTAGCCAATCAAACATCTGAATCATCACAAATTTTTAATTAGTTACATTATGAATCCATTAAGATTTTGCCGCATTTTAAAGATTACATATTAATGACATCATCCATATGTGTCCTGAAGGAAAATTAGAGTGCCAAAAGTGTTATAATTCTGGATCTTGCTTAATAGCTTAAGTACAATCTGTCAAATTAGTACTTGGCATTTTCTAGCATTTTTATAGGGTATGTTTATTAAATAGACATTCCTCAAAACAACGAACCAACAATTAAATGTAAAAAACAAAGCATAAAACTCTTTTTTAGGCAGACTCTTTTTAGCCTTCAGCACAGTAGTTAACAAATTACCTTGGTAATTTAGATTTTTATGGAGTCATTATTCTTTAATGAGCTCACTATAACCCTCTGTGAGTTTACCATTTAAATGAAGGGATTTTTCACAAATAAATTTTCTAGTGATACCCTCTTTTTTTTTTTAACAGATTGGGTCTGAATCATTTTGGAGGATATGGTTTCCTTCAATAGAATGATATTTTAAATAAAATTTTAAAAAAGATAGATTTACCTCTTATTATAAAAATTAGAGGTAAGTCTATCCGTTTATGAAAGGGACATTATATATGGGGTGGGGAGAACTGTCTCCACATAAGTGTTGCTTACTTGGTGTATCATGGAGGGCATATAGTATCCTGGAAAGAATGTTGGATAGAGAATCAGAGAATCTGGGTTTGAATTCTGCCTTTGCCACTTATTGTGTGGCCTTTAGCAATTTGCCTCCCTTCTCTGGGCCTCAGATTTCTCATCTGTAATTTAAGAGAGTTGAATTCAATAATATCTAAGGTCCCTTCTAGTGGGACATCTATGGCCCTGTGATTATGTTGGTCTTGTGGGAGCAATGATGAACACACACTAAGAACCCTAAAATCAATTGTTTTCATTACAGAAACCTCTGCTAAAGAAGGTCTGCTTCTCTGGTGCCAGAGGAAAACTGCCCCTTATAGGAATGTAAATATTCAGAATTTCCACACCAGGTAAGAGATCAAGATCCTTTTTAAGAATTGTATTAGAATCAATGGGTGATGGGGAGAATAAATGTTTATTCATACTAGCATTTCTCCTCTCCTCCAGAGATGAGAAAAATGTTTTCTATGAGTACAGAATTTCTGATGTCCAGTTTTGTCTGGAAGCAAAAATTTGCATGCAAAAAATACTAATCTCGCCAAATAAGATTAATTTCTTGAAACAGAAGTTATGCAATGTCAAAATAATTCATCAAAATTACTATATTTCAGCCTTTAGCAGATGGACAAAAAGGAGGAAAGGAAAGGATAGGATCTTTGTTTGATAGGGCAAGAATTGAGTCCCAACCTGCACTTTTCCAAAATCCAATAATAACCTTATTGCTAGACTTCTATAGCTATACAAGAACACTGTGGCAATAATATGGATAATTATTTAAACAAATATTTATTAAGCATTCGCTGTTCTAGCCACCTTAAACAACATGAAAGAACAAAAAGCCTTAGGTCCTACCAGTTTGGAAGGCAAAGTTTTAGATACACAGAACAGCTATAGAGTAATTCTGAGGGAGTGTAACATAATATGATACAGTAGAATACAAAGAATAGAAAGTAAAGGCAAGATCATAGAATCAGTTTTGGAATGCTTCAGGGAAAAAGTAATATTGGGGTATCTTTTGAATAAGAATTTGAACTGATGGAGGGAAGGAAAGAGAACAATCTCAACAGATTAGACAGCCTGAGCAAAGACAAGGGGACAGGATGGAGATTGTGTGTGTGAGACACCCAATGAGACTGACTTAGAGTAGAGGGGTATCTATGGAAAATTTAAGAGTTAAGATTGGATAGGCAAAATGGAGGACCTTGAATATCAAAATAGAAAGTTTGGACTTATCCTTATAAGCAGTGTTAGGGTGAATGTCTCACGGTCTCATGAGAGCTCTGTTGAGGAAACTTTCCCATGGGAGTTCTAGCTTCTATCAGTAGAAGCTGAGGGTCACAATACAGTTGCGTGGCAAAAATAAGGAAGTCTCCCAGGACCTCTCCTTTGCTGACATGCAGCTCCCACGGTTGGTTTGGCTCTCCTCTCAATGGGAGATGAGTCCTGACACGAGCTCTAGCAGACCTGATGATTGGCTATCACAGGGGGATCACACTTTGAACATGCATCACTAGGGCCATAAAAGACAGCTAACTGCACTCAATAAACGGAGCTTCTGCCACCTTGCTGTCTCCCGCCTCATCCATGCGTCTCCGGATTACAGAGCATTGAGCTGGTCTCATGCTCATCACTGCAGTGGCCGCGTCAAAGCAGTAAGGAAATATAGGTAATAGGGACTGCATGGGTCAGTGTGCTTCAAACATAATCCAAGAACTTTCTGTTAGTCAATTGCTTGCCTTTTCCTTATTCACTCTTTTTCCTACAGTCACATAGAAGAAAATCTTAGTGTTTTTTGCCCCTTTTTCTTGACACTATATAGTGGACTCACGAATAGCAAACTAGTCCAAAAGCTGTAGTAAAGAACCGAAGACATGAAGGTCACGAAAGACCTACAGGCTATGTAATTGAGTTGACTTCTCAGTACAAGGTAGAATAAGCAATCAATGTCAGTTCCATTTTCTGAAGGCAAAAAAAAAAAAAGGACATATTTTGAGAAAATAAATTGCCTCTTAGAGTTCTCTAATAACGTGTAGTCTCTGGATCTCAGTTTTTGTGCTCTCTCTCTCTCCCTCTCTCTCCTCCCCACCCCTCCAGCTATTCACAATACTCCAGCATTCCTTGGACTTTCACTTTTGTGAAATTCAGGTGAAACCTAGAGATCTTGGTGCCCTAGTTCCAAGCCCTACTGGCATCATTGTAAAAAAATTTTTTTTCTAATAATTTGTATTAACTCTGTCCTAGGTAAGCTCATAGTTACAGTATTAGGGCTTTTAAAATTAAAATGGTGAGCTTTGCATTCAGTGTTAATATTAACAGAAAGTCACAGAGTAAGGGATCCTTATAAAGAAGGTAAAATAAGGATTTATACTATAAAATAGTTGTATAATACAAGTTCCTAGTTTACAAAGAGCTTGTGTTCTAAAAATTAATCTCTAAATTGGTTGTTTAGAACTCTGAAAGTATTTCCCATAGAAACAATGTTATACTTGGTGGTTAGTTCCCAAGCAAACTCAGCCCGTCAAAGGCTTAAAATCAGAACTATGCTGCAGATTGTCTGTTGTTCAGCTCAGTGAGGGGAAACTCATCTCTGGTAAGTCTGAGGTTTGGTAAAGGGGATGGGGAGATGGTGGTGTTATCTCTTAGGTGCAAGGGGGAAAGGAAGGGGGAGGGATGAGAGAGCTCCTGTGGTCCCTGAGCCCCACGAAATAAGGGATTAATGGTCTGAGTTAGAATGGGACCAAGCCCAGCACTGTGCCAATGTAATCTATGACTTGATTAACTTGTATTCCCATTCTTTTTAACTCTTTGTGAAGCTGGAAAGATGGCCTTGGACTCTGTGCACTCATCCACAGACATCGACCTGACCTCATTGACTACTCAAAGCTTAATAAGGTCATTCTAGGTGACACAGCATGCTGACCTCTCAGGGTCCTGACTTGTGTTCCTTTGGCATGTTCTCTTAAGAATGAGCACATCAGCACTGAACTAACTCTGGATATGCTTCCCTCCTACCCCCAGAAAAGGCTTTAAAAAAAAAAAGTAGTGCTATCTGGGCTAACTTTTTCCCATGAGTGAAAAGCATGGCTGCTGGGTCAGACGTATGTGTGTCTTTTACTGTTCTGTCTTTGCATTCCTAACTGCTAGCAGAGGGCTTAAGTAAGTGTTTGTCTGATTAAATTAAATTGGATATCACAAGGAAAGGGGGGGAAAAACCCAATTCTTCTTTTTTTTATCCAAACTGTAAATTGATAGATTGATTTAGTTTGATTCCTTCAGATTTTGCCTCATGGATCGTGAATCTGCTCTAAGTCACTTGCCTGGAAGGACATTCAAACTCTCCTTTAGAGTTTCCTTTTTCTTTTCAGGTTCATTTAATTATAAACACAGTCATATTTAATGCTGGTGAATTTGGTTTCACAATTCAGATGAAATATGAAGGTTCAAATGTTAGGAGATGGGCACAGTGTATTACACATATTTTACAATCCTAGAAAGAAAGGATGCCAACTTTAAGAAATATTAAATTGTAGAGCTTTCATTTCTTCCTTGATGTGCTTTCTCACTAGTTTGAAAGTAGAGACCATATTAACTCATATTTATGTCGTGCTTTATGGTTAGACTAGAGCACCCTCTGGACAACAACTCAGTGATACAAAGATCATTCCCATTTTACATATATGGAAACCAAGGAGTAGATGTGGAAACTCACATTTACATAGCCATTTAGAATTTCTAATTTTCCTCGATCACAACAGCCTTGTGAAGTAGGTCTTACAAATACCTTATCCCCAATTTTTAGCTAAGGAAACAGCCTCACAGAGGTTAAATTGCTTACACATTATCATGCAAATGGTGCACCATCACTCAGCTTTAGGTTTCTTGGTTGTAGGTCCAGCATTTTATTCTTCTATACCATTTTGTCCATCGATCTTCCAATTAAAGCAAACCATCACCTGTCCTAAGCTTTTAGGGCATTTTGCTTTTCCACCCTGGAAGTGATGTCATTTAGAAATGTTAGTGGCAACATAACTCACAACTGGTAAACAAATCTTTCAGATGGTGGTAAGGTAACACAAAATTTCTTTCTGGTTGCTGCCATTCTTAGTTGGCTATTTTGAGGATATCTTTATTTTTGCCGTTGGTCATGGAATTTGCCCCTGCATTATATTGTTTTCTCCTGTGTGACTGAGGGAGTAGGTAGAAGAGTAATTTCCCTTTGGATTTCTCCATTAAGCTGGATGTGATACCCACAGACTTGGGTATCACACGAAGGATTTACTGGTCATTATTTAGACCAGGAGTGGGGAACCTGCAGCCTCATGGCCACATGTGGCCTTCTAGGTCCTTGGATGTGACGTTTTGACTGAGTCCAAGTTTTACAGAATAAATCCTTTTATTAAGGGGACTTGTTCTGTGAAGTTTGGATTCAGTCAAAGGGCTACATTTGAGGACCTAGAGGGCCACATGTGGCCTCGAGGCCATGTCTTCTCCACCCCTGATTTAGACAATGCATATGAAATAAGATAATGCCATACATGAGAGAATTGGGTGACCACAGTTTCTTAGTTTGTCTGGTATGCTTTTTTTCCTATCTGCAAAATAAAAGTATTAGACATGAAAGTAGAAGTGGAATTGGTGTGGTACAGTGGAAAGAGTCTGGATTTAGAGTCAGAGGACCTGAGTTCAAATTCGGGTTCTTCCACTTACTGTCTATATGACCTTATGAAAATCTAATCTCTCTGGGCCTCATCTGTAAAGTCAGGTGGTTAGATTAGATGACCTTTAAGATCCCTTCCAGCTCAAAATCTAAAAATTTGCTGAAAAGTAGATTCTAATCCCATATAAATAAAAATTTCTTAACAGAATTTTCCAAAAGTAGAATGAATTGCCTCAGTAGGTAGTAAGCTCCCCAACCATTAAAGGACTTTAAATGAAGCTAGATGAATACTTGTTAGGGAAGTTGTAGAGGAGATGCCTTCTCAGCTGTATTGACCTTTGAAGCCCATTCCAGCTCTGAAATTCTAGGATTCTAGAGTATTTTTCTCAGGTCCCTTCTAGGTTAAAAAATATCACATCTTAGTACCATTATGCTTATGAGGTACCACTGTGGACAAGCCCTGATTCCTCTTCTTTCTCTCATAGAGATCAAGCATTACTTGGCAGTAGAGATAATGACAGTAGATTTAGCTGTCTATATCATCATCTTTTCCTATCACATATTCAAATACTTGGATATATACTTTAATCAGTTATATCCAAAACAGTTCACAAATACACACATTGTATCTTTATGGTGGAAAATAAAAGATAGATCGTGAAATGGTGCTCTCCATTTTTTTGGCTACTTAAAAATGGCTCAACATGTAGTTGTTCTTCTTGAATTAGCCTATGGCCACTTAAAATGGCTAAAACATTAAAAATCAATCTGACATTGTTAACATGGTAACAAGTATATCTATAAGCTCTACTTCATCTCCAGATGTTTATAGTCCAAGATGGTGTCCTTAAAGTTAAGAATTGTTTAACTATTTGAAACCATTAGTTTAATACCAGATTTTTTTAACTTAAAAATTTTATACAGCTTTGCAAATATTAGCATGAAAATAGATTACCATTACCATTTGTTTGATGAAATGAAGTTTTTCAACCAGGTGATTTATATGCTTTCTTAAGTTAATATCACATTTGGTTGAAAAAAATTTTGACTGAAATAATTATGTACCCTGAAAGGCTAGGAAACTATTCAGCTGCTTTATTCAACACTGTATCATTACACTGTGATTAAGTGTTTGATGCCTATGCTTGTCAGACATTATGTACAGTTTTATTATTCTGTGCTACCAGTGCATAATATTGCAAAATTTTTATTGAAATATTAAAATGATTTCAAGGATGAAACACTATGGTAAGCATGTCATTTAAATATGTTCCTAGACTTCTGCCTCTTTTTTGTAGAAACTCTTTTTGGTTCTTATTATTCCCTCAGAATATGAGATCTGCACATGGTCAGTAAAACTATACAGCATCAATTAAATCAGACTTAATGTTAGTCTTAATTCTACCTTTGAATTCCTAACAACTCAGCTTCATACTTCATGAATTTTTTTTGAGGAAAACATTTATGTCATTATCAGTAATAATGTTCAAAATAAGCTCTTATACCCAAAGAATTCATCCCAGACATTTTAAAAAAACAACATGAAATGACGCATTTTCAGTACAGAGCGTTTTTATCCTAAGAGCTTTGTGATTCATTTTGCTGTTTGTAAGATTGTGCATGTACAGTTTGCTTGGTATGATATTGGTATTTGTGTTTCCAGAATAATTTAACTCCCTTGTGATGTCTTTATTTCTATTTTTCTCCAAACATTTAAGTTGAAATGCATCTTATTGGGGTTGGGTAGCAAGGGAGATAAAACTACCTAAGCTATAATGTATTTTGGTGAAAAATTGTGTGTGTGGGATGTATCTTACTGAAAAATGTGTTTGGAGTAGGGTAAAGAGAAAGGATATTTTCTTCAGAGAGCAAAATATGTACAGAAAATTATTAGCAAGGATTGGACTTTTAAAAGCTATGGGTTATTATTTTTAATTGGTCATTACTTTGTTTTTTTTTCTGTTCAGGATGACCCCATAGGAAATATTAACCTGGCCATGGAAATAGCAGAAAAGCATTTGGATATCCCCAAGATGTTGGATGCAGAAGGTGGGATTTGAATTTTACTCAGTCAGTGACTTTTGTTATTTCTGGACATTGTTATGCTTATCTCTTAGCTCTGTGCAGTGTGATTTTTGCAGCATTGTATTTCTTAATAAGTGATCATCTTGGTCATGCAGATGTTACTGCAGAATTTCATGCATAGATTTTGATTTGAAACTCAAAATTGATGAGAGAGAAAGAGAGAGAAAGAAAGAAAGAAAGAAATTGAAAGAAAAGAAACCTCTTCTCAAACTAACCTATGATAAGGTAGGTAAGGAAAGAGAACTGAACATTTTCTGTGTAATGGAAAGCAAGAACATAGATTTATGTATGTGCTTTTTAAAAATAACTTTGAAAATGACTCCCACAAATTTTAGCAGAACAATACTTCTTTTTCATCGTATGGACTCCAGTGCAGCAAACGAACCTAGACAGAAGATAGGAAAATTCTAAAATAAGAACTGTAGAATTGAGCCTCTTCCTTTCCAATATTGGTTATACTCATCATATTCAAAGTATTTGGTCAGCAGGGGTGACCACTAAATCTCCATAACTTTCCTTTGAACAAGTCTCAGATATTCTAAAGATCTGGAAGAGCTTCATCTTTTTCCTTCATGTTATATCGTATCACTCATTATGGTGTCTTGTAGCACATAAGCTTTTATACCCTTTCTGTGAATACAGGGTGAGTCAAAATTTCCTTTACACTTAATGTAAGTCACATTCAGCATAAATAACTCTGAATCTCTTGTCTCACCCTGTATTTATTGTTAACACCTCTAGGTTCTGTGTTGCTACTCATTTGATTTTATGTAAATAGTAAATCAAGTGTTTTCCATCATTTCCCATCAGTTAGTACCTTCTTCCTTTATTTATTTTTTGTAGTCTTACTTTATGTCTTAATTTTTTTCTTATTCATTTTTTCAACATTTATTGAGCTACTACTTTTGGAAGCAGAGCCCTTGAGTGACCAGTTAGAGTTATGGTCTGTGTAAGACTACTTTAAATAAATAAAGCCAGTCCACAGAATAGTAAAAGAATATCACGAGAATACTTATTCTTCATTTTTCCCTCATATTTCCTCTTTCCAAGCTCTGTTTATCCTTGTGGACTCTGTCCTTTGCACTGATCCTATGGGAAGTAATGACTCGGGAATCATTCAGTGTGGCAATTCTGGGGAGGGAGAAAGGTTGTTAAATCTCTTCAAGTTTGTCAAGTAATTTCCTAATGGCCTAAAATTGAGTTTCCATAGTTGAGCCCCTGATTCAGAGAGTCACTCATTCCCTACTGGATCACTCTAACTACCATTCCTTCTGGTATTATTGACACTCCTACTACTTTCTGAAATTCTGACTTCTGGTTCAAGGATACTTCCATTCTTTCTGTTTGTCAAAGAAGTTAACGTTTCACCCTTTCCTCTATTGTCTCACATTCTTTTCTCCTATTTCTTTCCCTCCTCTTTTTGTCTAAATGTAGAAGACTCACATATACCTTTGCTCATATGCTGTTTTATCTTTTGACAACACCATCTTATAAGAAAGTGATGGCAAAGAAATAGAAACATGACCAGTATAGAATAGAAACACTTTAATTTGTATCGTGTATTTTTCATCCCGTAAGTTCTTTATGTTCATTTCTGGTAAACTGTGAATTATTAAAGTAGCATTATACTTTAACTCTCTTACCTGTCCTTCTTCCATTGTGATGTTGCTGACTGGTCTCATCCTTGAAGATCTCTCATCCCATCTAACCAGCCCTTTTCTATCCCACTTTGTTGGTTGCCCTGTTGGTCATGTGTCTGTTGTAAGCGCTAAATGGGGACATTGTCATGCCTAATAAGACTCATCCATGAAACTAACTACATGATCTATAATTTTACATTTGGTGAGATTCTTCCTCATCTTGACCAATCTACCAGCCAACAGAAAAAAAGAGAGAGGCCACTTCATTGATGCCAGTTCCTTCTAATTCATTACAACCCCTCCCCTCTTTTTTTATGCTCTTGTTTAAGGGAATGGGTTTAGATTAGCAGCAAATATAAATGTACAAATGAATATGTGAACAGAAATCTTGATGATTCTTGTTCCCCCGCGCTATATGGCAACATCAAGACCATAGGATTTAGGCTGCATGTCCCCCAGTGCCTATCTCCTGTTAAACCCTAGGGCTGGATTTTAAATCTAGCCTTAGCCTTGGATGTGAAATGTCCAGCTACTCTGGGACTCCTCCATAGCAACCTAAGGCAGCCATACCCTTCTCTTTGATGACTTTTGAATCTTTGTGGGAAGTGATGGATTTTTATAGGTGCAATTTCCTTGATCTGATCAGATCTGTAACACCGTCCCATATAGAAGAGTCCCTTGCTTCCCTTTCTCTCCCTGATGGTCAGTCAGCAGACGGCTATTGTCTTTAGAATGTCCAAGCAGTTAACCTTCTTTTTTCTACACAGATTTAGTATATACTGCCAGACCTGATGAAAGAGCCATAATGACTTATGTTTCCTGTTACTACCATGCATTTGCTGGTGCACAGAAGGTGAGAATGTAAATGATGAGCAGTCACCTCTCACCCTTCACCTTCTGTATCTTAAATTTTTTCCATTGTTTGTTTTTTCTTTTTCCTTTTATTTCCTTCCTTCCTAGTAAGAAAACCCTTCTGGTGCTTAATAGGCAGGTGTTTGTCTCTTAAAGGCTAGTTTTCTTTGAAATCTCTTTTTTTTTTTCATCTGTGTAGCCATCAGCAGTTTATGTTTTATTTTCCAAAAGATTTCCATGCTGTTTCACAATCCCACATTCTTTTTAACAATAGTGTTTTGAAAGCCAGTGGCCAGCTCTTGGCCTAGAGCATTACCACATGTCTATCACTGAATTCTGTCCTTTGCCTAAACCTAGTGCAGAAAGAATTAAGTTCTAAATTGGAAGGAAAAAATAGATAGCATGCCAATATGCTTTGTGCAGGAGAAGAAAAAATAAAGACAATCAACTGGGTCTGTTTTCTCTTTTCTTGTTGGGTATTAGAGGAGCCTTTATGAATGATTCACATTCAGAAATGTGACAGCAAATGATCTGTTTTCTCTCTCATCTTGTTGGATATTAGAGGGGACCTTTGTGAAATATAGCATTCACAAATGTGACAGTAAAAATCATAGCAAGTGTATGAGTTGTATACCTTTCTTGTTCGATTTGTATTACTATTGGCAATTTTTAAATGACCTGGTAAGTAAACACAGTTACTACTAGTGACTCTGAGCCCATGCACAGTCAAATTCAGATTTCAAGGCAGAAAACCAAATAGTGACAGGGGTGCAAAGATAAAACAGTAAATCTCATTACAAATATTGCCGGCATCCAGTTTGTTGATATGCTCCTCAGAGAAAACCAGAAGCCCTTGCATTTTCATCTGGCCTAACCAGTTTAAAAGGCAAATACATGTGGGCTTGACTGCTCATTGAAAATAATTATAATGTCTCATTGTTTAGTCATTTCAGTCATGTTCTATTCTTCTTCACTCCATTTTGGGGTTATCTTGGAGAAGATACTGGAATGGTTTGCCATTTCCTTCTCTAGCTCATTTGACAGATGAGGAAACTAAGGCAAACAGGGTTAAGTGACTTGGTGAAGGTCACACAGCTAGTAAGAATCTGAAGCCAGATTTGAACTCAGGATGATGTCTTCCTGACTCCAGGCCCAGTACTCTATTCACTGCGCCACCTAGAGCATGTCTAATGAACAATAAAGTGAGTTCTCACCTTACTTAACTGAATAATCAAACTTTTTTTTAAAACACAAGAAGACTGGGAAAGAGACAGACTCTTGGTTTGATTTGCTTTCAGAATTTTTGTCTATTTTTATTTTTAATGTTTGTTCCAATAAATCTAATATGGGATTTATTCCAGTTTTCTATATTCTCCATGAAGCTCAGGGTTGGGGGCAGATGCCCATGCAACACACAGAAAAGTCATCAGGTCAATGAATATCCCATTCTGTTCTTCCTTTTGTTTACTTTGGTTTTCACTCTTCATTTTGTGTTTGTGTGTGCTTGTGTTTTGTTTTGTTTTTTTTTCTTTTTCTTTCCTCGCCTTCAGACATTGTGAATACTCCCAAACCTGATGAAAGAGCTATCATGACTTATGTTTCCTGCTTCTACCATGCTTTTGCTGGAGCAGAGCAGGTATCAACACTTGACTCATCTGGGTTGCTATGCTGTTTTTTGGCTTGATTTTTTTTTGATTGTGTGTTCTGTAAGTGTATGTTTGTTGTGCTTCACATCTTACCTGAGTCAAACATTTTGGAAAAAAAAATCCAAAAAAAAAAAATCCACAACAACAACAACAAAATTTAACATTGGCAAGCATAATGATTGAATACTCTAATAGTTCCAAAATGTTTTTACATATCTCTTATTTTGAGATGTTTCTCTCATTTCTTACAAATTAAAAATATAGGTGGCATGACAATTCTGCCACATCCAGTTAGCAGTGAAGGGAATATTTGAAATGGAGAAATAAGTGCCCTTTTAAGGGCCCTTCATCCTTTCTGTCTACAAACCTGCCAATGTTGAATGATTTATTCTAACATCTTTAATATTTCTAATTTAAAGAGGACTTTTCTTTAAAAAGAATAACCCTTTCTTAGGTCATTTTGACTTCAGAAATATTTCTATTCCGCGTGATGTTCTGGTAGTGTCCCTTGGCTTTCTTCTTATTTACTCATCAGTACTTCTTGCTACTTATATGAATCTGCTCTTGGAGAATCCTGCCAGATGGACAGATTCGGGTAGATAAAGCATGTCTTGTTTCTTGCATCCAGGAACCTGCATGTTCCTTAGGGCCACTTCAAACTTGGAAACAAAAAAGTGGCACAGTTTAGGGATTATGTGGTGAGGCATTGATTGGAGTAGGATGTGGGCTTGGAAGCCTGAATATTTAAACATCTCCAGTTGACTCAATATATGATCATGGTAAAAGTTACTGTATATAGCACATCACCTCAGCTTCCTTTTCATAAAAGAAAAACTTCTACTTTGGGCAAACTCTTGTGAGAAAAAAAAAGCCCAACATTGGTAATACACTTTGAGCCCTATGAATAATAATTTCTCATAAATTCAAAGTATTCTTATCAGAGGAAGAACAGATGTGCTTTTTTGTTCAGTAGCCTTCTTACAATCTTAAAGTCAAGGCAGTTGGAAAATAGATATTAAAGAGCCTGAGATCATAGTGTCCTTGGATGGTTTCATGGGAGGACCCTCCTCTTCCTCTCCCTTGCCCCTAGGTACTAACTTGCCTGATGTTTTAAAAATATGTTGTTTTTACTCTAACCTACTTGGCTTGCCATTTAAGTCTATATAAAAACTGTAGTTTAGGTGTAAAGTTACCTACAGTATTCAGATCTTATTGTTTTCTATCTTATTGTTCCCTAAACTAACACACATGATCTGCTCCATTGGCAGCAACTTCATTTCCCCTCATTACCACCCATTCCCTACTACATTCAGTTTGTATCTGCACATCAGTATCAATAGAGCTGTCCTGTTTACTTATTGTGTTTTACAGGCCGAGACAGCAGCTAACAGGATATGTAAGGTTCTTGCTGTGAATCAAGAGAATGAGAAACTGATGGAAGAATATGAGAGGCTAGCAAGTGAGGTAAAGAAAGACTGGTGAACTACAATGCTGTCGACACTTAATAAAGATAATGAGGCCCAGATGGTGATAAATTGATTCCCAGTGTTTTATTTTTGTATTTTTGCATCGCAGGTGGAGTAAAATGTAGGAATAGACATGGATCTTGGAGGCTGCTAATTCTTATACAATTATTGGTAATATGTCATTGGAGAGAGATTTCAGACAATCCTAAGTTGTGCTCATTAGGGGTTATGAGAGTGGTATTTGATTATATTCTTAGCTGTGATGGGATTTACAACCTCTAGGGGTGGTAGAACACTAATGGTAGGGTAGCTTCTACTAGATGCCAAGGCACTCATGGGCTCCACCCCTACAATTTCATCTGTGCTGAGGAGCCATGCTGCTCCCCTGAAGCACTGTCCACTGCTTGACATCATGGAAATTTGTCTAGCCTACTGGGTGAAGGAAGTTCCATCCATTGTCCATATATAAAACTAGAGGTACGATAGCGTTCAAGAGTCTTTGCCAAATGTTTGAATAGGGCCTGGTCATTACTCTAGCTAGAATCCTGTTTAGAATAGAATATGTTAAATCTCCTTTCCTTAAAACTAGGGTTGTAAAAAAAAATAGCCCTTCTCTCACAGATTGAAGAGGCTTAACTTCCTTAAAGATACCATTTTTCTCTAAGTTGAGGTAGGAGAAAAGAGGTTTATATATCTAGATTACCTCCAAGGTAAACACTAGTGATATGCCATCAATTGAAGATGGAAAATAATTTTAGCATTGAATTACACACTCCAAGCCTAGTCAGTGCTAGAGGAAATTGCATGCATTCCATGACATAAGTTAACATCACCTCAGATAATCTACATCAGGTCAGTCTAATGTAATAGTGTTATGTGTGTGTGTTGACAACTGATTAGATGTCTAATCTAATGGTTCTGGCCCAACCTTAGGCTGGGCCTAAACCCTTTGGTCCTTTTCTCTCTCTACCATGTCTCTTCTTATTTTTTATTTCACTTCAACTGCATGAAATATATGTGCATCACTCTTAAGGAAATATCCTTTTAAATTTAATTTGTTGTCATCCTCTGAATAGGTAGGCATAAAGGTAATTTATGAGTGATGCTTTCTGCAATTCACTTCTAAAACCTCAATTTTAATTTGCAAGGTATAATGTGTACTTTATATTCAGAAATTCCCCATCATACTTAGACTCAGACCCTATAGATTTTTTTCCCAAGCTGAATAGATTGATGATATGTATTTCAGAGTAGAATTAGTCTCAGGGGTGTACTTCCACTTCTTTCTGGTAAATGACTTCATTATAAGTATGGGCCCATTTGAAGAGCAAATCCCAGATGATAATTTGAATTAAGCCTGACCTTTTGCCAATTTACATGGAATTGCACTCTTACCATGTGAGGATTTTTATTTGGAAACTCCATCCAGCATTTGTCTGCTATTGTCTGGTTCCTGAGTTTACTGTAAATGTCACATTTGTAACACGTGGCTTGCTTTGATACCTCAAATTCTCTATTGCCCAGGCAAAGGTGGTAGGTGATTACCAAGAGTTATGGGTGGATTTTGCTATAATAATATAGAGAGACTAGATAAGAAATTTAGAGAACTTCATTCATGCTATAGCCAATGGGTACTTCGTCCTCCACCTCTTTTTTTTTCTTTTAGTCAATAAGACTAAATATCTAGTATGTAGGTCTTTGCAAACCTTAAAGCACTATATAAATATTAGCTATTATTATTATTATGTTTATATATCAAATGATAAGATTCCATATTTTAGATTTGGAATTTAGTGTTTTTGGAGAAAGGATTTTCTTTTTCCTTCTGAAAATTATTTTTTACTTTGGGAACAGCTTTTGGAATGGATTCGTCGCACAATCCCCTGGCTAGAGAATCGGACCCCGGAGAAGACAATGCAAGCTATGCAGAAGAAGCTAGAGGACTTCCGAGATTATCGTCGGAAGCACAAACCCCCCAAAGTCCAAGAGAAGTGCCAGCTGGAGATTAACTTCAACACCTTGCAGACTAAGCTAAGGATCAGTAACAGACCGGCCTTCATGCCATCAGAAGGCAAAATGGTTTCAGTACGTAAATTACACCTCCGTTTTCTTCGAGGGACACTCACTTGCTTTAAAGATGCTTAACTTGGGACTCCCCTCTGATGGAGTACTCTGCTTGGCAACTTCCATTTCTTAACTATTAGCAGTTAGTTTTGAGTGATTGCTGATTGTCAGATGATTCTGGTGCTTTTAGCTCTTTCTCCTTATGAGGTGATACAAACTGCTTTCTTGGGTGTGATAGTTTGGAACTTTATCTTCTTCAAATTAAAAACTAAACTTCTGGGTTTTTTCTGCCTTGTTTCAGAAGGGTATTAGATATTTGTTAGTTGATGACTGCATTTTGGTTAAATAAAGCATTTTGTAAGTCACTGAAGATATTTGGTAATCGTACTTCAAAAAAAAATTCAGTAATCATTTGGGGAAAAAACAAGCCATCATCAAACATGCATTATAGGATTTTTTTGAAGGCTAAAATACAAAGATGAAAATGATCTGTAACTTTTCTTTATTCCCAAATTTCTTCTAGGATATTGCTGGTGCTTGGCAGAGGCTAGAACAGGCTGAGAAGGGTTATGAGGAATGGTTGTTAAATGAGATAAGGAGACTGGAACGTCTGGAACATCTGGCTGAGAAATTTAGGCAGAAAGCCTCAACTCATGAATCTTGGGCATATGGTAAGCAGCTCAAATTACGTGGGAGAGGTTACTTAGAACTGAGCTGTGATCCAAAGAGTTGGAAATGCCATTGACTTGTGTGACCTTGGGGAAAATACCTTCACCTCTTTGTTTTCATGCATCTGAATGGAATTACTTCAGAAGGTTTATGAGTAGATTCATTTTATGATTCAGCTAATAGCTATTGGTCCATTCAGTCAATCTTAGTTAGTTCTTTTCTACAGTTATTGGTGCCACTTTCGCTTGAGGTTCATAACCCATATCTCCTTTTATTGAGCTCTCTTGAATTTAAATGAGATGCTTATACTCTTCATTGCATTTTTTATTGCCCATGCTGTACCCAACACCGTTTTAGTTGTAATAGGTAATATCGTCTGGCTAAGTATCTGCCAGTAGAAAGTTTGTTGAATTCCATACGAAATACAATTTCCCATTTTAAAAAGTAGCCAACAAAGCAAGGACATGGCTAGACTCATTTCATTCTTCTAATTCTGCTACTTCATTTCAGATTCATTCTAATTTCCTTTAGACTTCAGGGTATATTTAGTCAAGTCAACAAGCATTTATTAAGAAGCCTTTACTGTGTGCCAGACATTGTGCTAATAGCTGGAAATACAAAAATAAATAGTCCTTGCCCTCAAGGGACTTACGTTCTAATTGGGAAGACAAGTCCTCAGAGGAAGCTGAAATGGAGGTTGGGTGTTGATGAAGCTGTTGATGCAGCAGGGGCATCATCCTTCTTAAAATGGGGGTTCTGGGAGGAACAAGTCAATCAGAGGGAGAGCTACAGGAGTGGAGGATACTTCCAATGTATGGAGTCCAGGGGTCGATTCCAGGGGTGGAGTGAGCTTACAGGGTAAAGAGGTTTCTGAGGCATTGTAGAGAAAGACTAGGAGAGTTAGGTGTGCATTCTGGAATTAAGGTGATCCTGAACATATTTCCATAGGGGTGGTAGTTAAGTGTTTGGCATTTTATAATCATCTAATGTGTGTGCTAAGTAGTGATAATAACTTGCATACACATAGTGTTTCATAGTCTGTAAAATCTTTTTATATACTTTTATCTCCTTTGATCCTCACGATAACCATTTGTGGTAGGGACTGTAGACATTATTATCCCCATTTTTTGGAGTGAAACTTGAGACTGAAAGGTAAAGTGATTTCCTCAAAGGCACACAGCTAACAACTAACTCCAGTTTAGGTCCTAAACTCCTAGTCCAGTGAACTTCGCCTGTCTACCATACTTCTTCTGTGTAATACTGAAGATGCAGCCTTTCCTTTTGAAATTGGAAAATAGGAAACTGTTGTTCAGTTGTGTCTGATTCTTTGCAAGGTCATTTAGGGTTTTCTTGGCAAAGACAGTGGAGTGATTTGCCATTTCCTTCTTCAGCTCATTTGACAGATGAGGAAACTGAGGCAAACAGAATTAAGTGACTTGCCCAGGATCAGTGTCTGAGACCAGATTTGAACTCAGGAAGAATTTCCCTGACTCCAGGCTGGCACTCTATCCACTGCGCCACCTAGCTGCCCTAGAGAGGACCTTACTCCTACTTTTCTCACAATTCTTTGTGTTCCTTTTCATTCACTAATAATCTCTTGTTATGAAAAATAGTTTTTTCCTAGCCTCCCCCTCTTCCTTCCTTGGCTTTTAAAAAATTCATTCAGTTTTAATTGCTCTCTAGAAAGAAGAATGGAATTTCCCTGGGGCAAGCTGACTGCAATTAAGTTTGGGTCAAGGAGATGATTATGCCAAATTCTCAAGATTTAGGAAGTATTCATAGGGAGAGAGATAGGTTCAGTTCTAGGAACAAAAATCTCTCTCTTCTCTGAACACATACATTCATGGGAATTATAGAAATAAATCAAGACGAGACTATGGAAAGGGTAGGACAAATGGATGAGGGACAAAATATCATGTCTACTTATCATGGGTAGAGTGACACTGAGCTAGATAGACATCACTAAGTTGCTAAGCACTGTCCTAGGAAGTTAGGTTACATCCTAAACGAATCGATGTATCAATGTATGCAAATTTATGCATGCCAAATTGTTCTTCCCTCCCACCGCCCTCCACCCCGTATATAGACATTAGTTATCAGAAAGTGAAAGCTCCTGGGAAAGCATTAATCTGAGTGATGTCCCAAGTTTCAATTGAAATAGGTACAGACCCCTCTGTATTATGGTCATCATTCTTCCTCCTTCTCTTGGTTCTTTGGAGGTATGGTGCTCACAGGGCCCTCTGCAGCTATGAACGGGCTGACACGTGAACTCCGAGTATTAATAATCCCTTACCACAACCTTTTCAGGCAAGGAACAGATCTTGCTACAGAAGGATTATGAGTCTGCTTCTCTGACTGAAGTCCGCGCTTTGTTGAAGAAACATGAGGCTTTTGAGAGTGACTTGGCAGCTCACCAGGACCGGGTGGAACAGATTGCTGCCATTGCCCAGGAGCTGAAGTATGTTCTATTTCAGGGCGTGCAGCTGCTGACATTTAGCTGATAAACTCTTTCCAGTGAATCCGATCATGTCGTAGGTACAATGTAAGAATTCCACAGATAGCTTCTCAAGTAGATTAGCCAGAGTCCAGCAGGGGAGACCTTCCCCTCTCTTCCTGGCCTAAATTTAGCAAGAGAGTCAAGCTGGGGAATTCTGCAGCAGGAGGTGATTGCACACACTTGTGTGTGTGTGTGTGTGTGTGTTTAAATGAACTGACTTTAACTAATATTCATCTTCACCTCTGGTAGTGTGCTCTCATGCATCACTATCTCACCAACCATGGCTCCTAGCACAGTTGACTTTATTGCCAGGAGGTGAATCTTGAGGAGTTGTGAATAGAACTCTTAGTCACAATTGAGACTGAGGAAGATTAAACATCGTATTGCTCCAAAAAGAAAGTTATCTGACTTATGATAGGGAAAAAACACCATGACTCTCAATCTCACGATATCATAAAATGAATTCTATCCCATTGTCATGTTTTTGTTATTCTGCTAGTGAACCCAGGGATGGTTTTAAAAGGAAGACTAATGCCACTATATCCCTACCCTTGAGATATCTGTAAGTCCTAGATGTAATCTCCTGATCAAAAAGGATATCTTAGTTCAGCTTCTTTGGAAGCTTCAGCCTAACTATTGTTGAACCAGTAGCATTTTTAAAACTGCAATTTTTGCACTCTCTAATAAAGTATACTGGTTAAAGTGTTATTCAGATTTTCCCTGACACAAGTTGTTTTTTTTTTCCTTCAATGTGTTTCCCTTACCTTCAGTAAACACTGAATAAAATACAGTTAATTCGTGATTCTTTATAGGCTTATTATTTAATCTGTCAACTTATCTAGGGCCTTTGTTTCTCCTTCTCCCTTGTCTTTTCATCTTTGGGTCATATTATTTCTTATTTAATCTACTTTAAAACAGGGGAAAGAAAAGAAGAAATTCAAGTCACCCCATTTTGCTGCTTTTTAAAAAGCTAATAAAAAGTTTTGATTAGGTTTCAACTTCGACTAAAGTTTTAAAGTAATTTGTATATTTCAGTCTTTGTGCGATCTCAATCCTCATTAGTATAGATAATCAAGAGATGTTTGTATGGCATTTAAATCTTATTTTTATTTCATTATTATAAATTCTACTTCTTTCCTTTTGACCAATAATGAGTTGATGGTCTTGAGCAATTCCTGATGCATACAAACTGGAAGAAAAAACAAACAACTTCCACATTCTTCCACCTAAGTTGAAATATAAATGCCAAGTACAAAATTGATATTATGTATTTATATATTCATCCCAGGTTTAATTTTTCATTGATTAGGTGGAAGTTGTAAGTTGAGTTAGTAAGAAAAAGGGTGGGGGGGGAGAGAGGAAAAGGGAGAGAGAGAGAAGAAAGAGAAATATTATTGTTTAAATAACAGAAACAAAATGCTATTTAATCAGGATGAGAGGATACAAACTTAAGCTAGACTGAAAGGAATTTAAGAGATAAGGAATTTCCTTATAGTTGTCCAGCACTGGAATAGGTTATTGATGGATTATGTAGTCTCTTAGGAATCATTCCAGAGATGAACGTATATCTAGTTTTTAATGGCATATTAAAGATAGAAGGATAGGCTAGTTGAACTTTCAGAGTCCATTCCAACTTGTCGATTCCATGAATGTGTCCATTTAACTGAAATGGAAATGGAGTATGCACGGGTATGGATTTTATGCAGCTAAACTAGCCTTTAACTTCTGGGAAATTCATGTTAAAAAATCTGTCAGCAGCACTTATATTTTTCAATGAACTTTAGCATTAAATCACTTAATTTTACGAAGAGCCCATGCAACCTGTACAACTATTTTCTGTGAAGTGGAAATAGATATTTCCTGGAAATTTTTGTGGTTGTTTTTCTCACTGGCGGCATCAAGTAAAGCTGCCCATGTCATTTGTCTCTAAGGGAAAAGAGTTTTGCTTTGTCCATATGGGGTAGGCCACTCGAATATTAGGGAGCCCCTCTTGTCCATGTGGTATTCCATTCCTAGTGGCTAAGTAGAGCATCTTTTGAGACAAGCCAAGGACACAGTGCAATGAAAGCTATTCCCACTCAGCTTCTTTTGATGTCAGCAGAATTCTAGGGACTGTCCTCCAGGTCAGAGAGTTGGATTTGTCACAGTTTCACTGCCAGATCTTCTTTAAAAATAATCATCTCCAGAGGCCTGACCTATAGAACTAAGAGAGTGGTAGACTTAAGCAAAAATACTAAGTACAGACCATATTTCTCACAAAACCACAAATACTATGTTTAGAATAGATACAGAGGTATTATAAAGCCATTAGTCAGAATTTTTTTTAGGTTCTTTTCTACATTTATCAAAGGGTAATGATGATATGATAGAGGTAGTGATAAAAAAATCTGAAATTGAATAGCAATTGTCTGTGTCAGGAACATCTTTGGTTTCTAATCTTTGTGTATTTGAGTTGTTGGCCTATGTACAATTTTAGCCCATTGTCATAAGAATGATAAACATTTATTTCTACTTTGTCTCAGTGAACTGGATTATCATGATGCTGCAAGTGTCAATGACCGATGCCAGAAGATCTGTGATCAATGGGACAGATTGGGAACACTTACTCAAAAAAGGAGAGAGGCCCTAGAGGTAAGGCTTTGGAAATTCTCTCAGCAGAGAATCTTTCCTTTCCTCCACTGTTTTTTGCAGCTTTATAGTATTCATAGTGCTAAACTGTAATTGTTGTAGGCCAGCATGGTGGGTGGAGCCACCAAAAAAGATTCCATATGAAAGAGGTGCAAAATTAGGAAAAACAAGGCTAGAATTGGGACAAATAAGTTGACATTTTGAACATTTAATGCATATCTTTATCAGTAGTACATAATTACAATAAAAATATCTCATATTCCCATGAATTATGATAGAATGTCATTGGATGCCAAGAAATTCCAAAACTTGATTTCCCAGAAAGAATGTTTAGTTGAGATTAAACTGTATGGAAACCCAACAAGAGGTGAAAAATAACAATGGAAAAAAATGCAACTTAAGTAAACTGTTATAAAGCAGAATTTGGGTGAATTTGGTCACCAATACGTGATACCCAATAGGATGTCAGTGTGTCATAATAAATATTTGGCAGAATTTTACAGATTTCCCTTTGTACATAAAAAAAGAAGTATTTCAATTTTCTAATCTTGACTCTTATGAAACTTAAAATGGTGACTTCAACTCTCCTAAAAGCAAAGGGACTATTTTGTTTCCTCTTTCAAGGTGTATTAAAGAACAGTGAGGCTTATGCACATAAAATTAATAGGTTAAAATGGTTCAGAATGGGAGAAATATTGAATCCAAATGTGGAGGGTTTATGTTACATTAGATCCTTCCAACTTTACTCTATCTCTTTCCCCACTTCATCCATTATGAGACACTTAAGAGAAATCTATAGTATTCATAGTAATGCTCTCTTTGCCAATCAAAACCCTGCAGAATCTTTAAAGTAATAAAGAAATAAATATGTATGGATTGGATGTACCTGAATAGTAGCTTCTTCCTATGACCTAAAAGGCAGAATAACCCCTCCAAACTGTACACTAGATGGGGGGGTTCAGAGCTGCAGTTTTCAGGGGTACCTAGGTGGTGCAGTGGATAGAGCTCTGGCCTTGGAGTCAAGGAGGACCTGAGTTCAAATCCAGTCTCAAACACTTGACACTTACTAGCTGTGTGACCCTGGGCAAGTCCACTTAACACCGATTGCCTCACCAAAAAAAGCAAAAAAAAAAAAAAAAAAAAAAAAGAGCTCCAGTTTTCATTCCTCCTCTTATTAGTTCCTCAACTGGGTGACCTCAGGTTAGTCACTTAATTTTGCACCTCTGCTTGCATTTATAAATTAGGGATGATGCAGCATGGTCTGCTAGCCAGCATGTTTGGGGAGAAGAATAGTCTCACTAAATCCTAGTTGAAAGTGAACTATTATGGATACCATAGATGATTGCCATTTGAAAAGAATTAACATAATAAAATGCACTTAACTATTATAGCACATATAAATATATGATAATACATTTAGCTAAAACACACTTAACACTGCAATTACAGTGAACATAATTTAATCTTTAACTTGGAAAGCACTTTAGCATCTTGCAACACCTCTGAGCATCAGTTAATGCACTCTGCATATTATTGGCTAACAGAGAGTTCCTGTTACCAGATAGCAATGAGTTTGCTATATTAAAGTGCTTCTCAGTTAAATCAAGAAATTTTTTATTTTATGAAGAGTTTTTGTATTTCCAAAGAATTTGCGATGATGTCACCAGTGTTAAATATCCTTTCTTATATGTACAGAGGACTGAGAAATTGCTGGAAACCATTGATCAGCTTCATCTGGAGTTTGCCAAGAGAGCTGCCCCCTTCAACAACTGGATGGAAGGTGCTATGGAAGATCTTCAGGACATGTTTATTGTCCACAGTATTGAGGAAATTCAGGTAACTGAGCTTCAGAAGACACTCCCGATCACACTGGGAAAAATATGACCTATTTAGGCTGATTCTACTGAAATGAGTGCCACTTACCTGGAAAGTCCAGACTATCTGTCTTCTTGGCACCTAGTGTGGTGTTTTGCATATAGTAGGCACTTAGTGACTATTACTATAATGTATTTATTTGAACCACAGATTACCTTATCTTATAAAATATTTGAATGTTATTTGCCTTGACCATGAGGACAATTAGAAAGTAGAAAATTCTAAGGAGGAATACATAGGAAGCTGTGCCCGTGAATACACAATTTTGCATTAGAAATCTTAGTGTGATAGACAAAAAGGCATGCGTTTTGTTGGCAGCTGAGACATCACTGTATATGGTGCACTTATTTCACTGGTAATGACTAAGATTTAAAGAAGTGGGCCATTTGTAAAATTTTGCTATTGCCTCAAAGAAAAGTACACAGTTAAAAAAAAAACGAAACAAGACAAATAGTTGATTGATTCCATAGACAAAGCATTGTAAAAATTACATTTCAAACATTTTAAAAGTAGCTCCCTCAAAATACTTTTTTTCTTTGAGAAGGAAAATCAGCTTAAAAATTCAATCTTCATGTTAATCTTGAGGATCAGATAGTTTTGTAGCTGGATATAACAGTAGTTGAGGAATTTCACAAGCTTGTGCTTCTCCTCATGCTCCATCTGCAATTTCCAGTGATTCTTGGGATTCAGAGTTAGAGAGTTCTTAAAGATAATCTAGTACAAACTCCTCATTTTAGAAATGAGGAAACTGAGGAACAGGAAGGTTAAAAGACTTGCCCAATGGTCAGTGACCAAATAATGCCAAGTAAACTGTAGAATTGAGCCTTAGGATTTGTCAGCAGGTGCTCTTAAAAGCCCTGACAGCATACATGAGGAGTTTGCTCTAAAACATCAAGGCCTAAACCATTTCGGGATGCTATCCATGTTTTACAAATACACCGTAATTTATAAATAGAATAAATAGAAAGGAAAATAACTTGTTTTACTCTCAGTGTCACTGAACATTTCATAAAGTATAAAAGAAATGCTAAATGTTTAGATTCTAGCTCAGGGCTTGAAAATTATAAATTGGACCTAGGAGGCAAGTAAATTGTGTTAGTTTTTACAGAAATAAAAATTGAAATGAGAGGAGAGGGGAGAATAGATTGAGGCAATCTTTTACCTTAGGACATTTTTTTCTTAATCTTAGCTCTTAATCCAAATTAAGCCTGAATGAAAAGTCTTGAATAATGCTCAGAAAAATCTTGAGGAGAGAACAAAACACTTCTGATAAGAGTACATCTTAGGTTATAGACAACAATTTAAAGCCCCGGTAGCCAACAGTCCCTTCCTTCCCCACTCCTACTCTGTCTTTTTCTACCTTTCCTTTTCAGTGAGCTCAGGTAGCACAACCCCAACCCGAACAGATGTGGTGGCCACTAAAAAGCCTAATCCCAGGTTTGTCTCCACTGCATCCACACCAAGTTGTGTTGTCTGATGCTGTGGACTTTCTTTCAGATTACCGGGATGATAAAGCTCACATACACTTAAGTGGAGAAAAACCTAGTGTACTTCTCTGCAGTGTGGGTAGAAAGGTGCCAAAATCCTAGGCTTCATGATTCAATTTTCAGGTGCCATGGAGACTAGGATTTGTCAGGCTGTGGTCTAATTTAAGCTCCCATGCAGAGAAATATCCAAGAAGGTTTAGACTTGGGTAAAAGTAGAAAGCTATTTAAATGCAAAGTACATTTTTTGTATGAAATGATTACTTTGAATAGTGATAGTTGCAAAATAGTTTTGGTGGTTTTTCTTATATATTATGTTTAAGTACAGGCTGACAATCTAAAATCTTCTAATTTTGGAATAGATGTTTTCTGTGCAAGTGATTAAGTGTATTTAAGAAGCCCAGTTTGAAGTTGAAGGTTGTTTCTTTATTCAAAAAAAGGTTAAGCACTAATAATTCTTTTGTTGTAGAATCCAGAGTTAGCATTAACCTCTCGCTGGTTTATCATCCACACGCCAGTAACACCTTTGTGCAGCTATACTTAAGGGTCTACTGCCAAGTACTTTGGGTCCAAAGTATAGGTTTGGCAAAGTGTAAAGAAGTAGCTTTGTGTCCTTTTCTTTTTCTGGGAGTTGGGACGAATTTCTCTTAAATTGTCACGTTTACAAATTCAGTGTAAGTGGAATGGAGAGATAAAACTCTTACAAAATACAGCTAAATTATACTCCAAAAGGGGCCACCTATCTATGCGGATGAACAAAGAAGGTTGTTGTTCAGTTGTTTCAGTCATGTCTGACTCTTCGTAACTTCCTTTGGGGATGTTGTTGTTTGTTGTTGTTGTTTTTGCAAGATACTGGGAATGGTTTGCCATGTCCTTCTCTAGCTCATTCTACAGATGAGGAAACTAAGGCAAATAGGGTTAAATGACTTGCCCAGGGTCACATAGCTAGTAAGTATCTGAGGTCAGATTTGAACTAAGGAATTCCTAACTCCAGGCCTAATACTCTATCCACTGGGCCACCTATACCAGTGATGAAAAGCAAAGTTGATAATTCATCTCTTTTTTGAAGATTCTGGGTGTGATTCAATATTTATTTATTAAGCATTCTATGTGTACAAGATAATACTGTGCTAGGTGCTAAGAATACAAAGTAAAAAGGAAACAGTTTGTGCCTCAAAGGAGTTTATACTCTTCTGGCTTCATCTAGGTGCATTCTAGATTATGGTCTTTGCTTTAGAATCCAAGTTATGTCCATGTTGAAAGAACTTGACTTGTATGTATATGATGATAGCTAACAATTATGTAGTGTTTACTATGCCTTGTGCTAAAGTAAGCACTTTACAATTATTATCTCGTTTGATTGTCACAGTATCCCTGGGAAGTAGGTGCTATTACTCCCATTTTATAGATGGGAAAGTGAAGCAGACAAAGGCTAAATGACTTGCCCAGGGTCAAACAGCTAGTAAGTGTCTGAGGCTGCATTTGGACTCAGGTATTCCTGACTCCAGGGCATTGTAGAAGTATTAAAAAAAAAAAGTCAAGCTCCCCCCCCCCATCCCAATCCTCCCCTGGCCCACATCCTCAAGGGTAAAGGTTAGTAGTACAGAATCAAATGTTGAAGGATGTGAAGGTCTCTTACTCTAAGTTAAATCAGGCTTTCTTCCCTTCTCTACTCCCCTGCAGAGTTTAATCACTGCCCATGAGCAATTCAAAGCAACACTGCCCGAAGCAGATGGTGAAAGACAGGCCATCATGTCCATTCAGAATGAGGTGGAGAAGGTTATTCAGAGCTACAACATCAGAATCAGCTCAAGTAACCCATATAGCACAGTCACCATGGATGAACTTCGTGCCAAATGGGATAAGGTGAGTGTCTGGGCAGGTGCTGGGGGCCGATGGAAGCAGCAAAAAAAGAATGGTGGCAAGGTTAATAGCTAATATACTTGAGGATTGCCTAGGAACCTCTGACTTCTCACTATGGTCAAAATCTAATGATCTAGCTGTCACAGATATCTCTCTCTTCTTCTTCTTCTTCTTCTTTTCTTCTCTGTCTCTTTCCCTCCCTCCCTTCCCCTCTCTTCCTCTCTCTCCATCTCTCCTTCCATCCATCTCTTCCTCCCTCTCCCTGCTCCTCTACCTCCTTCCCTGTCTCCCTCTGTCCCCCTCTCTCTCCCTCCCTATCTCCTTCCCTTTTCCCCGACCCCTCATGTACGTACACACACACACACACACACACACACACCCACTCCTTCCAAAGATAGAATGTATTCCAATACTATACCTTAGAAATTGTTATGAGAAATGTTTCTTGTTTGGGGGAAAAGAAGTAGAGACTATGTTTTCTTGTGCGTATTGTTAGGGAAATGTTTCAAATATTGAATTAATCGAGATAGTTAATGATGTACCATTGTAAAGGCAGAGAAATTTTAAAAATGGATAACGTTTATGGCATCAACGTCTAGAGTCCTTAATTGCAGTATATTTTAGGAAACAAATGTTGCATCCCAAATATGTGAATCTAAAATGCAGTAATAGAGAACGTATTTACACAGCACTTTCTGGTTTATGGAGTACTTTCCCCATAGCTGCACTGTGTGGCAAATAACACAAATACCTTTATACTTATTTTATTTCTTCATTGCCTATTCTAATTCCTTCGATTTCTTTTTCTTCTCTTCTTGCTAATGCTAACATTTCTAGTACAATATTGAATAATAGTGGTGATAATGGGCATCCTTGGTTCACCCCGATCTTATTGGGAATGCTTCTAGCTTATCCCCATTACATATAATGCTAGCTAATGGTTTTAGATAGATATCATTTTAAGGAAAACCCTATTTATTCCTGTGCTCTCTAGTGTTTTTAATAGGAATGGGTGCTGTGTTTTTGTCAAAAGCTTTTTCTGCATCTATTGAGATAATCATGTGATTTCTGTTAGTTTTGTTATTGATATAGTCAACTATGCTGTCAGTTTTTCTAACATGGAACCAGCCCTGTTTTTATACTTATTTTATGGGTGTAGGGATGGAGGCTCACAGAAATTAAGTAACTTGCAAGATCACACAAATCAGAACCAAGAAACAAATCCAGGTCTCTTGACTCCGGGTTCAGTGTTATTTCCATTTTATCATAATGCTTCTCTTAAGTGGAGGGAAATTCCTTAGAAAGATATACCTCATTTGAGGAAATAAAGAAATACTTAGTTTGCTAGGCATTAAGCTCTAGAGAGGAGCCCTGCTCAAATTTTATTGTAGTAATAAATGGTACAACTTGGGCCATCTGTGCCTCAGTCTTAGGTGAAATGCAGTTACCTAATTAAAAACATGACACAGTTAGTCATCTCCCTTTGCTGATGTCTCATCTCTAAGGAAAAAAAATCTACCCATGTAACTCCATAGATTTTGTAGGTCATGATTGTTGTATAAAGTAGTCTTAAGAGCGATGTGAGATGTTCTTGTGTGCTACCTCAGTAAACCTAGCTACTGTCCTTGTCCTTGGAGGTGTTTTTCAAAGCCACACTCTTTAAAAGATTTGCTTTCAAGTACACATATTTTTCTGAAGATAGAGATAATTTTTCCTTTAGGTTTGGTTTCTTTGACTTGTTAAAAGATGGTGGGTCCTATGTTTCTCTACCTTCTCTGACCCAGCCACACACTTATGCCACCTCGTTCCTTTCTTTCTTCCTTGCAGTGTCCTGCCAAGCCTTTACTCTTTCTTTCTATCGTTTTCCTTTCTCCTCCCATCCCTGGTCTTTTTTCTTCACCTTTCCTTCTCCTTCTCCCCCTTGGGATTGTCACCTGATCTATATGTTCATCGTTATTGGTATAAGAGATGCCTTTTAACACTTGCTGCTGTTGTGTCCTATGGCAGGTGAAACAGCTAGTGCCAGTACGGGATCAATCCCTGCAAGAGGAACTGGCCCGCCAGCATGCTAATGAGCGACTTCGGCGCCAGTTTGCTGCCCAAGCCAATGCTGTTGGACCATGGATCCAGAACAAGATGGAGGTAAATCATCCAGTGAGATGCTATTGTTCAGAGAACTTCAAAAAATCTATCAGACTAGTTTAAAAAACTTTTACCGACTTAGACAAAGGTTGTCATTCCTTCTCACATTTACCAGCATCAGAATAATAGGGGTAAGTTTTATTTTTCATTCTCATCATCATCATCAAGCATTTACTGTTTACCAGACACTGTGCTGAGCGCCAGAGATACAAAAGAGGACAAAAGCAAGGTCCTTGCCCTCTAGGAGTTTACGTTCTAATGGGGGAGATGGTCTGCAATTATGTACATTCAAAATACATGCCTACAGTATACATGACAGGTAATCTTGGGGAATTATGATTTATGCACCAACACACTTCCAAAAAAAGGATTTGAAGTGACAGTAATTACTACCAGAGGTGTTATAAGAAGCATATTGTCTACTGCTTTCTCTGTTTGCATTTTTAATTGCTTCAGACTGTTTTTCAGATCTGTGGGACTATAGTCATTTGTGTGGCTACTTTCCATAGGCAGGAGTCCTGACCAGAAAGTGTTACCTGGCATCCCACAAAAGAAAGAGCAAGGAAAGATTGTCATTTGGAGATCTGTTTACTTGGCAAGGTGTTGGAGAGGATCTTAACATTTTATCTAAACAGGGGCCTAGAATTTAAACTTAGTATCATGATTATGGAGGAACATATCATTCACCATGTGGATGGGCTGTGGTGTGGGCTATGTTGGTTGTCAGCAGGAATAACTCTAAATTTTTCAAAGCAGTAAATGCTCATTTTTTGAAAAATTGTAAATGCTGTTTGTAGCACTTAAGTCTCTGGGTTCATCTTGTTACAAGGAACAAACAAGGGGACTTTATCAGCATAATTGCCCCACTTCTTTCCCCTGCCTAGTCTTTTTAGTGGTAAAATAACTTTTTTTGAAGGTAGAAGTAATCTAATGAATATGGAAAATACATCTGTTACAGGAAGCTTGCAGTATTTCTAGATGTAATCTCATTGCTGCATCCATCTTATTCTTCAGGTCACGTTGTATGTACCTAGTTAGGGATATTTTAATTCCTAACATCAGTAAGAGTTAAATGCTTTAACTCTGGTCTTTCCTTCCTCTTCTCTCCACTGGATATTCCTGCATTCCTATTGTTTCTATTCTCTAATGTTTTTCTGCAACCCTTTTCACCCCCCATCAAATGGATATGAAAGTGGGCTTGGAGGCAGAAGTATCTTCTTTCAAATCTTGCCTCAGCTGTTTATTGGCTGTGTTACCATGGGCAGCTCACTCAACCTCTCTGGGTCTGCTTCTTCATTTGTAAAATGGACTTGCTGGCCTCTAAGCACCTTTCCATCTCTGACTCTTAATATACTTTGGCCCTGTAATCAGAGTCTGTCACAGACCTGCACAGCTTGGCAGTAGATAGGGGTCATAATTAAAATAGACTAAGCATCTTTGGGCCGCATGTAGGTTAGTGGAGAGACAGAGAGACGATGGTTAGTTGGCATCGGTCATGTGACAAACAGGAGGGGGCACGGTGGGTACCCTACATTTTTGGGGGGCCACCCGAAATCTTTTGCTGGGCTGTATCTTGTACAGGCCTGGTCTATCAAGTGCCTTGTCCCTGTTTGTAATTTAGGAGGCTACCTCATTCCACCTTCTTTTTGTTACTGAGTCAGGATGAAAACAAGAAACAAAACCAAAAACTTTTCTCCTTGCTTTTTTGCCTCCTCTAAGTCCAGAGAGGAATGAGCGGGATAGTGAAAGACCTTCAGATAATGTCCTGTGAAGATGAATTGGGGGAACTGGGAATTGCAGCTGGGGAATAGAGGACAGGATAGCCACCGCAGCAGCAAGCATTCACCAAATGGCTGCTGTGCTAGGCACTGTGCTGAGCTCAGGAAATACAAATATAAGCAGAAAGAGAGATGGCTCCTCCCCTCAAAAAGCTTACATTTTTAGGAGGAAGACAATATAAAAGGAAACTGAAAAGTGGGATAGGTGGGTAGGAGAGAGTTAATAAGGGAGCCTGGAGAATATAGGGCAAGAGTGATTAAACTTGTTCCAATTAGCCCAAGAAAGTGGGCGCAATGGAAGGAAGTTACAAAGGAGCATGTTTATAGCCGTGATGTAAGAGCGAACTCTAACAATTAGAACTGGTCCAAGAGGAAAAAGGCTCTCTCAGGGGTGAGGGACGGCTGGATTTTGGGTTCCTTCTTACTGGCAGTCTTCTTGCAAAGCCTAGATGACCATGTTAGGTGTGCTATAGAGAGAATTCTGGTACATACAGGTTGTGCCAAATGGTCTCTTAAGATTTTTTTCCAACTCTGAGATTCTATAATACTTTTACACTATGGTTCTAAAAGTTGACTAATTTTTCCTGGGTTCATTTGTGTTTGTGTCTGTGTGACCACTTGTCTTTGTCCATCTGCATTCATTGAACAGGAAATTGCCCGCAGTTCTATCCAGATTACTGGGGCTTTGGAAGATCAGATGAACCAGTTAAAGCAATATGAACATAACATCATTAACTACAAAAATAATATTGACAAACTGGAGGGAGACCATCAGCTTATCCAGGAAGCCCTGGTATTTGACAACAAGCACACTAATTACACCATGGAGGTATGTGAGCCATGAAGTAATTTGTGACAATAATAGTAGTTGAATTTATATATTAAGAATAATAATTATAACTAGCGTATGTATATATAGCACTTCAAGGTTCACATCTCATTTTATCCTCACAGCAACCCTAGGAAGTAGGTGCTATTATTATTCCCATTTTACAGGTAAGGAAACTGAGGTAGGCATAACTTAAGTGACTTGCCCAGAGACCTATGGCTACCAAGTATCTGAGACTGGATTGGAACTCAGGTATTCCTGATTCTAGGTTCAGTACACTGAATATAGCCATATATCACTTTATCTGCCATATAGCACTTTATGTTTGACAAAGTGCTTTATGTTTATATTATTTCATTTGATCCTTACAACCTCCTGGGAGGTAGATGGTGCAAGTAAAATTCTATTCCATCTTCTCAAGTTTATCCTTTGATATACCTCCCTCCTCCTAAATTAGTCTGGGCTGTTTCCACATAAGTTCTGAAAGTAGAGAAGTTGAGTGTTTTTTATTGTTGATGTTTTTTCCCCTAAGGACATCACTGGATTTAAGATTTTTTCCCAGTAGGAGGAATGTGCCACTATCCAAGTAACATGTGGATAGCAATTCTGTCTTGCAGTTTTGATTGTTTGATTTGTCCAGAAGAAATATAGAATATGGGAAAGTCACCATCTCCTATTCCAATAGGTTTTGTCGTGTGTACAAACTATTGCCTGATCTCTCACTATTAGAGCTCCAGTTCTACGGAGGGGTCCTGAAAACTTCTTAGTAGAGAGCTTAGTTCAATTCAGTAAATATCATATAAGCACCCTCTGTATATAGAACCCCATGTCAGGTGCTGGAGAGTGAGACAAAGTTTAGAGAAGACAAATTGCCCTCTTAGAGCCTTAGAGCCTATTAATAGGTGATCAATTTTGTAAAAAAAATGAAGAAGGAATGTAATGAAATCTTCTACCCAGCTCTGCTCTCCTCCATTTGGATTGATTCTAAGGCTATGGGGAAGAACAGGCCGAGGGTGATTGTACTAGATAGATGAAGGAGAACTAACAGTTTCATATTTTCTCTGGTAGCATATTCGTGTTGGATGGGAACTGCTGTTGACAACTATTGCCAGGACTATTAATGAGGTGGAGACCCAGATCCTTACCAGAGATGCTAAGGGTATTACCCAGGAACAAATGAATGAGTTCAGAGCATCTTTCAACCACTTTGACAGGGTACAGTACTCTTTCTGTTTTCTTAGCATAATCCCCCGGCTGTTACACAGTCGGGTTGACTGTAGAATGACCCATAATGTTTTCATCAAAAGCCTTAATGCCTTGGAAAAAAAAACTACAGAGAAGCGGAACAGCCGCCATACTCTTCAAAGGGGAAACAGTAGTAAAAAATAAAATGCTCTTTAAAGTCATAGCTTAGCTAAGACTGACACATGAAATAAATTTTTATTTGCTGGCATGTACAATAGGTATTTTATATATATTTGTTTGTATATACATATATGCATATCAGTGAATTTATGTGTTAGCATTTGTTAAGAGTTGAGGATAATAATTAAAAACTGACATTTTCTAACACTATATAGTTATGAAGTACTTCACGTTAATGATCTCATTTAATCTTTAAATAGTTCATGGTTAGGGAAAATATTATTAATGAATCACCTAAATTCACACAGCTAAGAAGTGTCAGAATGGACACTTGAACCCAAGTCTTCTGACTTGCAGACTAGTGCTTTTCCCACTTAAACCTCATTGTAACAAAATTAGGTCTTTGGGAGGCTAAACCTTAACAAATACTGGGTGGTAAATTTCAATTCTCTTCCACTCTGTAATATTATTCTACATTTTCCCTAAGTAATTCTGTCAAGGTGAGGAACTTTATATAAATTCATCCTGTTCTCTGATGTTTTTATTTTCTCTATCTCTTTAAAATAACTAAATAAAATCATAGTGCGTTAATAGAAAATTTTCAGAGCAAACCTATACAAAAGGTCAATGCTTCTCCAGTATGTTAGTGTGTCTCATAAAACCTTGGGCAAGACCAATTTTTTTTTGTAAGATGTCCATAAGAACCAAGATGCATATAGTTCACACTTATATAAACACTTTACGTCAAAGCACTTTATGTACATGTACATCATCTCCTTTGATCCTTACAACAATGCTGTGAGGTGAGTGCGTAATTTTCTGAATTTAATATATGAAGAAATGAGACTCTTAAGAGATTAAGGGAGTGACCCAGTGTCATACAGGTAGTAAGTGTCTGAAGCAAGACCCAATCAATCCCAGAACTTTCTCTTTTAAGTCAGAAATGCAACTTTAATCCATTACCCCATATTGCATGTCCAATAGATAGCCGGTAATTCTTTATTTATCTAGTCAACTCCTATGTCCAGGCACTGAATTGAAGGATAATGGGAAGGATAATTATTACCATAAGCTCTGACCTATTTCTTCTTAAAGTCAGGGTCCATTTTCTTTTGCAAAGATCAAAAAAGAAGATGCTCACTCTTCCTGTGCTTCAGATAGGTTAGCATGCATTATGGACCTTTCAGAGGTTGTCTCCCTTATGTCCCTCCTTGAGGCTGGACTATATTTAATTCAACCCAAGGTCATTAAAATCTCCTCATGTAATGTGCTTGTGACACACTCCAGAAAAAGATTATGTAACTTCCCTTTATTATTCAAATGACAGAATAACATTCTACTATTCTAAGAACATAAATTTAACTGAACAGTGGCAGAATGACCAAAGGTATTATTAGAGTTTTAAATGGCCTCTTGGTACTGGTAGATATTAACTGAATGCTGAAGAAAAAGTTCACCCATTTGTGAACATGTGAAATAATTGTCAGGGTAGTCATCTTGTTCTGCCTGGTTCCAGGCTACTATTTGTTAAACACTCACCAAGTACAAGATGCTAAATAGAACCAGGCCTAGGATGGAATAGGAGCTTTAGTGGGGAGCCCGGGCCTTGTTCTACATGAGAAGGGACAGGAGAAACTACTGACCCAGAAACCCTTATCTTCACCATTTGGAAGAGTAAAAAGAAGCACAGACAGGCATGATGTAGCATGGAACTTGACATGTGTATGTTATAATTAATACCAACAACAAATATATATTCGGCATTTTTTTACTATATGCAGGGTATTATTATAGTTAATCATCTTCAACCAGGGGAAATTCCACATTAGTGTGAGGAGCTAGCCAATTTTGTGTGTGTGTGTGTGTGTGTGTAAAACAAAACACCAGAAAACTTTATGCAAAGTTCCAATGTACCTTTCATTTCATGTTTAACTTGGGATATAAAACTGTTTTATTTGTTTAAACAACATGACTTTTCTTGGTTTTAATTTACACTGACTATTTAACTTTAGCCAACTCCTCTGACAATAGGAAGTTGGTGACCATACCCATTAGTATAATAGAGTTATATATTAATCCATTTCTCAACAGAATTATCATTATAATTTTTATTTACATTTCCTTTTTTTTAGCTATCAACTCAGTGTGTTTAATTTTGGGGCTCTGTCGTGTGCTCTACATTTGCAGACTCTTACATAGGATGGGTCTGCATGTGCCAAATTGAGTTTGATAGCGTTTAAGTACTGTTACTAGCATCAGTAGAAAAAGAAGTTATGGGTGGGGGCAGGAAGGCAAGAGTATTTTGAGTTATTGTTGCTTGGATGTTATAGAAGCCATTATGGCTTATCTATTAGTTTTTATGTTCTTTAAAAATTATAAATAAATATCAACCAACCACTACTATAAACCCATAGCTAGAAGTTGTTATAATTCCTTAGAACCTTTATTATAAAATAATTGTTAAGAGATTGTACACTTGTTAGAAGTGAATAATTTACAGTGATTTTTCAACAAGTTTTCGCCTAATGACACTAAATAGTTCTTTCTGCTCGTCTCATTTCTGGGTGTGTTCTCTTTGTCTGTTTTTGGTTCTTTTTTATTTTATTTTTTTTATTTTGACCCATCTCTCTTTGGGGATTGTTTTACTTATTGTATGTCGGTATGTTGTGTGTCATTTTCACCTGTCCTGTAAATCAACAATAACTTTACTGGCAATGCTTCAAATGAAACTCCCCTCACTGGATTGATTCCATGTTGGTGTAACTGCCCACTTTGTGGAGCTGGTGTAAACTTGCCCCAACCTTCATGTTTCTTGCATTGATCAACAGAGGAAGAATGGCCTGATGGATCATGAAGATTTCAGAGCCTGCCTGATTTCCATGGGTTATGATCTGGTATGAACAGAGTTGAAATTGTCTTATATTTTTAACAAAATTGGATTTGTAAATTAATAATAAAAGTAGGAAATAGGTGGCTAGAACTTTGGAGAATGTTTCTTATGCAGCATGTTTGGGGTTGATTAATTTTAACACTGTAGGAGGAAAATGCCTTTTAAAGTCATATTTCCTATTATTGTATGAAAATACTATAATAGTGACAAAACACATTCAGATTTTTGCCTTTTGAAAAAGAAATTGGCAAAAATTACTCAGAGAAAAAAGATTTCTCATGATTTTTAAGGCTTTGTCTAATAATTTACATTTAGGTTGGAAAGTTCTTGGAAACAAATTATCTGAGATTTAAAAATTTATTCTGACTTTGAGAGCTTCAATAACTTAAAATTCTCAACTCAATCCATTTATAAATGTATTAGTTAATTTTAAATCTATGCAGGCCTTTGAAACAAATTCACTAGGACTGGAGTCTAACATCCATGCTTCTAATTTGTTGGCACAACTTTTCCAAGTTGTCATTTAGGAAAGGTACTTGATCTTTCCCTTTAAACCATTGCTTCTCTTGGAGTAGTAAAAGTAGCAGGAATAGGTGACAGGTAGAAAACTCTGGAGCTCAATAGCTCGCATACAGCAGCCCCTTTGAATTATTATTTTATTTGTGGTGATAAGCATAAGGTCAGTGGAGCATCAAAGTGTTAAGCAGATGGCTCCAAATCAATAACAAAAAGACTCCACGTACATCAATTGATGCAAAAATATTACAATTTTACTTTGAAATGAAAATTTTCATCTAGCAATCTCTATTTTCTTTGTCTTATAGATTTAACACTTTTTTTTCACTGAGTCACTTGAGATAGTTTGTTCCTTTAAGGTATTTTTAAATTCCAATCCTCCTAGTGCTAAACATGCAAACAATAAGACATTTGCATGCCTGCAGTTGGAAGGACTGATACCTAATTGTTGATAATTGTGGATCATGGGAATGTTTGTTTGCGTCTTATTTCAGGGGGAAGCCGAATTTGCCCGCATTATGACACTGGTAGATCCCAATGGACAAGGAACTGTCACCTTCCAGTCCTTCATTGACTTCATGACAAGAGAGACTGCTGACACAGACACAGCTGAGCAGGTCATCGCTTCCTTCAGAATCCTCGCTTCAGATAAGGTCAGTTTCTGTTCTCCTGATTGAATTTACCAAAGTGTCCTCCAGCCAAGGTGCAGTGGATAGACAGTCAGGCCTGGACCATGGAAGACCCAAGTTCAAATCCAGCCTTATGACACTTAATAGCTATATATCCTAAACTAGTCAGTTAACACCTATTTGCCTCAGTTTCCTCATCTGTTATTTAAGGATGATAAAAGCACCTTCCTCCCAAGGTTGTTGTGAGGATCAAAGGAGATAATAATTGTAAAGCACTTAGCACAGGGCCTGGCATATAGTAAGTGCTATATAAATGTTAGCTATCATCATCATTATTATTACTACTATTTTATTTTTATTTTTTTAAAAAGGACCTTGTGTTATTATTACTTTCCAGGGTCTGTTATTTTGAATGTTGCTATTATATCCTGTATCTGAAGGGAAAATTTAAAATATATGAATCTAAAGACCAGAAACTCATAACAGAAAATGATAATACATTCTGCTCCTGACCTTAAAATATTAGGCCTTGACTGTAAACTTCACACTGAGTTTCATGGAAGGAACCTGCCTCTAAAGGTAAAGTCCACAGTCTTGCAGGCGGAAAGAAGCAGAGCTAGGATTGGAATTCAGTTCAATTTGAACTCGATTTTGATTTTACGTCCAGTGTTTTCTTCTACTACATCAGGATTCCTACCCACTATCCTACTGGGAGGCAAGATATATAGCCTTCACCATGAAGAACTTGCCAAGGATACTAGCACACATCAATAGGGCTCCTAACAGCTTAAGTGAACCTAGAGCATTAATCAATGGAGACTAAGGAAACACACTGGAATTGGGAATCTGAGCTGATAGCATTCTGGAAGAATCACCTTGACCTCTCAGACATACCACCAGCACTCTGAGGGGGCAAGGTAACTCTGCTCTGTCCCTGACTCTTGAGACCTGAATCATCAGTGGGTGTGGGAGTTGGCATAAGGGCTGCCAGACCTTAGGAAAGCTACATGGGAATAGAAATTGTTTGTTACATAAACAATTAAGGCGTAACAGTTAAGATAAACCCATTTAGAACAAGTGGCTGAAAAGTGAGGGTTTTAAAAGAGAATCTTTACTATTTTATAGAAAGAATGCTATAAACAGTGAATATACAAGATTGGGCAGCTTAAAAAGAGCAATAGACTAAAAGTTGGAAGACTGGGGTTTGAATTCTGACTACCACTCATCTCTGTGACCCTGGGTGTATTAATGAGACTTCCTGAGCCTCAGTCTTCATCAGTAAAGTAAAGATTATTATGCAAGATTAATGATAGAAGAAAGACTTTTGTAAATGTTACAAAAATAAGAAAGATTATGCAGCTCACAGGAAAGTTTCTGATGTAATATTTTAAGTTCATAGTGTTTGCGTTCATTAGTAATAGTATTATGAGAATTATAATAGTTTTCTTTCAATTATCATTCAAAAAATATAATTTTATTATGCTTTGGGTCCAAACTTTTTTCATAGGAAGAGAACTCTAATTTTTAAAAAAATCAATGAGATAGGTGAAATATTTCATAGAAATTCATTGTACAGTCAAGTGTCCAGGAACCTATGTATTCCATTATATGAAATATTCTCATTAACTTTATGTTTTGAGACCTATCCTTGCCAGTTTAATAGCAATACTTGCCAATTGCCAACTAACGAAAATGCTGATGAATGTTCATAATCTGTCCTTTATAAAGTGCTTTCTATCCCCATGTAACTTTCATAAGGTTTAGTGGTCCTTATGCCAACTCCCACACCCACTGATGATTCAGGTCTCATGAGTCAGGGACAGAGCAGAGTTACCTTGCCCCCTCATAATGGTAGGGGTGTCTCTGAGGGGTCAAGGTGATTCTTCTCTAATGCTATCAGCTCAGATCCCCAATTCCAGTATGTTTTCTTCAATCTCCATTGATTAATGCTCTGGGTTCACTTAACCAGTTGACATTAATTACCTGTCTTAAAAAAAATATTTATAGAGAAATATAGCAAGTAAAGAAGTAAAAACACTTCCCTCCCCAGCAGCTGCGGGTACACTCTCCCCTCTACCACTTTGTTCCCTGGGAAGAGTGGCTTCAATCTTTAAGCAATTGATGCAAAGCATCTGCTCTACCAAGTTCACTTCCAAATGTAGCATAGCCAATGCTCCTCCTTGTAGGACCTGAAATCTTGGCTTTTGGGTTAATATACTGTTGAGCTGGGTCCAAGTCACTTCTCAGGGCTGTCCATGACCTCTGGCATGAACTCTCATTCCTATACCTCCGGTGCTCTCCTGGTCTTTCAAAGCTCACAAGGTCACAGCCTAGTTCATTTCATCTCTAATATTCTTTCACCTAAGACAGAAAAGGAAAGACATAACAGGGACAGAAACAACAGCTGAGCCATGTGCTCATTAGTTCTATGTCACTGTGGGTGTGCAGAATTGGCCACTGACACAAGCTCTCTTTCTGCTTTGTGCTGGCTCTGCGTGAGAGGGCCCGAGGCCCCTTCCCATGGCGTCTTTTGTGCGCATTCTTGGTTCACATTCAGTAGCCAATCAACTATCTACTTCTTTACTACCTAGTTAGTGGATTGGAAGCAGTCCTACCTGCAGCTGCATGCACTGAAGTGGAGGTCATCATGTATTTCAAGTGGGAGGTTCACCAAACCTCCAGTATGGTTTGACAAGAAGCAGAGCGTGCTCAGAGCCTGGAGCTCCCATTGACCAGTCATCTGTTAAACCACCCCCTCTCCCTCCCTTAAAAATGTGCTGCCCTCAGCAAATCAGCCAGGGTATGCTCTGAACACATTGCCTGTGTCCCCAATCCGGAATAGTTCTTTGGGATCCTTTAGTGTCAGTATCACATCCCCATTTTATGCATATATGTTTAGTTATCAGTGGCAGAGCTAATAGCAGAACTTAGCTTTTTTTTTTTTTTGGCTAGGCAATGGGGTTAAGTGACTTGCCCAGGGTCACACAGCTAGTAAGTGTTATGTGTCTGAGGCTGGATTTGAACTCAGGTCCTCCTGAATCCAGGGCCGGTGCTCTATCCACTGCGCCACCAAGCTGCCCCAGAACTTAGCTTTTTGGAGGCAATTTCATGTTCTTTCTATTAGAATACTGATTTAAAGAAAAAGAAATTAAGTGAAAAGTTGAAATAAATTTAATAAGCACCAAGACAACTTAGGTTCTAAAGTATTATTTTTGTGACTTTTTTCACTCTTAAAATGCAAATTTCTGCTTATGTGTTTTCCAGCCATACATCCTCGCAGATGAGCTGCGTCGGGAGCTGCCTCCAGATCAGGCTCAGTACTGCATCAAGAGAATGCCAGCTTATTCTGGGCCAGGCAGCGTACCTGGAGCCCTGGATTATGCCGCGTTCTCATCAGCGCTCTATGGGGAGAGTGACCTGTGATTCTGTAATCATGGAACACCAGAATGCAATAAAAGTTGGAGTAACAGTTTGTTGCCTGGAAACCTTGACAGGCTGTTTTAAATTGAAGAAAATATTTTTAAGCATTCTTAAAGCTCAATAGTTACCACCCAGTGTAACATGCTAGAAAGTACAGTGTCTGTGTCAGAGTGTGCCGCACTAAGTAGGCGTCTTTATTGTGGGCTTTTTAGATTTTAGCTAGTACAGTACAATTTTAGAGGGATTTCAGGCAAGAAAGAGAATTCCTTGAACAGTAAGAAATTGGGAGGGTACAGGGAGAGAAAGAAGCTTAAGAATGTGAAAACTCAAAATATTAAATATTCAAAATCAGAAAAAAATACCTTATTATAATTTGGTACAGTAATCCCTCCTTTTAGAAATGCCCTTCATGACCGATATAGTTATGCAACTGTGCCTAGGGAAATGTGTTGTGGAGGTCGTTGTTTTCTTTTCTTGCTTATCCAAAGATTAGCTGTAGCTAGATATTTTCATGGTTTTGTGGCTTTTGCAGTTGAATTTTAACATGTGTGAAATGAACTTTCAGGGAATAGAAACAAACAAGCCAAAAAAACAGAAAGTCCCTTAGCTTTTTAAAAGGGTAAGGAAGTGAAAAAGGGAGAGAGAAAGAAGAAAGAAGAGATTTTAGACTGCTCTTGATGATATAGGGGTTGATCGTCTAACCCAGGGATCACTGTAAGCTCTTGCTTCACGTGAAGCACAAGATGTGGGCAAACACTCAGATGAGGTCATCTGCTAGGGAGAAAGCTGATGTAGCTAGTTTATAACAAAGCTTTTAAAATTATCTGTGGATTTCAGTGAATCATACTTTTTCCTTGGACCCTATTAGCACAGTTAATAAGACTAGAGACTGTCCATAGAGTCTGTATTTTTAAATTGACAATTTTCTATATATTAATTCCTAATGAAACGCTAGCCAGAAAATGGCAAACTTGGGGTTCAACAAGGATTTGCTTTCCTTCATGCTTTTAGTTTTATAGCCCCTTAGAAGGAAACAGGCAACTTCACATGAATCAAAGTGTATAAGAAAAGATGAATTCCCTCAAATGGTTATGGCAAGTTTCTTTATTCTGGGTGAATCTACCTTTATGCCTATAGGATTAACTTGGCCCCTGTAGCATATCTAAATTACACAGTTACATTCACAGTAGCATCCATCTGACCTTCACCCAATGTAATGTCAAAAACCATCTGAACAAGCACAGTATATGGTTATAGATAGAGCTATATTCCCTAGATGGCATGGTATATGTTCACTGAACAGTTGTCTTGGTTTCTGTTGAATGTTCATTAAGCTATTACTCCTTAAGCTACCGTATGCTGTGATTCCTTCCCCCCTACCCCGTTTTTCCATCTTGTTGACAGCTTGTAGAGAAATAAAGCAATAACTTTTTTTTACATCTGAGTCCTTAATCAAGAAATGGAGTGAAAACAAACAAAAACAGCCACAAACAGCAAATTAAAATGAACACTACTCGTTGCTGCTAGGAACACAGTATATGCCTACAATAGACAGTCTAGGTATTTTTTTAAGAAAAGTCCCACCACCAATTAAAAATGAATTCTTTGTTAGATGATGTACCATGTTTTTCCATCCCTAACTTCTTGAATCTTAAACACATGCTACATTGGTCATTTTTTTTTTTTAAGGAAAAAAACACCCAAGTTTATAGGACATTTGATTTCCTCTAATTTCATGGGAATTCTGTAATTTTATTTTAAATTGCTTCATTAAGTGTTTGGGAGTTAGAGAGAAACCCTTTCATAGATGATGTGCCCTGAACAAAGCACTTTATATACACAATCTCTTTTCATCTTTCTGACTGTAGTACTTTTGATCTCTTGGTCATGGTACTTTCCAAAATTGCTTGATGAATGCTTAAGTGAATGGAGTTCTGTCATGGATATGAAAAGGTTAAGGTTAAGAAGGCCTTCGTATCCTTTGCTACAGGAGACTAAATTTGCTACATTTTCACAATTTCAAAAAGAAAATTAGGTGACTTAGTTTAAGGCCATACATCAACTTCAGTGTCACTTGGTTGAGCACTCACCCTCAAATCTGAGACTGTTGCTACTCTTCCAGTTACAAACATTCAGAAAAACCAGAAAGAACCTGGCCCTTCTAGCCTATGATGCTTATGATCCATATAATTAAGTCAACTTATAGAAAAACTATATGTGTACATATATATATTTTTTTCATCATAACATTCAAGCAAGAAGATGGATCAGTAGCATTTGCTGAAGAATGAAAAAAGGAAATGATCAAATACTCAAAGCATTTGATAAGCACATTTTAAAGTTCCTCATTTCTGAACCTGGATCATGTATTAAAATGGTTTTTTATAATGGAAAGAGAATTCCTGTTTTGATTCTTAAAGAATAATCAAAATTTTGCTTTAATATGTCTCACAAAAAAAATATGTCTCACAGAGGCCTGAAGATGTGACTAATACAAGTTAAGTAACCTAGCGGGTAACAGGGCAATAACTCCAGGTTGGAAATTGCAAAAGAACAGTCATCACTGGAATTAAATTGGAAGAGTCTGACATGGGTAAGTAACAGGACAGCAGGAAATAAATGGCAAGGAGAAAGCCCTGTTCTGCTCACCACAGAAATGTTTGGTAGAAACTGCCTTCTATCTTGGTATAATTGGACTTTGTGTACTTTGATTGTTCAGATGTTTTGTAGACTTATAATGTCAAGCTTGACAGAAACATAGAGTAAATTCCTTATCTCTAGACATTTTTAAGAGGAAGATGAATGACTGTTACCTAGTCAGAGTTGTTGTAGAGGGGCTTCTTATCTCTTGGGTCAGTCTAGTCATCTGGGGCCCCCTCCAATTCTGAAATCTTCTAGTATGACATGGGAAGAAATGAGGAAAGGGAAGCCTGGAGAAGAGGGAAAAATAGTTTGTGTGGTTGCTCTGGTGTTCCCATTTATGAGTAAGGAATGGATATGGCTAGTGTTTTATATAACATTTTAAGGTTTGCAAGGTGCTTTATGAGTATCTCATTTTATCTTCATAACAACCTTGGGAGAAATAAACTATTATTGTCTTCATTTCACATATGAAGAAACTGAGGCAGACAGAGGTTGAGTAACTTGTCTAGGGTCACACAGCTCATAAGTGTCTGAGACCAGATTTGAACTCAAGTTCAGCACTCTATCCACTATGCCATCATATTATATTTACAAATAATCTGAGGCACTTAGCATTTGTGTTTAGTGGTCAGACTTATTAGAAAAAAATATAATTATTAATTATATCAAATAGCTGTTGGAAGGAATAGTTAGTTGCCCAATAAAGGGATCCCTCAACTAAATATCCTAGTCTGATTCAAAAAGTTTGGATCTTATATATGCTTGTAGAAATCTTTGCAGAAAGTTCTGAAATTGCTTCACACTACAGTGTTTGTATTGTGACAAATCAAGAACAAAGTGTTTAACAAAAAAGGGAAAGCAAAAAAGTTACAATTTGTGGTATTTGGTCATAATAGTTCATACAGTTTCAAGGATTTAGACAATGAAATAAAGATATTGCAAATCACAAAGATTGAAATGATAGTAATTTTGTGAGAACAGACTTAATTTTGTCCACTCAGAAGAAAATAAGTATCTTCTGGTATCTGAGAACATATCTTTTCCTGGTCCTCTGAGCTGCTAGTGCCTTCTCCTCTGAGATTACCTTCTATCTTACCCTAGTATATACCTAGCTATATGGGGTGTATGGGGTGCTCAGGGAAGACTTATACACCTGGTGTGAGGGCTTGCTAAGCCCTTTTCAGGCTGCTCATCCACCTTTGATGTCCACCTGTCACCCAACATGTGGTTCCAAGGAGCTGTAGCATACACAGTGGTCACACTGGCTAAACCAAGCTGAGGGTAACTTACAGGCCTCAAATACTTCAGTGAGTTAGAGGGATGTCTACTCCAAGCATGTGATGACTTCCCCCAGCAAAATGGGTAGATGAGAACAGTTTATTCCAGTGGCCATGAAGGTAGCTGAAGCATGCACTGTGGAGTGCTTAGAGCTTAGTCAGACATCAAAGATGCCAAGGTCACCCACTGCATTTCCGGCCATTGCCAACTGCCTTGACTTTTGTTTTGTCACTGGACTTTGATGACTCTGGAAGAGAGAGTGAGACTGAGGACTTTGTGCAATTCTGCCTCACTTATATCCAATTCAGTTGCAAATCAAGACATCACTCTTTGTTGTCATTGGTCTCCTTTGAAAAGGACTGTTTCTCCCATTAGACTGTGAGCTCCTTGAGGAAATGGGTTGTTTTGCCTTTCTTTCTCCCAATACTTTGCACAATGCTGGGCAGATAGTAAGCACAAGGCAGATTTTAAGCCACAATAAATTGCCTTATTTCTTCCCTGGCTGCTCTTCTTTGGGATTTCTCTTACCGACTTCTCCACTGCCCCAGGAAGCTCATTTGTGGAATAACCTCTTCATCCTGTAAGAATACAGGACACTGATCTTTTACAGAGTTCACCTCTCATTAAAACTTCCGGGTCAGGGAGATTATTTTACTTGCTGGTTAACTTTTTCCCCAGGCTGGGAGGAAATTATTTTTGTTTAAAACCCTGCCTGTGAGGGACTGTCTGATGTTGGCAACTACCAGGTGGGCACTGTGGCAAGATTAGGGTAAGATCTGGGTATTTTGGAAGTCGAGGCAGGGGCTGTGGTAGGCAGAGTCGTGGTGAACTGGGATGGGCTGGGTACGGAGAAGCCCTGAGGCAGTGGGCAGTGCTATGTGAGATAAGCTGGGTGCAAGGAAGTAGCTGGAGCTTGTGCTCCTGAGGCAAGGGGCAGTGCCACGTGGGAGTGGGACGGCAGAGGACTGAGTTCCCTTTGCTTAGTCCCCTCCCTATATGCAACGTCAACCCCAGACGCCTCCTTCCTGTGACCTTCCTGACTTCCTGGGTCCCTTTGTGTAGCACTGACCCCAGACGCCTCCTTCCTGTGTCCTTCCTGACTTCCTAGGTCACGTACTCTGTCTATGCACTAATCCCATACGCCTCCTTCCTGTATCCGGTCCTAGCCTCCCACGTCACTCCCTCTCCCTTGGTGTGCTAAACTCAGACAGCCCCTTCCGGTATCTGACCCTACAATCATTGGCTAGTAAGCGGGCTGGGGAGGAGGGGCTAGTAGGTACTTAAGGAATGAGCGTGGTCAGATCACGCTCTCTCTTGGCTCCTGCTCTGTTGCTCTGGCCTTCCTGCTTGGCCTTGCTGTGATGGCTTGCTGTGATGGCCTCTGAATAAAGCTCTGGTGTTGGCGCCTCCTAATGGCTCATCTCTGTGTGTTTATCCGGTTGAGGACTGAAGACTGATGAATGAGTATGACTCTGGCAGCCTGCTCCTTATAGGAGGAGAGTACGGCGCGGCCGGCATAAGGTCGGCGCAGCCGGTACACCTGCCTTTAACTTTAGACTACTGCTGAGCAAGTATAGACAGAGATACTTAAAAAAAAAAGTGAACAAGATTATGTCAAAAGTCAATAAACCTTTATTACGCTGTTTGTTCTTTGTGAAGTCTCAACAACAACACTATTAAGCATCTATTATGTGCTAGGCCACTGTGCAAAGTACTGGGGATAAAAAAAAATAGTCCCACAAGGAAGACAAAACATAAAAGGAAAGTGAAAAGCTGGAGCAAGGAGATATTGGATTGAAGGGGTCGTGGTGGAGGTGCCTTCTCAAACAAGTCCCTAAAAAGTGTAGTTAGGTGAGAAATGAGATCTCTGAGCTAGGTTTGCTCCTTAAATGGAGGTTTCGAGTTCATAGCTCCACCCTCTAATCAGAGAGGAATAGAGTAGTGGTGAGGTGAAGTATCAAGGCTGATGAGATCTTCCAGGATGATGAGGTTATTCCACAAATGAGCTTCCTGGAACAGTGGAGAAGTCGGTAAGAGAAATCCCAAACAAGAGCAGCCAGGGAAAAAATGAGGCAATTTATTGTGGCTTAAAATCCTGCCTTGTTTTCCTAACTTCTGCTGAGCAAGTATCAACAAAGATTCCGGGTTGTGGATTTTTTTTTTTTAATGTGTAAGTGAACAGATTATGTGATAGTCTGTATTTGAAAGCAACATTTTCTTCAATAATCTGCTGAAAGAGATTTGAAAGTTATTCATTCCCTTAGAACTGCTACGGGTAGTTAGGCAGTAAGGTGGTACAGTGAATAGAGCACTGAGTGTTGAATTAGGAAGATTTGAGTTCAAATCTGGCCTCAGACACTGCTGTCTGGCCCTGAGCAAGTCATTTAACCCTGTTTTCCTCAGTTTCCTCATCTGTAAAATGATCTGGAGAAGGAAATGGCAAACTGCTCCAGTATCTTTGCCAAGAAAATGACAAATGAGGTCATGAAAAATCAGACATGACTGAACAACAATGACAAAAGAACTACTCTACAGCTAAAGTTTAATGCAATGAGTTCGGAAAATGCTGAAAGGGGTATTAGTAATATTTTCTTAAGATCACAATTCATAAACCATAGCTGAACTTCTCACAGCAGTTCAAGTATATAAATTTAAATGACACAAGGAAAAACTGGTCTGTTATAAGCCTTTTACCAGTTGTCTTGAAGCACTTAGAGATTATGTCCTTATCTTTGAAATAAGGGGGCTGGTCTAGCTGACCTCTTGGGCCCCTTCCCATTCCAACCTATGATCCTATGAGCCATCTCGTCCCATTTTCAATGAATCTTTTACTATTGGGATGATGTCATGAAAGCATGTTTGGTGTAGAATTGCCCCTGGATCTTCAGCTATAAGTGCCCGCCAGCAAAATGGATGGATTGTGTTCTCTTATCTGAGGCATTTTTGCTCTTGACTTTTCATGCTTAAATAAGGGAGCTGGATAGAAGGGAGGCAGAAATGGGTTTGGTGTACATGAATACTTTATTCCTTAAATTGAGAGTATCTGAATAAGCATCATTCCTTTGAGCCCATCAGGAAGAAAACATAAATAAGAATTCATACTCATTGTCTTGCATATTTTTCAGAAGTTCCCTCCATAGGAACATTCAAATTGGAAATTCACTCTCTATTGCCATAACTTACATAAATACAAGTGTTTTAAAGACACTGACATACAACTTCTAAGTGGGAAATCACTTTGGAGTCCTATGAAGTCTCAGTGGCAGATACCTACCATCACAGTAGGTAGGGGGCAGATAGGTGGTACAATGGATAGAGTGCCTGTTGTTTCCTAGCTGTGTGATCCTGGGCAAGTCACTTAACACATTTGTCTCAGTTTCCATATCTGTAAAATGGCGATATTAATGGCACCTATCTCCCAGGGTTGTTTTAAGAATCAAATAAGATAATAATTATACAGTGTTTAACACAGCACCTTGCATATAGTAAGCTTTATAAATGTAAGCTATTTATTATTAAGGGCGGCTAGGTGTCTCAGTGGATAGAGTGCCAGGCCTCAAGTCAGGAAGACCTGAGTTCAAATCCAGCCTCAGATACTTACTAGCAGTGTGATGCCAGGCAAGTCATTTAATCCTATTTGCCTCGGTTTCCTCATCTGCAAAATGAGCTGGAAAAGGAAAAGGCAAACCACTCCAGTATCTTTGCCAAGAAAACCCCAAATGGGGTCATGAAGAGGTGGATGTGACTGAAATGACTGAACAACAGCATTATTATTATGTGTCAAAAACAAGATTTGATACCAGATAATTTTGACCTTCAGGTCAGCTCTGTATGACTACACCATGATGCTTAACTTTTTTTATTAATTTATTTTGATTTATCAACAATCACTTCCATAAGCTTTTGGGTTTTAAATTTTTCTCCTTCTACCTCCCCAAGATGGTGCGCAATATGATATAGGCTATACATATGTATTCCTATTAAACATATTTTCACATTAGTGATGTTGTAAGGAAGAATGAGAACCAATAGGAGGAACCACCAGAAAGAGGAAACGATGCTTAACTTTTAAAAGAGATTGTTATATGAGTCCTTCATATGATTATCAATAATGACAATATCTTATGACTGGTCTAGAATTGGCTAATATCAAGATTAGCTGGCAAATTAGTCAATAATAACCAAGCAGTGCTGACCTAGAAAAAAATAGATGAAATGTATCTAAAGAATCTTCCCTTCTACTCCCCTTCTACTTTCCCCCATTTCCCCTTCTATTTTCCATCCTTATTCCTATCATTCCTATCAGTGCACTCCAAGTCTCAATGCTCTACCCTGCATAGCTAAGGATCACCCTTTTTCAGCCCACACTCGGGTCTATTTGGGAGTCCCTGTGTTTCAGACTTTTCCCAATTAATGGTCCTAGAATCTGCATGATGACAGCTACCTAATAAGAGAAACAAATAGAAAATCAATTTTATTAATGTGTTCTAGTGATTATTCTTCCTAGATCTGTGTGTGTCAACAGACTGTATTTTAACTCATAGAAGTAACTACAATGGGGATTTGAAGTACTAACACAGGGAATTATTTGGGACACTCAATCTGCTATTCAGGGCAAATCCTGGTAACTGTCACAGAAGACTCAGTTCAAAATGCCACACTCTTGTATAAAATTGAGTTAATGGGATTTAGAGCTGGAACAGAGCTTCGAGATTATTTTGTCCAGCTCTTAAAGTGTTTCTAAAACAAAATGACCAGAGGAGCCCCTGAGGCCCCCAAACGGTGCTATAGCTACCACCAAAGAACCAAAGAAAACATTATCTATTCCTAAAAGAGCCATTTACTCTCTAAGAAGACTCACTAGGGTAAGGGGTGGAGGAATACATTCAAAAGAGGGAAGAGAGTGAAGTACTATGCACTGATACAGTAACTTTTTGAAGAATCATAATTTTTAAGCTAAACGCACCTTAGCTAGTCTAACTTTTCAATATTAGGATGAGGCTGAGGTCACACAGCTAGATAGTAGTTTCCTGAATTCTTATCTAAAATTCTCTCTATTGTTCCAATCTGAAGAGACGAAACAAAATGATCCAGATGTGTACCTCATCTTCCACCGTCTTAGGATAAGGCTATGGAGCTGACCCCAAGAATAATTCTTGTGGCTGGAAACCCAGGTGACTAAGTATTTACCCAGACACAAAGCCCTAACTTCCTCCTATCTTCAGCTCTCTAGTGTTTAGAATGACAAAACTTGGAAGCTGATCCCACCACACCTCTGTCAATATTGTACTCATTCATCACCAGTCCCTGGAGGATGAAGAACTGAATCAGATGGTTGTTCTCTCATTTTATAATTCCCTTAGTCCCCTGTTTCATAGCCTCCAAGAACAAAAATTCCAATTTCACTGCCACCTAAATTTCTTACAGCATAGTAATATTCCATTATTCATGTACAGCAATTTGTTTAGCCATTCTCCAAACAATGGGCATCTATTTTGTTTTAAATTCTTTGCTTCTACCAAGAGTACTATATAAATACTTTGGTGTATGTGGTACATTTTCCCCCATTAAATTCCTTCAAGTCTATGCCTAATAGATGAATCTGTATCAAAAGGCATAGACATTTTAGTCACTTCCCATAATTTTAAATTACTTTCCATAATAGTTGAACCATCTCTCTCTTTCTCTGGGCCTCAGTTTCCTTATATGTGAAATGAGGTTTGAGTTGCCAAGCATTGTGCTAGGTACTGGTAATAACCCTCAAGAAACTTATATTCCAGTAAAGGGGAGGCTAAACATTTAAGGGAGCAGAGGCCAGGGAAGGGTATTTTAGTTTGAGAAATCACTGGGATGGTGACTAGAGTCACCATTAGTGAAGTGATAGACCCTTTCAGAAGCAGTGGTAGTATGGATTTGATCACTGTTCTCAGAGCAAGGTGGGGAGTGGGGCGGTAAAGAAAAGGTCAAGAAGGTAGAATGGGAAAGTCAGTGCGGCAAGGTAAATAGTAAGGAGATGACCAAGGTGGATGTCTGGGATCATGAAAATTTGCACTAGCTGACTCACGAGTCAGAATAGTAGTTCTAAAATCAATTAGCCAACAAACATTTATTAAGTACCTACTATGTGACAGGAACTGTACTTAATTGTTAGGGATAAAAAGAAAGGTAAAAGGTCAAAGATGGTCCCTGTCCTCGAGGAACTTACTGTAATGGAGGGGACAACATGCAAACAACTATGTACAAAGACTATATGCAAGATCAATTAGAGAAAACAACAGAAAAGTACCAGCATTAAACAGGATCAGGAAAAACTTCTGGCAGTACATGAGATTTTTGTGGAGAAAGTCAGGGAAGTATAAGGAGGGAGAGAGTATGGAGGACAGACTGAAAACGTCAGAGTCAAGAGATGGAGAGTCTCGTGTGAGGAGCAGTAAAAAGACTAAGGTCAAAAAGCTGAATGGATTAAGTCTCCTGGTTTTGGGAAGTTTAGGGGGTCAAAGGGATTGATTGGTAGCATGAAGACACCACAGAGATAGCTGAAATGGATGGCTGGATGGAATGGGAAGCAAGTCACTTCACCTCTGGGCTTCAGGTTCCTCATCTATAAAATGAGGGTTTTGAATTAGATGACTGTTAAGGCCTATGCCAGTTCTAAATCTATAATTATTTTAATAGTCTGTAAACTATTTATAGCTTGACAATTATTTTTTCCCAAAAAATCATTTTGGTCAACTGACTTTGAACAAGGTCCACAGGAATTAGGATCATAGGAACAAGCATTTAGAATCTGAAGGAAAATTAGATCTCAACTACTCCAACCTCCTCACTTTACATATAAGGAAACTAAGGACCAGAGAATGAAAATGAGAGGTGATGTGGTAGAGTAGAGAAAGCAAAAGACTTGGAATCAGCAAGATCTGGGTTCAAATCCTGCCTTAACCAATTATTAGTTCTGTGACTTAATCACTTAACTTTGTGCCTTAAGTTTCCTCATCTGTAAAATGAGGTGTCTGGACCCAATGGCTTATAAAGTCCCTTCCAGCTCTAAATCTATGATCATATGATTCTATAAATGACATAATCAAGGTCACACCAGTAATAATTTGCACATAATGCTTTAAGGTTTATAAAATGCTTTCTTCATGGAAAACTTGTTAGTCTATATGTTTTATTGTTGCTGTTCAGTTGTTTCAGTCATGTCCAACTCTTCATGACCCCATTTGGGGTTTTCTTGGTAGACACTGGGGTGGTTTGTCATTTCCTTCTCCAGCTCATTTTACAGATGAGAAAACTGAGGCAAACAGGGTTAAGTGACTTGCCCAGTGTCACACTGCTAGTAAGTGTCTGAGGCTGGATTTGAACTCATGAAGATGAGTCTTCCTGATTCCAAGCCCAGTGCTCTATCCACTGCTCCATCTAGCTGCCCCTTAGGTTATATGTGGTGTAAATATAATTGAATATTATTAATGGATAGCTAGTTGATATAGCAGAAAGAACTCTGGGCCTATAGTCAGCATTCTGAGTTCAAATTTGGCCTCAGACACTTACTATATGATCCAAGTCATTTAACCTCTGACTGCCTCAGTTTCCTCAACTGTAAAATTGGGATAATTAAAGCAACTATCTTCCAGGGTTGTTGTGAGGCTCAAATGAGATCCTACTTGTAAAATACATAGCACAGCACCTGGTATATAGCAGGCACTTAATAAATGCTTGTTTCTGTGAAAAAAATTAAATGACTTGTCCAAGGTCACTAGTAAATATCAGAGTTGGGACTAACAACCAGATGTAATGATTCCAAATCATTACATTTACATTTCACATTTACATTCCTCTTTACACGTCACTATACTGTGCTCCAGATCCCTGCAATCCAACCCTCCCAAGGTGATCTCTGGGACCTATTGTTAGGAACATGTTCCTAAGGGACATATGTTGCATTCAGGGAAGGAGGTGTTGCTATGGACCCTGTGCTCCAAAACCCTTGTCTTGGTGACATGATAACATTCCAATTGGTTTTAAGTAAAACTTTGATCTGAACAATGCTATAAATGACTTCTCTATTCTAATTCTTTTGTTTCCTATAGCTTCTTAAGTTTATCAATTTCTACTGCACATGTAGCACATTGCAAAGCCTGGGGAAATCATTGCTGGGCACACATACAAAATAACAGGAATTTGGAAAAAAGAATTGAAGGTAAAAGCAGTGCTTCACAATGACTCCAGCCTGCCTTTGTTGTTGTAGCTGTGGCCTTCCCTCCCTAATCAGCATAGGAGATCTAAAAGAACTTAGGGGAGCTGACAAAAACCACGGTGCCACAAACTCATAGTCAGCCTTATGTAGTTTATCAGGAAGCAGCCTCTGAAATGATTTTCAAGGAGGCAGGTTGGCAAGGGGGAATACAACAAGTGTTACAAGGACTTTCTAACCCTAAGTCAGATAGAGGTTTGGGATAGAGGAAATTGTTCTTGGTTAGAAAGAAGAAATAGGTTCAAAGACAGATTAAATGCCTATGGACTCTAGCTGGCTGGCTGTTCTGTATTCTAAGAGTCTAGATTTTGGGAATTCATAAATGTTTCTCCTTATGGATACAAAGCTGCTAAAGGTTTCCCCTAATTTGAGTTGTTCCTCCATGCACGTGCCCTAGCTACATGTCTTACCTAAGTGTGTACCTTTCTGCATAATCTCTCTGTGTAGCTACTCTTCCAATCAATGTTGTATATATTTGTGGGAAAGTGTGTCTCAGGTTTATGGGGGGAATGTTCCATTGCTACTTTTCCTTCTGTGTGATGTGACTAAATGCCTTTGTTTTGAACTTATGGTTTCTCTAGTTGGTCAATAAAAGTAAACACATTGGTGGAGGCACATGAGCTATGATTTTAAATGGCTGTTTATCCACAGAGCATATTGAACCTGGGTACTCAAATAGGAAAAGAATATGTCCTAGGTGCTATATATAATTAAAGAGATGATTTGGAATAACAAAAGGTCCAGAATATCAAGAGAACTAATGAAAATAAATGCAGGGGAAGGTGGCCTAGCCATTACAGATCTTAAATTGTATTATAAAGCAGCAATCATCAAAAATACTTGGTACTGGCTAAGAAATAGAGTGATGGATCAGTGGAATAGGTTAGGTATGCAAGACACAATAGTCAATGACTATAGTATTACCCAAAGACCCCAGCTTCTGGGATAAGAACTCACTCTTTCATAAAAACTGCTGGGAAAACTAGAAAAGAATGTGGCAGAAACTAGGCATAGACCACAATCTCACACCCTCTGCCAAAATAAAGTCAAAATGGATTTATGATTTAGATATAAAGGCTGATACTATAAGCAAACTGGGAGAGCAAGGAATAGTTCACTTATCAGATTTGTGAAGAACAGAAGAATTCGTGACCAAACAGGAGACAAAGAACATTGCAAAATGCAAAATGGATAACTTTGATTACATTAAATTGAAAAGTATTTGCACAAACAAAGCCAATGCAACCAAAATTGGAAGGAAAGTAGAAAATTGGGAAAGAATTTTCACAACCAGTGTCTCTGATATGGGCCTCATTTCTAAAATATATAGAGAATTAAGTCAAATTTATAAGAATATAAGTGATTCCTCAATTGATAAATTTGGTAAATCAAAGGACATGAACAGGCAGTTCTCAGATGAAGAAATTAAAGCCATATATAGTCATATGAAAAAATGCTCTAGCTCACTATTGATTAGAGAAATGCAAATCAAAAAAAAACTCTGATGTATCACATCACACCTATCAGATTGGCCAACATGACAAAACAGGAAAATGATAAATGTTGGAGAAGATGTGGGAAAATTGGAACACTAATGCATTGTTGGTGGAGTTGTGAAATGATCCAACCATTTTTGAGAGCAATTTGGAATTATGCGCAAAGGGCTATAAAGATGTGCATACCCTTTGACCCAGCAATAGCACTTCTAGGACTGTATCCCAAAGAGATCATACAAATGGGAAAAGGACCCACATGTACAAAAACATTTATAGCAGCTCTTTCTGTGGTGATAAAGAACTGGAAATTGAGAGGATGCCCATCAATTGAGGAATGGCTGAACAAGTTGTGGTATATGATAATGGAGTACTATTGTGCTATAAGAAATGATGAGCAGGAGGACTTCAGAAAAACCTGGAAAGACTTGTATGATCTAATGCCGAGTGAAGTGAGCAAAACCAGGAGAACATTGTACACAGTAACAGCCACGTTGTGTGACGACTAACGTTGATAGACTTAGCCTTTCTCAGCAATGCAAGGATCTAAGACATCTCCAAAGGTCTCATGATGGAAAATCCTACCCACATCCAAAGAAAGAACCTATGGAGTTTGAGTGCAGATTGAAGCATACTATTTGCTATTTTTTTCTTCTGTTTTGTTTTGTTTTGTCTTTCTTGTGGTTCCTCCTATTGGTTCTAATTCTTCCTTACAGTATTCACTAATGTGAAAATATGTTTAATAAGAATGTATATGTATAGCCTGTATCAGATTGCATCTCAAAACCTTATGGAAGTGATTGTTGATAAATTAAAATAAACTAATAAAAAATAATTAAAGAGATGATTAATGTAGAACATCTCCAAGCATTTCCTGATACCCCAAATTACTATAGTCCTCACTTCCCAAACTCCCTTGTTTATATTTTATCATATTATATTATTTTAATTATATCATGTATCATATGTTAATGTATATAATATATAAAACATTACATAATGTATAATAAACATATGCGTATGTGGTATCTATACATACACACACTGACTTCCTGATAAGAATGTAAAATGCCTGATAGCGGCTTTGTTTCCATTTTGCCTTTATCTCCTCAGCGCTCAGCACAGTGCTTGGTACACAGTAAGCATTAGTAGATGCTTGTTTATTGATTGATGCCTTAAAAAAAAGGCACTTAGAGGGTACGCTTGTCAAATTTGCAGATGACACAGGGCTGGGAGTGCTAGCTAATAAGTTTGATGACAAGATTCAAAATGACCTTGATAGGCTTGAATGTTGGGCTGAATCTAATAAGATGAAATTTAATAGGCATGAAAGTAATGTACTATAATTGGGTTAAAAACAATTTTACAAGTACAAGATAGAAGAGAAGCTGCTAGGTTGTTTATCTGAAGATCTGAGGTATTTATTGCTCAAAATTAGTCAACTGTGTGGTTTTGATTTGGGTTTTTTGTTGGGTTGTTTGTCTGTTGTGGTTATTTTTTTTTTAACAGACCTACAGTTTCATCAGTGTGGAAAATGCCCTCCCCCAATGCAGACGGAAAATGATCTATAAGCAAGAGTCTTAAAGAGGTGTCAGAATACTGAGGGGATAAGTGACTTGTCTGAGATATGACTTAAACCTGGACGTCCCGTCTTCAGGGATAACTCTCTACTCACCTTACCATGGAGTCTCTCCTAACTGAGTGACATGGAAGCCAGGAAATCTAAGGTCATCTTGGCCTGCATTGTGAAAAGCAGAGTGTTTAGAACTAGAGAAGTGAGAGTACCACTTATACTCTTCCCTGGTCCTACAGCATCTGGAATATTGAGTCTGGGACATTACATTTTAAGAAGGATGCTGATGAGAGACAGGACAGTCAGAGGAGGATATTCAGTATTGTGAATGCCCTTGAGATAATGCTATATGAGGATCAGCTGAAAGAAAAGGGGATATTTATCTTGGAGTAGAAAAGAAGGAAACAGAAGACATGACAACTGTTTTTGAGTATGTGAACAACTGCCATGTGGAAGAAGAATTAAATTTTATTCCATTGGTCCCTTACAAGCAGAACTAGGAGCAATGAGGAGAGGTTATAAATAGGCAAATTTAGTTCAAATGTAAATTAAAGCATCCTAGAAATCAGGACCATGCAAAACTGAAATGGGCTACCTTAGGAGGTAGTGAGTTCCTGTTCACTGGAAGTCTTCAACGAAAGGCTGAGATTATCATTGGTAAGCTATGTTATGGAAGGGATTGCTGTGCAGGTAGGAGGAGTCTAGATGGTCTTGGAGGTACCTTCCAGTTGGAAATCCCATGATTCCTTCTTTCATCATTTCATCTTGCTAATCATTTCACCTCTCTCTCCTATGGCACTGAAAATACTAGCCAAAGGCTTGCTTATGTAACCTTCAAATGTATTAATGTTCTTATTGCTTCAGTGCTAGCTAGGTGGCCTGTAGATAAAGTGTTAGACCTGGAATCGAGAAGACCTGAATTCAAATCTGGTCTCTGACTGTTATTAGAAGTGTGACCCTGGGCAAGTCACGTAGCCTCTGTTTGCCTTAGTTTCCTCACATGTAAAATGGGGATAAAAACAGCATCTCCCTCCTAGGGCTGTTGTGGGGATTGAATGAGATAATTGTAAAGTGCTTTGCAAATTTTAAGGTGCTATATAATTAATTGCTGGCTATTGTTATTGCTGTAATCATCATCATCATTATCATCAACAACAACAATTCTTCACTTACAGAATTGTGGCATCTGATGTTAAATCATCAGCCTGTTCCTTCTTTGAGGAACACCCGTAGCATTAGCAACCATCCTTTTCCCTCTCTTTCTCTCTATACCTTTCGTTGGTCCTGAAACCTTTCCCATGAAGGCTCCTCCCTTACAGAAAGTTTCTTTCAACATCATTCTCATCTGCCCCTTTTTTTCTCTTAAGTATACCATCACCTTCTCTTCTCTACTTCCTGCTCCTTCTAAGTAAGATGACTGTATGTAGTGTCTCTATTTTTGTTGGATCTGATTCTTCTCACCTTGATTCTCTCTATACATGAAAATTTTGTTAATTTCATTGATTAATTAGTTTAATTAAATTAATTTCAATTTTACTATTTCTGTGCTAATTACTTTACTTTTTTGTCTATTCTTTCTATTAAACACTTCTGCACCTGCAATTGTTGTCCTTTAAAGTCTTCAATTTTATATTTTATGCCTTGAGACTTTTTATGTTGTTGTTTTTTTTAATGTATGTATAAATACATATATCTATTCCTAACATATCACCCCATTCTGACATCTAGAAAGGAACAAAGCATTTCCCTTTGGTTATTTTTCTCATCACATATATCTTTAGTTTCAGCAAGAAACTAAAAAAAAAAAGCAAGTTCTAAAAGAAACTAAAAGAACAACTAAAAGAAACAGCAAGTTCTACTGGGATCTGTGCTTTTCTCTCCGTAGGGATGACTTCTCCCTGAGATGCAAATATTCTTCAAATCAGTCTTAAAGAATTACCTGAGGTCCTGAAAGGTGAGTTCTCCAGGGTCACACAACCAATATGTGTCAGGAAGGCTCCCCTCTTTCCCCAGTTTCTATTAGCATGGTGAGGGCTTCTGTTTTCAAAAAGAGTTGTAGGACTTTAAATTTTAAAAGAGTATGGCAGTGGCCACTTTTCCTGGCCCAGGATTCCAGTTGAAGTCAAAAGTTGAAAGCATGTTCTACCAACTCATGCCCTGCTGTTAACAAGAAACAACTAGGGGAGCAAAATAATGACCATGAGCTATACTAGGTCAGCAGGGAGCAATGTCTAACAGAGACTGTGTTTCTAGTGAGGACTATGTGTTTGATGGGGCCTACAAGCCATGGAGAGGACATTACCAAAGGACATTGGCATCTCTGCAGTATTAAGAGATGAGTTTTCCCTCCACATGTCCTAGTCATACATGTTCCTTATATATGTTTATATCTGCTCTTGCCTCTAATGGTGTATGTTTGTGGGAGAATATGAGTGTGGGAGAGTTTTATGGGGTAAATTTCTTGTTACTTTTCCTTCCTATTCTATTTTATTAAATACTTTTGCTGAACTAATTATATACTCTAGCCAACTAGCAAAGTGAACACATCAGTAGGGGCTCATGAGTAATGATTTTGAATGGATGTGGGACCACAGAGTATCTCAAACCCAGGACAGCCCTGTCCGGAGGACTTATGTGGGAGTTAGTGGGTATCCTTAGATGCTACACTCATAATAGAATGGAGTTCCATAAGGTACATTGGAATGGGATTGACAAAGGGGGATAACAATATGAAGGGATAGGGCTGAGGTGAACAGAAATGAAGACAGGGAGAATGGTAGCAGAGGAATGATAACCTAAACACGGTTCTTTTCTGAATCATGGGGAGAGAGGAGGAGAGAGTTTAATAGCTGTGGGATAGAACCTGATTGTCAAGTGCTTCCCACAAGTGCACCAGTCCCAGCTAGTAAGTTGATTTGATTTTCTACACCATCCTCTAATCTTGGATCTTCCAGCTGGTCAGGTGGCTTGGTAGTGAGGAACTAATATGGGTGACCAGATGTCAGGAGCCTTGCTATCTGAGTTCTCTCTGGTTATTTGTATTTATAAATAGCTTCAGCCAGAAGCTTTTATTGGTCTGGGTGTAATTATTGGAAATGCATTTTCAAAAAGGCAATTAAAGGAGAAATATCCCAAAAGAAGACATAAACCAAACACTGAAGTGTTTTGACAGAACACCTGTCTTGGGTTGGGGTTTGGAGCCAAAAAAAAAAAAAAGATAAAGAGAATTTGATAATGCAAATGAGTGCATTTATACCTGGAAATCTATCTGGGAAATGAATCAATGAGGCAAGACAGAAGAGGTTGAGGAACCCCAATCAATACCCTACCCCATTACTGCTAATGAAGATAAAAAAGCTCTGTAGGGATAGTGTGGTAATCGATATAGGGCTAACATAAGAATCAGCCCAAGACCAGCCTATAAAACATATTAGCAACATGAAAATGGACAAGTTATGTAACCTCTCAGTGGCCCAGGCAACTCTCTAAGGCCATAACTAGGACTGAATAAGAGACTGGGAAATTTAAAGAGTTAATAAGATTAGTACCTTCTAAGTTAGAAGGCACAGATGGAATCTGGTATCGGTGGGTGGGCTGGAGGCTCTCTGTAGCAGGGCAAGTTGGGGAAAGTTTTAGTTAAGCCTAGAAGTGGGGGGAAAGGCCTAGGCCTAGACCAGGAGCTCTATCCACCGTACCACCTAGCTGCCCCTTGATGCCAGATTGGAAGAAGTGAGATAAGGGTTGTTTCCCTGCTGGAAAACCATGCCTTCTGGGGACAGCAAACAATAAAGAGCTATTATAGGTTTTCCAGTGGATGACCTGATAAAAACAATATTTCAGGAATTAGAATCTGTCAGTTATTTCACAAATTGTTATGAAGCAGTTAGATCACAAATCAGAACAGTCCCTGCCTTTTCAGAGCATAAACACCACTTTCTTACCTCTAATCACATCTCTCTCTTTTCTCCAGGCACACAGCTAGTACCTTAGTTCAATCCCTCATTAACTCTCCCCTGCATAGACTATTGCAGGATCCTCCTAATCAGCATTCTTGCCTCACTACTGTCCCCACTCCAACCCATCCTTCACCCATCCAACCCATCCTCCATGTGGCCAGCAAAAGGATTTTTCTAAAGCACAGGTTTAAACGTCACCTCATTCCCTCCATTGATAAATTCCTGTTACCTCTCTGATCAAATATAAACTCCTCTGTTTGGCATTTAAAGCTCTTTACAACCAGATCCTACCCTACTTTTCCAGCCTCCTCACACAATACTTCCATAAACTCTATGACTTAGCCAAACTGGCTTTCTTGCTTTGATTACATGACACCCTATATTGATAATCCATCATCGTTCACTGTGCTTTCGTATTGGTTGATCTCCAAGTGATGGGCATTCTGAATCATGGAGTATGTGGACGGGAGTAAAGATAAGAAGACAAGCTTGGGGTCATGTTATGAAGGACTCTAAAAGCCAAAGAGAGGATGTTATATATGATCCTGAAGGTTTCAGGGAGTCATTGGACTTTACTGAATGGGTCTGTATGTGACACAGACTTGTCCTTTAGACAGCTAGGTGGTATAGTGGATACAGTGCTGGGCCTGGAGTCAGGAAGACCTGAGTTCAAATCCAGCCTCAGACACTTACTAGCAGTGTGACCCTGGGCAAGTCACAAACCCTGTTTGCCTTAGTTTCCTCATTTATAAAATGAGCTGCAGAGGGAAATGGCAAACCACTCCAGTATCTTTGCCAACAAAACCCCAAATACTCATGAAGAGTTGGACATGACTAAACAACAACAAAATTAGGGAGATCACTCTGAGAGTTGATTGGAGGATGGACTGCAGTGGGGAAAGAATTGAGGCAGAGATCACCCAGCAGTCTATTGCAATAGTACAGACTTTAGGTGATGAGGGCCTGGATCAGAGTGGTGGCAGGGTCAGAGGAGAGAAGGGGCCATAGAGAAGAGATGTTAGGAAGACAGAATTGACAGATCTAGGCAATAGATTGGATATGGGGGGATTGGATATGGGGGGGGTAGGGATGGCAAGAGAGAATGAGGAGTCAGGGATGACACCCAGGTTGTGAGGCTAGGTGATGGGAAGGATGACGGTGCCCTAGATGGTAACAGAGAAGCTAAGAGGAGGGAAGTGTTTAGGAGGGAAAGATGGGTTCACTTACCAGTTTGAGATGTCCCAAAGGCAGTTGGAGATGGTAGATTGGCAGTTAGGAGAAAGATCAAGGCTAGGTAAGTACATCTGAGAATCATCTGCTTGGGGATGATAATTCAATCCATGGAAGTTCAGGAGAATACCAATGACAATAGTAGAGAGGAAGACGAGCTGAGGAGATCCCCAAATGAATTAGTATAGAAGGAAAAGAGAAGAGGTTCCAGGACAGAGCCCTGTGGGATACCCAACATTAGTGGTTGCGACCCAAATAATATCCAGCAAAGGAGACTGTAATGTATTACCTCTTTACATCTATCCCTTGGAACCTCTGGTTTCCTTCCTTTGGCTCACAATATCTACCTACCTGACTGCAGCCATGTTTCACATTCCATCCTGCCCATCTTTTAGTCATATTTAGCATCTAGACCACAGAGAAATAACCTGGGGAATTTAGGCAATGAGGTGACTCAGGAGATAGAGTCTTTGACCTGGAGTCAGGAAGACTTTATGCATCCCCAAAGTTTAGCACAGTGTTCGGCATATATTAAACACTTAAAAAAATGCTTTTTTCTTTTTTTCATTCACCTTCTTCGGGAAGATTTTCCTGGTTCCGCACTCCCCCCCCCCCAATGCCTTTCTTGCAAGGATTTTATGTATTTGTTCTATCTACCTTGTTAGAATTCCTTGAAGTGAAGATGTCTTTGTATCTCCAGCGCCTAGCTCTGTGCCTGTTACATAATAGGAGATTAATAAATCCTTGTGAATACAGTGGAAAGGGGCTCCCAGCTTCAATTCCAGGTACTACTTCTTTTAACTGTGGAAAAATGACTTAATCCTTGAGAACCTCAGTCTCTTTAGCTGTACAATGAGGGATTTGGAATACATGACTTTTTAGGGTCCCTTCCAACTTTACGAACATAATACTTTTAGTACCAAATTTTTTGCTAACCAGGTGCTAGCTAGTTAATTTTCAAAACTAAGTTCCATTACAGAAATAGTACTCGCTGCTCTTAGTAATTTTGGCTGCTGGGGAAAGGGAAGAGAAAGAAAAACTGATGTTTAAGAAAATAATTTTTTTAATACAGGCTTACATGCAGGGTGTGCTGGTAAATGTTTAATAACTGCTTCTCCCTTACAAAAATGTGCTTAAGAGGCACTTTTAAGTTTATTGTTGTTTAGCTGAATCCAACTCTTTGAGACCTCATTTGGGGTTTGCTTGGCAGAGATACTGGAGTATATTTCTTTTCTTTCTCCAGGTCATTTTACAGAGGAGGAAACTGAGGCAAATAGGGTTAAGGGACTTGCCTAGGGACTGTATCATTAACATTTTTTCTCTATCACTTTCTTAAATCTACAAAACTAAAACTAAAACTTTCTTAAATCAACAAAACTAGCCCTAATTTGTAGCCTTTCTCAATTTCCAAGGTCTGAATACTTAAAGTGAAAATTTAACAACAAAAATGTACCTAAGACACGCTTTTAAGTTAAATCTGTATTATTAACATTTTCTCTATCACTTTAAGTCTAGATAATCAGCAGAACTATCCATGGAGCCCTGATTTCCAAGGTCTACATACTTATACTTAACAATAGGCTCTCCGGAGCATGTGTGAGCTAGCTCCAGCACCCTTGCTTGCATGTGACAACAAACATACGGGGAAAAAAACCGTTATCAGATCCCAGATAGATACGGGAAGAAGGGCCTCTCTGGGAGTCTAAATGAACTACATTTCCCAGAAATCCGATGGGCGCCCGGAGGGCTTACACTGGCTTACAGTGAGCCAATCTGTGAGACATCATACAAAAGACCAATCACAGGGAAATGGGGGCGGGCCCTTCCTCTTTCAGAGGTTGGCTTGCCATAGATATCCAATAGGACGGGGTTGTGGGGGGAGATACCCGAAGCTCCAGGCACGCAGCGCTCCAGCCTGAGCTCTTGAGCATGGAGTGGAGCGGCGGGAGGAGAGCCTAGAAGCGCTTTCTCCCTCCAGCACGTGGGTGCTGGAGCAGCCCGAGGCGGACCAACCCTAGGGCGGGTCCCCGCCCTCCTTCTCCCTGGCCGCTTTCCCCAGTTTCTCCGGTTATAGGACGTTTGTATCTCGGGCAGCCCGGGGCCTGGTAAGACGTGGCCGAGGCAGGCGAGGGGGCGGGGAGCTCTGCTTCTTTGGCACCGCAGGGCTTTTGAGAAGGGGGATTAAGCCCGCCTTTATGCTTCCTCTCTTCCAGACCCGCCCGTGGTTTGCTGGCGCCAGCATCTGCCCCGGGTCGGGGAGGGTCGTCGCTTCCCGCCCTCCCGCCCTTCTTCGCGTCTGTGCCCGGAGCCTCAGCAGAGCGCGCGTCATGACGCCCACCCTGGAAGAGCTGCAGCCCCCGGGTAATTGCGCGCGAGCCGGCGCCCGCTGCTGTTTGTTGGTGCCCGGAGCCCGTGTTGCGTCATCGCGGTGCTGGGGAACTCTCCCGGGCCGGGTAGAGCGGGCCGCTGCTCCTAGTACTTTTCCGATGACTATTTTTTTAGGGGGGTGGTGTTGTCTAGAGCCTCCTTTTCCTTTGCTCCATTTTTCTTTCTCACTTACCTTCTTGCGCAAACTCTGAAATTTCAGAAAAGTTGGTGGAAGAGAGAGAGCCTGTTCTTCGGGAACACTGAGATTTATTGATAGGGGCACGTGCCGTTCTTTATTCGAACCCAGAGGCAGAAGGAAGATCATTCTGGAATTGTTCCCAGGGAGAGGTACAGGGAGCCAGACCCCCACAGAGTCTGCTAGGTTGAGCAGTTTCTACTTAAGACAGGACACTGTATGAACCTAGGCAAGTCACTTAATCAACCTCAGTTTCCTCATCTGTAAAATGGAGATCATAATATTAATAGCCTTCACAGTTATATAATTCAGTGCTTGGCACATAGTAGGTGCTTAATAAATTTTTGAGTTGCATTGTTGTGAGGATAAAAATGAGATACTGTATATAAAGCGCTTTACAAACCTCAAAGTTTTATTCAGAATGTCCTAAAACTTACTAGTGAGTTTTAAACCTGTTGAAAACAGCCAGGAGACTTGTAATACCCTATATTCAGCCTCATTAAACTTAAGTCTTTGTTATTCTAATCAGGTTGAGCCAAATCTCATTTCCTCCGGGTTTAAATTTCTTCCTCACGTTCTCCAGTAGTCTATAGATTTCTGTTTGGGGAGATTAGCATTTGAAATAGGAGTATGTGGGTGGGGCATGAGATCGAGGTACTGAAGTTATGTAATGAGATTTTAAATGGTTCAAACTGTGGATATTGTACCTGCTTGGAAGGTACTGTGAGTTCTTGTTCATGATTTAAGACGCTACAGAGATCAGGAGAGCTGGAATAGTTTACCTGTCATATCTATGGATGAGGGAAGAATTTAGGACCAAACAAGATTAAAGCATTCCAAAATGGAAAATGGAAAATTTTGATTATATAAAATTAAGTTTTTGCACAAACAAAACCAATGCAATGGAAATCAGCAAAAAACTGGGAAAAATTCTACAGCAGCTATCTCTGATAAAGGTCTCATTTCTCAAATATATAGAGAACTAAGTCAAATTTATGAGAATACAAGTCATTCCCCAATTGATAAATGGTCAAAGGACATGAACAGGCAGCTTTTAAACAATGAAATCAAAGCTATCTATAGTCATGAAAAAATGCTCTAAGTCACTATTGATTAGAGGAATGCAAATTAGAAAACTCTGAGGTACCACCTCATACCTATCAAATTGACTAATGTGACCAGAAAGAGAAATGATAAATGTTGGAGAGGATGTGGGAAAATTGGGACACTAATGCAATCGAATTGTGAACTGATGCAACCATTCTGGAGAGCACTTTGAAACTATGGCTATAAAACTGCGCATACTCATTGATCTAGCAATACCACTATTAGATCTGCATCCCAAAGAGACTGGGAAAAAAAAAAGGGAAAAAAACCTATTTATATAAAAATATTTATAGCAGCTCTTTTTGTGGTGGCTAGGAATTGGAAATCAAAGGGATGCCCATCAATTGGGGAATGGCTAAACAAGCGGTGGTATATGATTGTAATATTGTGCTATAAATTATTGTGCTATAAAAAATGACAAGCCCTTAGCAAGGAAGGCTTTGTTTGCCTCAGTTTTCTTATCTGTAGAATGAGGATAATAACAGCACCTACCTTTTAGGGTTGTTGTAGGGATCAGATAAGATAATATTTGTAAAGCGCTTTGGTAGTGCCTGGCTCATACTTGTTCAGTTGCTTCTAACGCTATGTGACCCCATATACATAGCATGCTGGGCCCTTTTGCCCTCCACTGTCTCTCAACTTTGTCCAAGTTCATACTCTTTGTTTTCATAACACTATCTATCCATCTCTTCTTTTGCCTTCCCCTTTTCCTTTTGCCTCTTGTTTTTCCCAACATCTGGGTCTTTTCCAGTAAGTCCTATCTTCTTGTTACGTGGCCAAAATATCTAAGCTTCAGCTTCAGTATTTGACCTTCGAATGAATAGCCTGAATTCATTTCTTAAATATTGACTGATTTGATCTCTTTGCTGTCTAAAGGCATTGTTATCTCCAGCACCACACTTCAAAAACATTGATTCTCATACATTGGTACTGGATAAACCATGGCTTTGACCATACAGATCTTTTTTGGCACGGTGATATTTCTGCTTTTTAGTATGCTCTCCAGATATGCCATAGCTTCCCTTCCAAGGAACAAGAGTTTTCATTTTATGGTTGCAGTTGTCATGTACAGTGATCTTTGAGCTCAAGAATATAAACTGACACAGCTTTCGTTTTTTTCTCCCTCTATTTGCAAGGGGGTGATGGGGGACTGTTTTCCAACATCAAAGTTTCCTTGGTGTTAAGCTTCGAGCCAGCTTTTGTACTCTCCTCTTTTACCCTTATCCAAGAGGCTTATTAATTCTTCACTTTCTGCCATCAGAGTGGTATCATTTGCACATCTGAGATTGTAGCACATAGTAGGTGCTATATAGATATTCCCTTCTCCTTTCACTTTCCTCTGATGGAATATTGTGTAAAAAGTGTTGTTTAAGTGTCAGTTATTCCTATTAAAGAAAATGTAAACTTGAGAGATTTTTAACAATCCTTATGTTCCCAGCACAGACAGTGCTTAGTGGATTAATAAATGTTTATTGAATTGGATTAAAAGATGGAGTGAAAGAAGTTCATGACGATTAGTTAGTGGTCTGCCTTTCTAGAATTCAGACTCACGCATTTGGTGTCAGAAAAATCTGAGTTAGAATCCTGCCTCAGGATTAACCCCTTTAAGTCCCACTTTCCACATCGGTAAAATGGGGTTCATGTAGCACCTATCTCATAAGGTTGTTGTGAGAATCAAATGAAATAACACGTATGTAAAACACTTTGTAAACCTTAGAGTGCTACATAAATGCTATCTGTTCTTTTAAATAAATGGAGTTGGAGAGATGGTTTTTGAAACCAACGGAGCTGTCATTCAGATGTCTTTATTTATTTATTTTGCTATGTTGCTATAAAAAGGCCCTGCCTTGCCTGGGCCTAGCCAAGCTCAGAGACACTACTCTTCTTTCTGCTCTCATTCCATTATAACATGCCCTCTCAAGGTTTATCCAACTCCTGACTGAGTTAATTTCCAGTTCCTATCCTCTTTCTAGGTGACTAATGAACCTTCAGAGGAGACTCAGAAGGGTCTAATAGGCCAGAAGAGAACCAGACAGAGCAGTGTCACCGAAACCCAAGGAAGAGACAAATGGTCATAAGGAAGGGGGTTTTGGGGGACCGAGTGGTCAGTAGCTAGCCTTTATCTAGGGCTTTTAAGATTTGCAAAGTGCTTTACCATGTTATCAGTGTTGACCCTTGTAGCAACCAGGGAGGTAGGTGCCATTATTATCTCCATTCTCCTGTGGAGGAAACTTGAAGCAGAGAAATTTGATTAGCTCGCCCAGGGTCAAGTACCTAGTAAATGATTGAATCAGGATTTAAACTTAGGGCTTCCTGGCTCTAAGTCCAACAGTAGCCACTGTGCACCACCTTGCTGACATCCCCATGTGAGGAAGAGGACTGAGAACAGGTCATCAGATTTAGCAATAAAGAGGTCATTATTGATCTTAGCTCAGTTTTACTCTGGTGAGGGGAGGCAAGGGTTAGAATTCAGACCATAAGGGGTTGAGAATTCATTGGGAGGTAGGGAAATGGAGGCATTTTTTTTTTGGAGTCTCAGGATCCCAGATTTCTGGCAGTGAGGCCAGTGTCCCTCCTCACACTCAATCCTTCTCCTCCCTTATTTTACTTTACCGTCTAAATTGGGAGGCAGTAGGTGGCCCTATTGGATTAACAACCGAGGGCCTGGAGTCAGAAAGACCTGTTTGGCCTCCGATACTTTTACTAGCATGCCTCAGTTTCCTCAGCTGTAAAATGAAAATCGTAACAGCACCTGCCTGTTGTTAGGATCAAATGAGATAATATTTGTAAAGTGCTTAGCACAGTGCCAGGTACATAGTAGGCACTTAATGCCAATTAGATTTGGAAGGGGCCTTAGCAATCATTTGGTCTACCCTTCTGATCCTCACTTGACAAATGAGGAAAGTGAGGCCTCAAGGCCTTAAGTGATACATTCATAGTAACACAGCTGATTAGTGGCAGAGCCAGAAATAGAAACCTGGTTTCTAGAGTATTCTGCTGCAGGTAAGGATCAGCTTGACCTTCTCAAGGTCTGGGCATTTTTAGTTGACTAGGAAAATTAAAGAGCGTTGTAGGGAAAACAACACTTTTTTTTTTTTAATGGAAAAAATGCCCATGTGAGAATAGGAAAGGTCAAAAGGGAGTCAGATTAGGTACAAACTAGAAAATAGACGGGCCTTCCAGGAAAGCTGGCAGTGTTCTCCAAAGTCAGCAAGTAATCTGATGTCCTATACACACCACAGATTAGAAGACTAGTGAATCTTTGCTTATGGTGCAGAAGATTAAAAAGGACATTTGGAGTTGGAATAATAGTTGCATCTTCTTTCTGAAGAAGTTCTTTAGTTATGTTCTCACTCCCTACTTAAGCAGATTGATGTAAAGGCTTATGCACTGTGTGTTCCAGGCTTAATCAGTAAACTGTGTAGATAGTATGGACAGTACTGATAGAGGACAAAGTGCTGGATTTGGAGCCAGAGGACCTGGGTTTGAATTCTGGCTCTGTCACTTATTAGCTGTGTGATTTTGGGTAATTCCCTTAACCCTTCTGGGCCTCAGTTTCATGATAGGTAACATTTACATAGCACCTACAGTGTTGTGCCAGGTTCCTTGCTATTATCTCATTTTATCCTCACAGTAATCTTGGGCTTCCTTCTCTCTGTCTGTCTGTCTGTCTGTCTCTGGGTGTGTCTCTCTCTGTCTATCTTTCTCTCTCTCTCCCCCCCCCCCCCCAGTCAGTGGAGTGCCCCCTAGAGTTGGCATCAAACAGCCAGACTCCAGGATCACGAAGCCTGACTCTAAAGTTGCCAGAACCACTGACCCCAAGGCTGCCAAGTTTGCTGCCAAAGTCAGTAAGTCTGATCCCAAGGCTACCAAATCTGGTCCCTAACCCAGCAAATCTGACGCCAGGGTCACCAAGTCTGATTCTAAGGCCACAAAGCCCAGTGATTCCAAGGCTGCTAAGCCTGCTGAGTCCAAACCAAAGATGCAGGGGTTAAAGCTGCTAGTCCCAAGCCTTCAAAATAGATGCATCAGGACAGAAGGACTTGTTTAAACCCTAAATTACTGGTTTTTTCCCAGTCAGGGTATGATCATTCTATTCACTGTTTTGTTCAAATAAAGAAAATGGTGAGTCATTAAAAAAAAAATCTTGGGCGGTAGGTGCTGTTATTATCCCCATTTTATAGATGAGGGAACTGAGGCAACCAGAGATTAAGTGACTTGTCCAGATTTGTACAGCTGGTAAGTGTCTGAGGCTGGATTTGAACTCGGGTCTTCCTGATTCCAGGCTCAGTTCTCTATCTGTTAGTGTGATCTAGTGAGCTGCTCCTGTAATGGAAGAGTTGAACTAGAACTGAGGGTTCTTTATAACTCTAAATCTTTGATTCTCTAAATCACTGGTACTTTGGAGCCACAACTTCTGAGGCTTTGGGAGGGAAGAAGTGAAGAGAACCATTGTGAAAACATTAACCAGAACATGTAACTTGTAACATTATAAATAACCTCAAGGCCAAAGGTATGAAGGATTGCTAAGTTGACTTACATACCTAAAGTTTCTAGAGGGTTCCATAAGAACTAGGGACAATAATAATAATCGACATTTATACTGTGCTTTAAGGTTGCTAAATGCTTTCCTTATTGTCTCTTTTGGGCCTTAAACCCTGAGAAAAAAGTACTACAGGTATTCTTATCCCCATTCCACAGATGAGAAAAGTGAGGCCCAGAGTGGTTAAGTGACTTGCTTATGACACAGCTAATAAATGTCAGAGGTGGGATTTGAACCTGTTTTGCTCACTCTCAAGTCCACCACTGTTCATCTTGTGCCCGGCCATATCATTTAATATCCCTCTATTTTAATTTTTTGCATTATGGTCAAAATGAGAACTGTACTGCTATCCTCTTTACCTTTGTGTCATCCTGTGCACCTGGCACTGTTCTTAACCCTTAAGTGATTCTTAAATGTTTTTTATTAAAGTGAATACAGGGAAATAGGTGGAATTCTGTGATATCAATATAACCTGTTAAAACAAAGGCCATCTAGTTTCTACAAAAGGAAATCATTGCTAATTAATCTGTTATTATATAAGATGATGGTGCAGGCCCTCATCATCTCATGCCTGGACTATTAAAAGAGCCTTCTAGTTGACCCCCACATCTTCCCCCACTCAAGTCCATTGTCCTCCACTCAGCTGTCAAAGTGATCTTCCTAAAGTTCAGACCTGGCCATGTAATCCTCTTAATAATCTCCATTGGCTTCCTGTTACCTCCAGGATCACATGTAATATCTTCTCATCAGCATTTAAGCCTTTCATAACCTCTTCCCCCCCATCTTTCCGTTCTTCTTATGCCCCTCCACGTATTGTGTGATAGTGACACTGGCCTCTTTGGTGTTCTAGAACAAGATATTTTTACTCTCCCTTTATACCCTCCTGCCTGGGATGCTTTCTCTCATCTCCACCTTCTGGTTTCTATGGCTTTTTAAAATCCTGCCTTCTACAGGAAGCCCTTTTGGATCTCTCTTAATTCTAGTGCTTTCCCTCTTTTGATTATTTCCAATTTATATCTTGTTTGTACATTATTTTTACATGCCTCCCTCATTGGATTATGAGCTCCTTAAGAGCAGGGACTGTCTTGCCTTTCTTTGTATCCTGGTACTTAGTAGGTGCTTAATAAATTTATTAACAGATTGTCTATTAGAACTCTTTAAGAGTACAATTAATGTTAATCGGGAACCCATAGGTGTAAATAGTTTTGATTTTAGAGTTTTTGACATTTCCACATGTGGGGCGAATCAATTAAACAAATAACCAATTTGATTTTGATTGCTGGGGCAGAATGTTTTGGCTTAGAGACAGACAATAAAAGATGGAGATAAGCAGGTGTATCCCCTTATGGGAAATGTAACCGGTGAAGCCCCATGGGGAGTGGGGCAGGGATGAGCTTTGTTAACTGCCTTTCTAAAAAAAAATTTTTTTCGAATAAGCAGTATGAAAGAGTGACTATCTAAGGAGATCTCCCCAACTTTTAAGATAGCAGTAAACTTTTTTGGGTATTAAAATGCATAGCAAATGGGGAAAACTGCAGTAGTGTCTTGTGAGGGAATTGTAATTATCCATTTGAATATAAACTCATGGGCAAGATAGTGTGGAGCTGATACTGTAATGAAGTGGAAAGAGACCTGGATTTGGATTTGGAGGACCTGTGTTCAGATTTGGGTTCTGCTCTTTACATTTCCCTGGTGACTTTGGAGAAGTCACCGCCACTCTCAGTTTCCCTATGTGGAAAAAAATGGATTGGATTGTTAGCCTAGTTCTCCCTCCCATTGTGTATAGTCAGTGAAAACAAATCTATACATTGGCCACGTATGCAAGTAAGTATATGACTATTCTGTACCTCTAGTTTCTCAGCTGTCTGCCTAAGGGAGGAAATTATGCTTTGTTACAAGTTTTCTGGAGTCTAATTTGTTATTTTTTACATCCTTATCTTAAGTTCTTTGTTTTCTAACTCTAGTAGTTAATTAAACATATTCTAAAATAGTTCTGGAGGAATAATTATGCAAATAAATAAAATTCACATTTCAACAAACATATTAAGCTCTTACTATGAGTAAGACAATGTTCTGTGTAAACAAAGAAGAAAAATGAAAAACAGTCTCTGCCCTCAAAGAGCTTATTCTGTTGGGAAGGATATAAAATACACAGTGCTCTTATAGAGTTGTTTCAGTCCTGTCCAACTCTACGTGACCCCATTTGGGGTTTGCTTGACAAAGATATTGGAGTGGTTTCCTTTTCCAGCTTACTTTACAGATGAAGAAACTGAGGCAAACAGGATTAAGTGACTTGCTCAGGTTCACACAATAGTGTCTGAGGCCATATTTGAACTCAAGTCTTCCTGACACAAAGCCCAGTCCTCTAACCATTCCCTGTGCTGCCCCATATAATGGTCATTAAACACAAAATAACTCCAGGAAACAGAGAGCTCAAAACTATGGGGATTAAAAATGGTTCACGTAGAAGGTTGTATGATTTGAGCTTTTAAATAGGTTGTCTGTTTTTATATATTTTTATTTTTTACTTAACAAACATTTTTAATCACTGCTCTATTAGAGAAAAAGAAACAAATGCTTCCAACAGATATGCATAATCAAACAAAACAAATGCCACGGTTGTCTGTATCCAAACCTATGTGTCATCAGTACCGTGTGTTGGTCTCCTTTTTGTCAGTATTTAGGCTGCCTGCTTCATCATTGGTCCTTTGTTAGTTTTTACATTGATCTGAGTTCTTAATACTTTCTCAGTTGTTTTCCTTTACAGTGTTGTGTAAATTGTTCTCTTCATATAAGCCTTCCAGGCTGTTGCAGTAGTCCAGGTATTAGGTGATGAGGGCATGTACCATGGTGGTGGCAGCAGTGTCAGAGGAGAAGGAGGTGTGTATATGAGAGAAGCTGGGGAAGGTAAAATTGATAGAAATTGATATCTAATTGGATATGGGGAAGTAAAAGTGAGGGAGAACTTGAGACCAACATTTAAGTTTCCTGCCTGGGTGACTGTGAGGATGGTGATATAATGGGGAGGCTGAGGTGGTATTACATCGTTAACCTGAGCTCAGCGAGATCAATTTGACAGCTGAGTAGAGGGTGGTCTGCAGTGTGGAGGTAGGTAGACCAACCAGTAGACTATTGAAATAGACCAGAGGTGAGGGTATGAACCCAGGTGGTAGCAGTATCAGTAGAGAGAAGGAGGCATATGTGAGATATGTTAGGGAGATAAAAATGCCAGGGCTTCATGACAGATGGGATATGGAGAGTTAAAAAAGAATGAGGAGTCAAGGATGACACCAGGGTTTTGAACTTGGATAACTGAGGGTATGGTGGTACTTTTGACAGTAATAAGGAAGTTAGAAAGAGGGGAAGGCTTGAGGGGAAAAGATAATGAGTTCAGTTTTAGATCTGTTGAGTTTAAGATTTTCATGGGACATTTGGTTTGAGACTGATAGTGTGAATGGGTAGTATGGAAATGTGAAACTGGAGGTCAAGAGAAAGGTTAGGGTTGAACAAATAGATCTGAGAATCATCTACGTAGAAAACATAACTGAATCCACGGGAGCTGATGAGATCACCAAGCAAAACACTATAGAAGGGAAAGGGGCTCATGACAGAGTCTTGGGGAACACCCACTGGTAGTGAGCAGACCTGCATTAAGATCCAATAAAGGAGACTGAGAAAGGGCAGCCTGAAAGGTAGGAGGAAAACCAGGAGAGCACAATGTCATGATATATAGAGAAGAGAGAACCAAGGAGAAAAGAGTACTCAGCAGTGTGAAAGGCTGCAGAGAGGTCAGGGATGATTAGGATTGAGAAAAATCCATTAGATTTGGCAATTTTAAGAGCATTGGTAACTTTGGACCGAAGTTTCAGTTGATTGAAGAGATTAGAAGTGAGACAGCAGAGTTAAGAAGAGAGTGAGGAGAAGGCAGTGATTGCAGGCTGCTTCTCAAGGAGTTGAGTCAGGAAAGGGAGAAGAGATAGAGAACAAAAGCTAGCAGCCAGCATGGCACTCAGAGAAGGGAATCGGTCTGTATAGAAGCAATGATTGAATTCATGGGAGCTAATGAAGGTCACCAACTGAGAGAAAATGGAGATAAAAGTGAAAGGGGCCCAGGAGGGAGCCCTGAGGGATGTTCACAGTTAATGGGAGTGTCATGGATGAAGTGCTGGGAACAAGATTCATTGGGTAGTTGTTTATTGCTGTTGTTCATGCTGTCTGTGTGTACTCTATTTCTTGGACAGTGAAACTGTCTAGTCAAGGGGTATTAATTTGTATTGATGGCTAAATCCTGAGTATTTGGGGACTGACAGTACAAAGGCTTGGGAGTATAGAACCTCCTGCTTGCCTTTTTTGTCATTCCTTTGCATAGACAGCCTTACTGGCTGGCTCTTTCAGTGCTTTGTGATCTGTTGAACAGGTAGATAAAACAACTTTTTTAGCTAAAAATGTATTAGGATGCAATTTATCATTATTACTATTAATGAAACAATTGCTTTGCATTAATGGTGTATTATAGATACTTTTGCTAATCCTGCCTTCTATTTTATTTGGGATTTTTAATTGTACAATAGAAGTGGGGAGCAGAGGGTACTTCTAAGCCTAATGTAGGGGAACTACATAGGAACTAATGTCCGTCAGTAATATTCTAGGAAACTGACGTGACCGTGAAGCTTCTTACTTGCTATTTTGCCTTGAAAACTCTGCCCATTTGACTTTGCTCTGACATGGGGACAAAAATAGCTTCTAGGAGCATTATGTAAGAGCCTAGCTAGTGATTATTGTACCATTCAAAATGTTTATTGTGGTTAGACATTGTTATAATTTTACTAAGCATTTTTATAAAGCATATCATTGTTCATCTTTTTTGATGCAGTATAGCTATGGCTTATAGCATCTGTGAACTTAATTCTTTGATGGTTTTCTACTATAAGCTAACCTCCCCAACTTTTTGGAGAGAGCATACCTTTATTTTTGAAAACGAATTGTTTGATTTTAATTATCTTTTTTTTTTTAAGCAGGAAAAAAAATCCCAAAGAATGATATTGAAGCCATTTTGCAGGAGAAGATCATGGTATTGGATGGCGGTATGGGGACCATGATCCAACGGTATACTCTGAGTGAAGAGGACTTCAAAGGACAAGACCTGAAAAACCATGCCAAGCCTTTGAAAGGCAACAACGACCTCTTAAGTATAACTCGACCTGATATCATTTGCAAGATCCATAAGGTATTGTACAATACAGTTTAGCATCCGATATTTTTTAAATAGTCTCATTCTCTTCAGAGTATTGTAATAGGCGCTGGGGGAAAAAATGGAAATAAGATATGGTCCCTGCCTTTTGGGAACTTATGGTCTAGTAGGTCATTAAGAATATTTCATGGATAGCCAATCTGTACAATATTATACATGTGTATTAGGGAATTATCAAAGTTATATATGAAGTTTATTACTAACTAGAGGATCAGGGGTGACTTTCTGTAGGAGGAGTCATTTAAATTGGGCTTATAAGGATATTTCGAAATCCACAGAGAAAAAGGAGAGGCATTCCAAGCAGAGGGAATAATCTGAACAAAGACATGGAGGTCTTTGTGTATGCATTGTGCATTCAGAGGGGCAGAGAATAGTCCAAATTGGCTGGAGTGTAGAGTAGATGGAGGAGAGTGATAACAAATCAAGTTGCCTAAGGTGGGGGTGACCCCAGGTCTTGGAAGCTCTGTAGTCCCTAGTAGATGAATTTGAACTTTACTTGGGAAGCAATAGGGAGCCATTAAAAGTTTTTGAGCAGAGGGCTAGCTGACTGACTGATCAGGTCTGTGCACAAGGAAGATTATCCTGGTAGTAGCATGAAGGATAGAGGGTGGGAGTGGGGAAAAAAACTATCATGAAGCAATAAATAAAGGCCTACCCTCAGATGGTTGTCATGGAAAGAGAATCAAGGGGATGGATTTGATAGATTTTGTAGCGATGGAATTGATGGGTTATGGTCACTGTAGCTGCAAGGTACTTTGTGTTCATTCTGTTATTGAGTATCTGTATTACTCGGAGTCATATATCCTAAACCATGAAGGCATATAAGAAGGTAGGATCCTTGCCTACATGGAACCCCTGGAGAATAAAAGCCAGTTCCTAGAAATCATATAAAATTTGTCTCAACAGGTTGGTTCTAGGCATTTTATATTTTTTATTTCATTATTATTTTTAAAAACGGTATGATTTGGAGGTTGTATAAGACATTTTGTTGACTCAGAGGACTAGAAGGGACTCTTCGGTCATTAACTGTATCCTTGTACCTTTGGCCATAATTCAGAGGGACTGGTAGAGTGGAAACAATATTTATTCTCAGAGTGAGACAGTTTTTCTTTTAGAGAAGAGCTATGTTATTGCTCAGCTAAGGAGAAAGGTCCCTTGGACACAGAATAATTCTTAGCCTTTGTCTTCATGAAGATAATTCAGCAATGGGGTGATATCTGCAGGGACTAAGGGGATAGGTTGTAGGGGTGGCTTTGTACTCGTAGAATGTAAAAGGGCCTTTAGGTGTAGGAAGAGCAAGAAAGTAGGAACACATTTCTCTTCATTAGTCCTCATTTAGAATGGGAACATAGACTCCAGTGGAATTCAGCAAATACTTTTTAAATGCCTCCTCGTACATGGTCCCTTGAAAAAGCCTTTTCCTTCTCAGGAAAAGCAGAGGCTAAATAATTAGTTCTTTCTCTGAAATTTTAGAATATTCAATAAAACCTTGTTATAAATTAATGAATGAAAACACATGAGGATATCATGGATTTGTGGATAGGTGAATATAAGAATGTAAGCTTTTTTGTAGACAAAGACTGTCTCACATTTGTATTTGTGTTCTTACTTATCTGGAGTAATGCCTGGTATATCATAGGATCCTAGACAGTAAGCACTTAACAACAACAATAACAATACTATTTATATAGTACTTTAAGGTTTGTAATGCACTTTAGACACATAGACACACAGGGATTATGTATACACACATGTGTGTACATCTGTTTTTCAGTCAGTTGGTATTCATTCAGCACCTACTATGTGCCAGGCACTGTGCTAAGGGCTGGGGATACAAAAAGAGGCAAAAGACAGCCCCTGCCCTCAAGGAGCTTGTAATATAATGGAGGAGATAACATGAAAACAAATGTATACAAAGCAAACTGCACAGGTTAAATAGGAAATCATTAATAGCGAGAAGGCACTGGAATTTGAGAAGATTTGGGGAAGGCTTCCTGAGAAGCTGGGATTTTAAGTGAGACTTAAAGGAAACCAGGAAGGTCAGTAGTTTGAGTGGAGGAGGGAGAGCATTTCAGGTATCCAGAGAGAATGTCTCCCAGAGCTTAGAGATGGAGTGTCTTGTTTATGGAACAGCCAGGAGGTTAGTGCACTGGATCATTAGAGAGTTAAGGTGTAAAAAAAGCTGGAAAGGTAGGATTGGGAGGCCAGGAAGACAAGGTTATGAAGGGCTCTGAGTGCTGAACAGAGGATTTCGTATTTGATCCTGAGGGTACTAGGAAGCCACTGGAGTTTATCTGTATCTGTGTCTGTGTATGTGTTATGTAGGGCTGATGAAAGTCTTTGGCTTATAGTAGTGGGGTGATGGCAAGGCTCAGGGGTCCTTAGAGACTTGCATTGCCAGGGCAGATGGTAAGGCCCAGAGGACCTCAGGATGTAGGAGCAGAGCAGATCCTAAGGCCTGGTAGTCCTTTATCTCTTCTGTGCTGTGGGCTCGGCTGGTGTCTGAGGGGCTGGGGAAGGCAAGGGGAAAAGGCACTTTACTAGTGGTTCCTCTCCTACCTTCCCTTATATGCTATGCTGCTTTCCTAAACTGTACTAGGGAAAAGTAAGTATGGTGAATTTAAGCATATCTAAAAAATGTTTTATTTCAGAAGTAAATAAAATGTTCCATCTTTATGCTGTAGAAACAGTATTGTGTTATCAGACGAAGAAATGACAGTCTGTAATAATATGCATATTATTTTTTTCCTGCACCAGTGATATTAGGAGTACATATAGAAAGATCCCAATGAGGAAATTTCCTTTCAAAGACTAGCTGTGTAACCCTGGGCAAGCTGCTCAACCTGCCTGCATCAGTTTCCCCAGCTGCAAAATGAAGATACTAATATTACCTACCTTGCGGGGCTCTTGTGAGGTTCAGATGAGAAAATATTTGTAAAGCACTTAGCACAGTACCTAGCACATAGTAGGTGTTTAACAAAAGTTTATTTCACTTAAATGCTTATTCTTTTACCAGTACAGATATGTACTTGCTCTGCAAATTGTAATAGTCTTAGAGGGTTGCCTGGTAGCACTGAAAGATTATGTGACTTGCCCATGGTCACACAACTAGTATTTGTTAGGGGCAGAGCTTGAATTCCAGTTTTCCTGATTCCTAGTTATGTTCTATATCTATTGTGCTATCCTGCCTGTTATTATGCACGTAGTAGGTAACTAATGTCAATGAAATGTGAACATTAACCTTATTTACTACCTCTTAGAAATAAATAATTTTTAACATTGAGAGCTGAGGTGTCAAACATGCAACCCATGGCCCACACTCCCAAATCAGATTAAAATGTAATTGGGAAATAGTTAACAAAAGAAATAAAAATGTAATACAATATAGATGACATTACATTTGAAAACTAAGTCACTGGGTGACCTGCAAGGATCCTTATATATGGATCAGTGGCCCCCCTTTTGAGTTTGACACCACTGATTTGGAGGCCCTCCAGTCTATAATCAATCAACAAATATTTGTTAAGTCCCTACTAGGACTCTCAGTGTGCTCAACACTGGAGATACATGTACTGAGAATTGAATAATGTCTGTTCTCAAGGAGCTTACATTCTAGTGGGAGATAAAACAAGCACATATAAAAATACATGCAGTGTAAATATAGTGAATCAATACAAATATGTCCAAAGTAGTTAAATAAAGGAAGGGGATTATGTGCTATAAGGAAGGGCACCAGCAGATGGGGAGATCAGGAAAGGCTTCGTGAAAATGGTGGAGGGGAGGAGGAAGGAGGGCATTCCAGTTATGTGGGGTAGCAAAGTCTATACATTAGGTTAAAACCTCCAGTTTTCCTTATCCCTTGAAAGAAGGCTCAGATATGGACTTGTTTTGTGGTTAGTGACATGATCTTCAGTTGTGTTTTTTCATGCTAAATAAACGCACAAGCAAGATTGTAGGGGAGATTCACATGAAGGCAGCCATGTGTTGGACTAAAATAATGTTTCATGGACAAAGTTTCTTTAGGTTATATCTTCTAGTAGTGACTGTGAGCCAGATTCAGTAGTAAGCAATTTTTTAAAAAAGATTGTCTGATTTGGATTCCTGGGTAGTTATTTTCTTTAAATTTGAAGTTTTAGCTATTTCCTCATCAGAAAAATCAGGCTTATGTTTTCATGGGAAGAGGTGTGTGTGCTCCCAAGGTACAGTATGTGAAGAGGGGAGAATGAGTTAAAAAACAGCAAATGAGGACAATAACTAATACCTTCTCCAAAAATGTGGTTTGGAAGTTAGGGGATGGACTAGAGCCTGTTGTTAACATAATAACTACCATTTATGTGGGTTTCTAAGTGCTTTACATATGTTACATTTAATCTTTGCAGCAACTCTGTGAGGTAGGTACTAAAATTATTCCAATTTTCTAGATGAGAAAACTGAAGTTGAAAAGTTAAGTGACTTGCCCAAGATCATACAGCTAGTAATTGGCTGAGGCAGGATTTGAACCCTGGAAATGACCAGTATAATTCCACCCTACCCCCAATATCTCCACAACAGAAGAAGACTCCAAGTCTAATATTCTATCTACCATGCCATCTAGCTGCCTAAACATTCAGTTATTTAGTATGTGGTGGGTGTGGATTGTTGATCTATTAAGGTTAATCCTTCAGGAAGGATTAAAATATATTCTGAAATGCATACATGGGGGGACTCAGCATTGGTAAGACACTGTGCCTGGCACAGTATCCCCAGCACCTAGTATAGGGACTTGCATTTGATAGGTCCTTAATGGCTATTGACTTGAATTTGAGGTTGGTTGGTTTGGTTTTTTTCCCTGCCCCTTAGAAATGATGATGGGATCGATACGTTCTGGGTATGTACCCAGAATCTCTTGACCAGTCTGACCAGTGGCCCACAGTGGTGAGACAGCTGCTTGGGGGTTTAGGACAAGAGCCAACTTCCGTGAAGCTCTGAGCCTCAGGGACCCCAGTGACATATCTTATCGTGTCATATGCTGAGCTTGTCCTTTGCGCGCTTAGAAAGCAAAAAGCCCTAGGCATTTGCAGGCAGCTGTCAGCTTCAGTCAGTGCCCGTGGCTTTTTTTCCCTTTGGCTTTTGTGGTCTAATGGGCATGAACAGCAAGGCCCGAGGTCTATAGAAGTTGAAAGAACCTTCCTCCATTGAACAGAATTTAAGGAGATCAGTAATTTTGTCATCCCCAGAAGAGTAGCATTCTGCTTTTTAAAAATAACACTTGAAATCTTAGTTTAAAATTTTTTATCACCTTAATTTCCAGATTATTTTCCCCCCCCTACCTGGGACAGCACAGAATGAAAAATGAAAGAAAAATCTATAGTGCTTTTAAAAGTACTTTATTATATACATTGTAGGTCTGTTCCTGTAACTCCCCCTCTTCCCTTCCCAATTCAGTAAGCCCCAGGGCTGCTGTTATCTCTAGGATCAGATATAAAATCTGGCATTTCAAGCTTTTTGTGATGACCTGGGCCCCTTCCTACCTTTCTGGTCTTCTTTCATTGTACTCCCCATCCATGCACTCCAGGCTCTGGCTACGCTGGCTTACTTGCTATTCCTTACACATAACATTTCATCTCTCTGCATTTGCAATGGCCGTGCCCCCATCCCTGGAATGCTCTTCCCTCCTCCCCACGTCTGCCTGTTAGGTTCCTTGGCTCACTTCACACTAGGCTCAAATCCCACCTTCTGCAGAGGCTTTCCCTAGTCCTCTTAAGTGTCAGTACTTTCCTATTTGAAATTTCCCCTTGATTTGTCTATACCTAGTTATTGACATATTCTCTCATTTATTAGAGTGGGAGCTCTTTTACCTTCCCTTTTATCCCCCACCCCAGCATTTAGCATAGTGTCTAGCACATAGTAAATGCTTAATAAATGTTTTTTGATGAATTTGACTGATTTAGATATAGTCGTTACGTAGGGTACTGGGAACATTGAGGGTTCAGCTCCAGAATTTGAGACTGTCAGAACAAGTCAACCTTTGAAATGGCAGCTAAGAAGATTAATGAATGGGATTAGCCAATTGTAGAAGGTACTCGCCTAGAAATGAGACACTGGTGGCTCCTGGGAACTCTCTCAGCGATACCCTGACCTAAAGAGCAAATAAAGTAAAATAAACAGTGAGCTTTATTCCCTTGTAATGTTGCTTTTGAATGACTGACAAGCTTGACTGACTCAGTCTTGACCAGTCTACAGAATACCATAAAGACGAACAGGGCGTTTCCCAAGATTTCAGAACAAGGATGATGGGGATTATAACTGGTTGTAAAGAAAGTTGTATTGTTCAACATAGAGAAACAGGCAGCTTAGCAGAGGACAAGCTGTGTGCGACTTGGAGTCAAGAGACCTGAGAGTTCTCCTCCTAACTCTTAAGCCCATGAGCTCTGTCACTGAGGAGCCATCACTTAACTGTTCAGAGCCTCAGTTTTCCCTTCTATTAAAAAAAAAACAACTTGTTTTTTTTGTCCCCTAGTTTTCACATTTAATGCTCTAAGTGGGCTATTGCAGTGTGTGTGTGTGTGTGTGTGTGTGTGTGTGTGTGTGTGTGTGTGTGTAGTGATCAGTAAGTGAAATCTCACCCTCCTTCACTTTGTGCTCAATGCTCTTCAGGAGTTGATGGGGCAGCAAGCTGGGCAGGTAGGCCATCTTAGAGGCAGGTAAATAAAGGCCACTATCCTTGGATTGGGTTAATGTGAGGAAAGTGCTTTGTAAACCATGAGGCATTTTAGATAGAAACCATAAAGGGCAGAGGCAGCATGGCGTAATGTGTTTGGAGTCACAAAGACCTGAGTTCAAGTATCACCTCTAACTAATATTGCCTTTGTGTCCCTGAGCAAGTCACTTAAGTTTAAGTCACTTTAAGAAAGTCAGTTTCCTCATCTGTAAAATAGGGATGATGATAATAGTGTTACCTCACAGGGTTGTTGTGAGGATCAAATGAAATACTGTTGTAAAGGACTTTGCAAACCTTAAAGCACTACATAGTTGTTGTTATTATTATTATTATTATTATTATTATTATTATTATTGGGATGATGATGATGAGACATTGATGACTTTGTGGGAATGCTTTAAATAAAACCCCTGGTGGACAGAAGTGTCACTGTTACCTTTTCTGAATTACAAGACTGGCTGGCCAGCGTGTATACTAGCAGGGTCCAGATGGCTGATTAGCAGTGGCAGTGGAATGATGGTGATTTCCAGACCACAGCACCTTCTGTGTCATTTGGATGTCCCTTCTCTTAGTTTACGTTCTCCAGTGGTATTTGGCTAAGTAATAGCTCAAGGGTAGACAGGGTTTCTTCTCCATGTTTTTTGTGGCAGATCTGTGAAAAGATCCGGGCCCAAATGCAACTATACCCAGATTCATAATAGTTCAGACATTTTTTGGGGGACACCTTCTCTGATTGGCCTCACTTCTCCAGCCTCTTTTAGTGTCTGTGTTACTGTGTTTCTAATCCAGAGGCACCATTACATCTTGTAACAGCACTTTTTTATTGTACTTGAGGTGCTCTACTTCTGTGTTTCTTGTCTCACCAGTTGGGTAATGAGCTTCTTGAGGGAAGGGGCTATGTCAGTGCTGCTTTGTATTCCCAGTGTCTCCTGGCACAGGGTCCTTGTACACAGCAGTTGCTTAATAGTTGGTTAGAGATAGGTTGATAAATACTTGTTAACATTGACATGTTATCATTTCTTTTTTGCAGGAGTACTTGATGGCTGGAGCAGATATTATCGAAACGAATACTTTTAGCAGCACCAGAATTGCCCAGGCTGACTATGGCCTTGAACACTTGGTAAGAATTTTATGTTACTTCTTAGCTGAGAAACTTACCAAGTTATGGTACTGTAGTAATTGTATCTCTTTTGCTTTGGTACATGGCAACTCACTCATTTTCTTTTTTTTTTTTTTAAGGTTTATTGCTACATTAAATTTTTTAAAAATCTTATCTTTTGCTTTTATATCACCTTGATTTCCAAATACATCTCTTTTATATCATTTTAATGTCCAAATATGTCTCCCTGTCTGCTTCCCAGAAAACCATTGTTTAAATTTTTTTCATTAAATTTTTCTTTTTTTTAATGAACAGAAATCTACCTTATCTCCTTCCCATCTTCCCCCTTCATTGTGAAAGAAGGAAAAAACAAAGGCCCTATCACAAACATGCAGAGTCAAGCAAAACAAATTCTCATATTAGCCATGTCAAAAAAATATGTCTTATTCTGCACTCTGAATCCGTCACATTTTTACCAGGAGGTGCATGTGTTTCATTGTGAGTGAGATCAGGATTGGTTACTGTCATTCAAAGTCTTAGAGTTACTAAATCTTTCAAAATTATGTTTACAATATTGTCATTGTATACATTATTCTCTCGGTTCTGCTTAATTCATTATTCATTAGTTCCTACAAGTCTTCCCAGGTTTCTCTGAAATTAGGTACTTCATCATTTCTTTTCTTTTCTTTTTTTTTTTTTTTGGCAAGGCAGTTGGGGTTAAGTGACTTGCCCAAGGTCACACAGCTAGTAAGTGTCTGAGGTCACATTTGACCTCACGTCCTCCTGACTCCAAGGCCAGAGCTCTATCCACTGCACCACCTAGCTGCCCCATACTTCATCATTTCTTATAGCACAATAGTATTCCATCTTATACATCTATCAGAAATTGTTGGGCCATTCCCCAATTGATGGGCACTCCCTCACTTTTCTAATTCTTTGTCACCACGAACAGAATAGCTAGAAATGTTTTTGTACATCCTAAGAGTTTGTTTTGCTTAGATTTATTCCCTCCCTTAACCTACCCTTCCTCTTTTACCTCTCCGTCCTTTTCCCCCTTTCTCACCTCTTTCCCTATTGAATGAAAAGCCTTTCTGTGTGTGTGTGTGTTTGTGTGTGTGTGTGTATTTTTCTCTTCTGATTAGTTCACATGATAGTGAGGTTCAGGTATCTACTGTTTCCCCCACTTCCCCCTTACCTTTGTGTGGACTTAGATATGTGCACTTGATTATGTGGGATAATTTTCCCCATTCTTCCTCTCCCTTCCCTCCCGCTAATGTACAGTATTCCTCTTTACCTCCTTTTCCGTTCTTTTGAGATCATCAAAACATAACAGAGCTGCTCCCAGGCCCTCTATTTAATTAGAGTCCCTCTGTGACCCCTGGTGGTGATAGAGTTCTGAGGGGACACATATATCATCTTCCAGTATTAGGATATAAACATTTTATCCTTTTTTTAAGTCCCTTCTGATTGTATGCATGTATTTAGCTTTTTGTATTTGTTGACTCCTATGATTACAATTCAAAGTTTCGATGTGGCTCTGGTCTTTTCGTCAGAAATGCTTCAAGTTGTCTGTTGGTTTAAAGGTCCTTTTTTGTACCTTTAGCGTTTGTCTAAGTAGTAACTCAAGGGTAAAGATTGTCTCGTCTATGTGTTATTGCAGATGATAGTCCTGAAAGATTCATGTGCAAATTCTGTGTTGTCCAGATGTCTGCCGTAGGTCAGACAGCTTTTCCAGGAAGACTTCTCTTATTAGCCTCGCTACTACTCTAACCATTATTTCTAGTTGATATTATACTCTATTACATTATTTTGTAACGTTAACTTTTTAATTATTGTCAAGTTGCTTTATTTTACCCAGTTTTGCTGGTTGTTATTCTTGGTTGCAAGCCCCCATCCTTTTGCCTTTTGGAATATTGCATTCCAAGTTTTTTGTTACTTTATAATGGTGACAGCTAAGTTGTGTGTGATCCTGCCTGTGATTTCTTGTTACTTGAATTCTTTCTTTTTTGACTGTTTGTACTCTTTTTCTTTGATTAAGAACCTCTGGATTTTGACTGGCATGTTCCTGTAAGTTTTCATTTCAAGAGATGACAAGTAGATTCTTTCTATTTATACTTTGCCCACTGTTTCTAAGAAATCTGAGCAGTTTTCTTTTAAGATTTCTTGAAATATGAGATTTAGGCTCTTTATTTTTGGCCATGGCTTTCAGGTAGTCCAATGATTGTTAAGTTCTGTCCCTTCAGTCTGTTTTCCAGGTTAGCTATTTTTGCTATGAGATACCTTACATTTTTTTTCTTTTGATTTTGTTTTAACATTTTTTCTGGTTTCATGGGGTTATTATCTTCTGTTTGGTCCATTCTAGTTTTCAGGAAGTTTGTTGCTTGGTTAAGGTTTTGTACTTCTTGTGACAAGCTGCTAATTTCCTTACCAGTTCCTTTCTCTGTAGCTCTCATTTCTTTTCCAGTTTTTTTATTCTAGCTTTCTCATTTTATTTACAGACATTTTAAAACTCTTGCTTTGTCTCTTCGAGGAATTCTAGTTAACCCAAAGATGTTTTTTTTTGAGGCATTGCTTTTAGATATTTTAGAGTCATTGTCTCCTTTTGAGTTTCTGTCTTGAGTGTCCCTGTCATGATACTGGTTTTTTATTGTGATAATCTTTTTTTTTTGCTCATTCTTCCAGCATACTTCCTGACTTTTTGTACTTGATGTTAGGGCTGGGCTCTGTGTACTTGTGGAGGGAATTTCTGGACTGGTCTTGCTACTGTTTCCTGGGGTATTGACTGGATTTGTGTCTGAGCAATTCATCTATGGGCTTGCCCTGTTTGGAGTTCTAGCGAGCTCCTGCTAGATTCAGTTACCATTAGCCCACTTGACAGCTCTACAGGTGAAGGGTGACAAAACTTTCACCTTTAGTTCCAGATTTCCTGCCCTGGTTATTCCCCTGTATATTTCAAACTGTGTTGGAGCCTGGAACTGGGACCCTGCTCTGTTTCTGTGTCAGATCCAAACGACTGTTGCTTATTTCTGAACTGTTTGGTACACATCCTAGGGTCCAAGACTCTGCTTCATCCTGGAAAGTCACCACAGTCCCAAATTGCCTTTTCAGTCAACCCTGAAGTTAAGACTGGGAACTGTGTAGTGAGCAACAGAGCTGCTCGTTGGTATTTATTCCTGTACCCTCTCCACGGTGGACCCCTTGTTGCTGGATTTGGAACTCTTTGTTTCCTGAGTTGAGTGCTCCATGCAGCTGTTTCTGGTTAGATCCTGTCTTTAGTGCCTGCAGACCTCTGTCTCTGTCTCCCTGTGCCAACTGGGCTGGAAAATGATTCCCTGTCATTTTTTTCCCCTTGGATTTCATGACTAGGACTCTGTCTGGTGCATTTCTTTTAGGTATGTTTGGAAGCACTGGGGAGGTTAGGAGGAGTTTGGCCATATTTTTTCTTGTTGCTCTTCCATCTTTTCTTGCCTCTCCTCAGTGTCATCCCTTGTAACGAAGAATGAGAGAAAGGTGGAAAAACAGTTTAGCAAAACTAACCAACAAATCAACTGAGTCTGACAATGTATCTAGTATTCCACACACATAATCTTTCACCTCTGAATGGGGGGGGGTAGGTACATTTTCTCCTTTGCCATGTTCAAGCTTGACCGTTACAATTCCACAATGTTCAGTGTCATGAGTTTTGTTTTTGTTTTTTCTGTTTTATATCGTTATAGTCATTGTGTATGTTGTTTTCCTAGTTTTGATTACTTCAGTTTGCATCAGTTTGTAGACTTCTTCCCATACTTCTCTGTATTCTTTATCATCATCATTTGTTACATAGGGCAGTAATATTCTATTCCATTCATATAATCAAATTTTGTTTAGGCATTCCCCTAAATGATGGGCAGATGCTTTGTTCCCAGTTCTGTGGTACTTCAAAAAGTGATGTTAAAATAGTAGCCTCACTGCCTAGTAACTCCATCTCCTCTTGTAACAAAGAAGTATCTTAAAGCAAAACAAACAACATGTGATCATGGCTTATAATATACCCTTTGTTCCAAACCTGTAGTTTCTTACCTCTCTGCTTAGAGGAAGAAGGTATGCTGCATCAGCACTTTGGAGTCAGGACAGGTCATTGTGTAAAGCTGAGTTCTGATTTCTTTTTGGGTTGTTTTCCTCTGTATTCTTGTGGTCATGGGATGTATTGTTCTCTTGGTGCTAATTACTTTGCTCTGTACCCGTTAATTTTCAATGGGCTTACTTTATGGGCAAGTGATCATAAGATGAAAGGGATGCTTATTATGTGATAGGCACTGTGTGTGCTGGGTTTTTGTGAGCTATCTTTAGTATCTGGAGGCTGACATGATTTCTTTTAAGCAACTTAGTGCTTCAGTGCTTCCAGTTTTACAAGATGGTGTGGTGTTAATGTGTGGTGCATACCTTAATGCTTTCTTTCTCCTAGAAAATTTGTGTTACCAACTGAAAGCAGAGACAAGAATGCTTTGGCATTCCTTATTTCTCCCCTGGAATAGAGATGTTTTAAAAGACCCCCATATGCCTGCCTTGTTTATAGAGTTAAAAATGAAATGCATGCTAAAAGCTGGTTTATCTGACATTCTGTTTGCTGAAAATCTCTGGAAAAGAAGCATTTTGCTTGTACGGTGATAATTAATGCTTAAGATGATGACAGTGAGACATTCCAGAATTATAAAGCTCTTTCTGGATCATTACATGTTTAAATTATGTTCAGCATAATTTTGTTAGTCCATTTTATGGTCCTATAATTTTAAAAGAATTAGAATATCAGTTCTATTGAATCTTTGCTTTAGGTTTTAGATGTCATCCAGTTTAAGCCTTACCTAAAATATGTTTGGTAGTCCAAATATCCCACGGACCAGATCACAGAATGTTCGAGCTAGGAGGAAATTTAGAGATTATGTAGTCTATTTCTCAACCTGACAGGAAAAACTGAGTCCCAGGGAAGGCAAGTGACTTGACTAAAGTCACACAGTTAGTGAATGGCAGAGCTATGGCTAGAATTCAGGTTACTAGATTCCAGCCCAGGCACATTTCTTCCTGGTAGCCTAAACGTCAACTCTCTATTAACCAGGGTACACCCCATTCCTTGACTGTAACAGATAAAGAGAAAACTTAGAGCAGGGAGTTTCTTTTAAAAGAAAGTTTTTTTTATCAGCTAACTCACAGAATTACAGAATTTTTCAGAGTGGGAAGGGATCTCAGCAAACATCTATTCCAAGGCAGTGTACCCCGAAGTTAGCCTTATTTCAACATACTCCATATATGGTCATTCAGCCTTTGCTTAAAGACTTCCTTTTCTTTTTCTTTTTCTTTTTTTTTTGTTGAGGCAATCGGGGTTAAGTGACTTGCCCGGGGTCACGTAGCTAGGAAGTGTCAAGTGTCTGAGGCCAGATTTGAACTCAGGTCCTCCTGACTCCAAGGCCAGAGCTCTTATGCACTGTGCCACCTAGCTGCCCCTTAACGAATTCCAATGAGAAAGAATCTTTAAATTCCAAATGGCACTTCTGGATAACCTGCTCGTTGGAGAAGTTTTTCCTTACATCAAGCCTAAATTTGCATTTCTGCAACTTCTATCCATTGTACCCATTTCTGCCCCTTGTGGAAGATCAGATTACATTCAATTTCTCTTCTACATGATGCTTCTTCAAATACTTGAACACAGATATCGTGTCTCCTCCTGAAACGTCTTTTCTTTTTTTAAAAATTAGTAACTTTTGGGGAATGGTTCCAAATTACTTTCTAGAATGACTGTACCTATTTATTTCCCCACCAAATTAGAAGAGCAAGGAAGGAAATAATATCTATTGCATTTATGGATATGGGAAGAGTTAATGATCAAAGAAGGGATAGAGAGATTCTTAGAAGTTAAAAGACATTTTTGATTGCATAAAATTTGAAAGTTTTTTGCATAAATGAAACTAATGAAGTTAAAATTAGAAGAATAACAGTTAACTGGAGAGAAATAATTGCTTTATTCGTAGATATTTCCTCATTCCTCTGATTTTTTTAAGACCTTCGTTTGTGACTTTTTATATCTAAATCGTGTGTCTGTTTAGAACTTATCTTTTTTTTTTTTTTGAGTCAGTCTGGGTTGAGTGATTTGCGCGGGGTCACACAGCTAGTAAGTGTCTGAGGTTGGATTTGAACTCAGGTCCTCCGGACTCCAGGGCTAGTGCTCTATCCACTGCACCATCTAGTTGCTCCTAGAACTTATCTTAGTATATTGTGTGAAAGTTGGTCTAAGCCCAATTTTTGCCAAACTTCTTTCTAGTTTTCTCAGAAGTTTTTGTTGAATAACATGTACTTGTGTTAGTAGTTAAGGGTCTTTTGTGTTTATTGAAAACTGTGTATGTTATTTCCCTAGTTTGTATCTAGTCTATACCTAGTTATGTAGTTAGTCTGTGTGTTATATATCTGTCTGTTTCACTGATTGATTTCCCTGTTCTTTAACTAGTACCAAGTAGTTTTGATGATTACTGCTTTGTTTTGTAGTTTGAAGTGAGACCTCTTTACTCCAAGCTAATGTGCCCAGTTCTTTAATAAATTCTCATAGGTTATGAATGAAAAGCCTTTCACCATCTTGGTTACCTTCCTCTGAATTCTCTCTAGCTTATCACTTTCCTTCTTAAAATGTGGTTCCTAGAACTGGACATACTACAGCAGATATGATCTAACCACAATATAGACCTTAGTGGTGTTCAGTCATTTTTCAGTCATGTCCGACTCTTTGTGACCCCATTTTGGGTTTTCTTGGCAAAGATACTGGAGTAGTTTGCCATTTCCTTCTCCAGCTCATTTGACAGATAAGGAAACTGAGGCAAACAGAGTTAAGCAACTTGTCCAGGGTCACACAGCTAGTATTTGAGACTAGATTTGAATTTGAGTCTTCCTGACCCCAGGCTCAGCACTCTATCCGTTGTGCTCCTAGCTGTCCATAAAACATTTTGGATACTTCTTGCATAATTCCAAACTGCTTTCCATACTGGTTGGACCAATTCATAGTTTTATTAATAATGTGTTAGTGTGCTCATCTTTTCACGACCCTTCCAACATGGACTAGTTTCATTTTTTGTCATCTTTGCCAGTCTGCTGGTTCCTGGGTAAAATGTAAGAGCTATTTTGATTTATGTTTCTCTTATTAGTAAATTGGAATATTCTTTCATATAGTTATTAATAGTATGCAGTCCTTTCCAGAGCAGTTTATTCATCAATCAAACATTTATTATATATCTGCTATATGCCAGGCACTGTTCTGGCAAAACAAAGAGGCGAAAGACAGTCCCTGCCCTCAAGGTGCTTACAGTCTCATGGGGGAGACAACATGCAAACAAATATCTATAAAGCATGCTAAATACAAGATAGGAAATAATTAACAAAGGGAAGGCAATGGAATTATGAGGGGTTGGGGAAAGCTTCTTATAGAAAGTACTTTGACCCTTTATTGAGGACGGTACTGTATTATTTGAGAGTTAGCATTAATACAGTATGTTGCTGTGATAATCCCTTCATTTGCCTCTTTTCTTTTCTGCGGGGGAGAAATGCAGGGAAGAATAATATTTGCCATTTCTTTTTAAGGCTTATCGACTGAACAAATGTTCTGCAGAAGTGGCTAGAAAGGCAGCAGATGATGTGACTTCCCAAACAGGTAAGGGACTCTTTCTCATTCTCTGTCTCTCCACCCCTTCTCCCCCCTTTGCTCCTAGGAGGACCGTTTGTCTTTCTTCTCCTTACTAGACTGTAAGCTGGTTATCTTCTATTCATTTTAACTGTGTGACACTTTGACCTGGCATCTGCAGTCCTATTACATGTTAACTCTGTAATGAGGGCCTTGGCTTCCGTATGTATTTAGGACTGAGTGGCTTTTTTTCCTCCTCTTTTCTGGAAGGGCATTATCAGACTGATGAAATGGCAGCTTCCCATTTAGATTACCATTAGAATGTTTTATTTGGCAGTTTTCTGGTGTTATCCTTCCTTCTCTCCCTCCTCCTTCCTCCCTCTCCCTCCCTGCAAAGTGATTTGCTTGGCTGGATAAAGAGAGGCTTTGATTTGGATATCCTTCACATTGTGTAGCTCGATGTCCTTGAATGCTCTGCACTGCATGGAGACGTGTAATCAGATACTGCAGTGCTAGGACTCAGGAAGATGTGTCTCTAAGCAGCCCCCTGCCCGCCACTAACGCATTTAGGTAGCAGCTTGAAGTAGGGGTGGGGGGATTGGATGCCAGGTGGAGCCTCCAGATTTGTTATATTGCCACCATAAGAGAGCTTTTGAAGGAGGAATGTCAGGTGTTTATATGCATAGCATACTAATGAAAGCCAAGGCAATTTATGGGGGAACTCTGTTTCAAAGTTCATGGTAACATATAGCAGGTTGCCCAAACACGCACAGGTCTTCAGGATGTTGGTCCAGCTGTAGGAGAGGGAAATGAGATTTTTTTCCCTCCTTTGTATGCGTTGTGTAGTTCAACTTTAGAAAAGATAAAGGCAACACAGGTTTTATTGTTTTGTTGTTTTTTTTTTCCAAAAATGTCAAAAATCTGTGGCTTATTAAATAGCTATATTCACCCAGCTTTTCTAGTTGTATTGTGACTCAGAGTCTGGAGCCTCAGGTTAATGAATGGTTAAGATCAATAAAAAGTGATAAATTATGTGATACTTTTGACTTCTGTTTAGGGGGAAATGAACTAAAATGATTCTTATGCTCTAAATATCCAAAAGCTGTCAGAGAATATGTTGCACACAGAAAAATCAAAGGATGCCTTCAAATTAAAGGATTATTCAAACAAATGTGAATGTGTTAAATCCTTTTTCATTCATTGATTCCTGATTTCCTAGTTTTGTAAGTTTCTGAGATGATTGTTATTCAAAGATGATTATTAGATGTACTCACCATTTGTTTGTAAGCTCCTTGGGGGCAGGGACTGTCTTTTGCTTCCTTTTGCATCCTCTGTACTTAGCACAGTGTCCGACACATAGTAGGTGTTTAATCAGTGTTGATTGATTGATTGAAGATGAGGAAGGATTTCAAATATCTGGCACATACTAAATGCTTAAATGTTGATTGATTAGATGAAAGTATTATTTTTATTACATTAAAAGTTATGGAAATGCTTGTTTTATCCCATAAGTTAAAAATAAAATAAATAAAAATTTAAAAAAAATACTATTTAGTTTAAAGTCAACAAGGATTCTTTAAGATTATATGATGACCAGACAATAACCCTGCAGTGGTGATGGCATAGGTTATTCTGACTGGTGTGAAGTTTTATTAACTTGTAGCCAGGCGATTGCGATTCCATACAGTGATTGAACAACTTGAAAATTCATCTTTTTCTTTTTTTCTGTTTTCAAAGGGATTAAGAGGTTTGTAGCAGGGTCCATAGGTCCCACCAATAAGACCCTCTCTGTGTCCCCCTCTGTGGAAAGACCGGATTACAGAAACGTTAGTGAGTATTTTTTTTTTTCTGCTTTAGCTTGCTTTTTGGATTGTGCTGATGTTGTGATTACCTCTCTCTGAAGGCTACAGAACCTTTCAAAGCCCCCCAAAGTGAGACTTATTTTCTTTCTCTTTTTGTGCCCTTTTTCTTCTTGTCTCTGTCTGGATTATGCTAGCCCAAAATGATAGATACAATTGTCCTCACTTTTTTAATTCCAAGAACATCTTTAGGCCCATTTCCAAAGGAGTAGAGTATAATTCTTTCGTGTGTTCTTTGCCACCTTCTCCGTACCCCCGTTAGTTTTAGTTTTCTCATTGTCTGAGGCCAGTCTTGGGATAGTAATTGGATCTTAGTCTGTTCATTTGGCACATTATTTATCTTTGTAGTTCCATTCTCCCTTTGCCCTGAAGAAATTGACATCTTTCCAGTTGTTACAACTAATGTGAGATAGAAAAAGGGGAAGGAAGCTGCTTTGGGTGGTTGGAGTTAGCTACTTGCGTTCTGATGTCTTTTATGTGTATAAGTGTGTGTATTATTTGTCCCATGAAAGCTTAAGATTCTTGAGGACTAGGACTATGCCTTTTGTTTGCTCTGTCCGTCTAGGTACCATGTATTATAAGGCTTAATGCTTTTTAAAAGTACATTTTTGATGATGACTTTTACTTTTAAATCACTTTTATTTCCCAGTGTATTACTCTTCTCTCTCCCTCCCAGAGAGTCATCCTTTATGAAAAAGAATAAAACAGAGGAAAAAGCAACAGTTCAGCAAAACTATGACATTATATGTAGTGCTCCACACCCATATTCTTAAACATTTGCAAAGAAGTGAGAGTCGAGGTGTCTTTCCTTTTGGGCTTAATAAATGTTAGCTATGGTCAGTTAGTTGGTGCAGTGGATAGAGAGTTGGGCCTGGAGTCAGGAAGACTCCATTTCCTGAAATAAAATCTGGCCTCAGACACTTAACTAGCTGTGTGACCCTGCAGGTCACTTAACCCTGTTTGCTTCTGTTTCCTTATCTGTCAAATGAACTGGAGAAGGAAATGACAAACCACTCCAGTATCTTTGCCAAGAAAATCCCAAATAGGGTCACAAAGATTTGGACACGACTGAAATGACTGAACAACAACAAAACAGCTAGTTTAGGACCTATTAGGCCATCGTATCATTTTTAAGGGTAAATAAGGAACTGGACCTAGGGTCAGAGGACCTAAGTATAGTCCCAGGTCTGATGCTTATTAGCTTAAATTAGAGCCACTGACTGCAGGATTTATAATGCGAGCTCCTTGAGTTTGAGGAATTTAAGAAGGAAGAGACTTGTTAAATTTATCCTACCCATTTCAAGTCCTTTTTTGGCAAATGCCTTCAAAATGAGTGACTTAGTAACCTAAGTGTCTACACTAGGGAAGGGAAAAGGAAACCCATGAACAAGATTACATGCCAAAGTAGATTTATTAAAAGATTTTCTTTGTAGCAGACTGGAGGCAGGAGTTCGGGTACTTTGGAACTCCCAATCTATGTGCAGATGGGGTTTGTGTTGTGGTAGCTCCAAAGATGGTTTTCCACCTTTCCCTTGTTATATAGGAAAGATCCCATCTCTGATGCTTCTAAGATATGCCTCCTCCTTTTTTGGGGAGTTCCAGGATGGTGATTGGTAGAGCATAGCGTGTCCAATCTGCTACCCAGCAGGTCCAGAGCTACACTTTTGGATCTTTGAGCACAGTAATTGGTTGAAAGAATGATAATGATGAAAATTACCCAGTGTTAACTAAAAAGAGGGATGTGTAGAGAATCTTGTCCATGATGCTAGGTACAGTGAGGCCATCTGGGACCTTTATCTATGAAGATATTTGGGGGAAAAGGAGAGACCAAAGTTGGTTTTAAGAATGAAAGCAAGAAAGTGAGGAGTAATTAACACTTACAGGATACATGCCAATTATCTGGCAGGTGCCTGGAGAATGTCCTTGGATTGTTCCCTGGTGGAGGAGGAGTCAAAAGCCTTTACAGAGGTGCTTAGGGGTTTTTCCATTGGGATTCTACTTTTGAAATGCTAACTTTGATTTTATGAAGGAGGAAAAATAAAATTTCCATGTACATGATTCTAACAAAGGAGAAAGATTTTACTATTATGTATAGTGGATAGGCACTAGATCTGTGATTTCATTGGTAAAGGGAACTCCCAGATGAGGGAGCTCTCTTTACCAAAGCATGACATCTCTTTTTCTGCGTCTTTTTAATCTTAGACGATTCCCTTGAGCGCTGAGAGGTTTAGTGATTTGTGCAGGGTCCCCCAGCCGATATGTGTCAGAGGTGAGACTTGAACCCAGATCTTTTTGACTCCAAGGCTGGCTCTTTATCTCCTATGACACCTTCCCTTACTTATATATAAATGGGCACATTCATGTCCATAGCAAACAGTCTTAATTTACTTACATTCTCTAGAGTGAGGAAGGATATTGCTAATATTAACAGTGTTCTAAGAAGCAACAGTATATCCTTATATGCATAATTATGAAGAAGTATAGAACTACATGGGCCAAATAAGTATAGAAAGCATTGTAGCAGTTAAAGATTTGTTAGCTCTTCCATATGGCTAAGTAATCCTGGGCAGGCCACTTAACCTCTCTCAAGTCTCAGTTTTCTTATCCATAAAATGGATATAATAACTTTTTTTAAACTTTATAGTGGTGCACATTAAAAGATATAATATGTATTTATAAATCTTGTTGAGTTGTTTTAGTTGTGTCTTACTCTTTGTGAACCCATTTGGGATTTTCTTGGCAAAGATAGTGCAATGGTTTGTCATTTCCTTCTTCAACTCAATTTACAGATGAGGAAACAGAGGCACACAGGGTAAAGTGACTTGCCTGGGGTCACACAGCTCCACAGTGTCTGAAGCCAGATTTGAACTCAGGAAGGAAGATAAGTCTTCCTGACTTCAGGCCTGACATTCTCTCTACTGTGCCACCTAGCTGCCCATTTATAAACCTTAAGGTGTTACATAAATACAAACAATTATAAAGGGTTTCTGGCTCCTAATATAGGACTGACCCTTCACTTCGTCCTACTTTTGTCCTGGCAGTTTTTTAATAAATGAAGCCTGCTTTTTAACTAGGTCACTTTTTGGATTTCTTTGTTAGAATTGAATTTTGCAAGACCTTTATAATTGTCTGATAAAAGAGGATTTAATTATAAACTCTGGGTCACCCAAGGGAGTAGAGATATTTTACTTTAAAACATATATGGATGATGTTGAAATCTTAATTAAGCTAGTCTCTCCTTCTCCAAACCTTTATGCCTATAGTTGCTAATAGGAAGGAAAATCACCTTTAAAGCAGGCTGTATTCTCTGTTTTTTTGCCTACCTTTCTATAAAGGCAGGGAAAATGACAGAGGAACAAGCAAAGAACAAAAATAATCCACAAATAGAATTATTGATTTTGAGTTGGTAAGACTCAAACTGTGGGTTTAAAGGCTGTCTGCCACCCAAAGACTTTCCCAGCCAAACAAACTTGTCACTGAACTGTGTGTGGGTGCCTCTGCCATAGTGATGAGGCTTCTATAACCTAAGGAAGTTTATTATCGGTATTGGGGAGAGTGTTATTAAAACTATTTGTCTATTGCCCACTCTTCCCTTAGATTAATTGAGCTTGCATGCTATAAAACCCTGAGATCCTCTTCAGACACATCACTGTCTAGCAAGATGCTTCCCCCATCTTGTACCTGTAAGGTTGATTTTTTTTGACCCTGTGAAAGACTTGGTTTCTTTGAATCAATTCTTGTCTTACTCACTCAAGTTGATTTTGAGGTTGATTGAAGAGTTAATAGCTCTCTGTTTTGGGTAAATTCATTTTTCATGCATTTGATTAAGATTTACAGGGCTTCCTGAGGAAGGGAGATGACTAGAGCAGGTTACATGGTGAGGACATGTAGGCATTGCAGAATCTCCCCCAGCAGTCTGCCAGCACACCTCGGGTTTTACCTAGCTTTTCTCTTTTGGCAGTTAAGTGATTTATTCGTAGAGGTGTCAGCATGTAGGGATCTTAAATCCAACTTGAGTCATTTTTCCAGATGAGCAAAGGCAATTTTTAAAAGTGTAGAGAATTTGAACAGGCTAAAATTAATGGTTGTTTGAGGGGCCATCCAAAGGTAGGGGATGCAAAAGAACATTCTTATTATTCTAGAGGATGTAAAAGAACATTCATGTTCTTACTGTTTTTAAAAGAAAGTGAGATAGACAGTAAAGGGAAGTGTAACAGTTTGTTTTTGAACAGGGCAGCAGATATGTCCCTCTTCATTTTTGGTTTGTGGATTAGAACTTGAGAAAATTTCTTTGCATTTTGGGGCTGAGTACTGGAGGAGGTGGGTAGGAGACAGGGTCAGGACTTAGGATTTGTATTTCCCCAGTTCCTTTCTCTATTTATTATAATATCCAACTCGACATGGTGGCAGGCACCTGTAAATTCCTGCTGTGAGGAGGACTGAGGTTGGCATTTCTCTTGAATTCAGGTGTCCTAAGCTTCATAAGGGCTAAGCTGATAGGGTATTTACTTTAAATGTGGCACTGATATGGTAAGCCTATGTCAGTAGGGGGACTACTGGGCTGCCTGAGGAGGGGACAAGATGGCTCAGGTCAGAAATGGAGCAGATCAAAGCTCCTGGGCCTCTCACTTGTGGAATTGGACCAATGAGTGGCTGCCATACTTCAGACTGGGCAAGGTAGAGAGGCCTTGTCTCCAGAAAACCAACCAACCAACCAGACAAACTAACAAACCAAAAAAAAAAAACCCATCCAAACTAAGACTGGGATCACCAGGTAGCTCCTTCACCAGAATTGGAGTGGTGAGATGAAGGCACTTGGTATTTCCCAGAATGATGTGATATAGGAGATTACCTGTTACTAGGCCATCTTGGGAAAAAATGTGGTTGCAACAGAACCAGCTTAGGAAAAAGACTTGGAGGCCTAAATCTTTGTTGTTGGTTAGTTGTTTAGTTGTGTCTGACTCTTCATGACCACATTTGGGGTTTTCTTGGCAAAGGTACTGGCGTGGTTTACCATTTCCTCCTCTAGCTCATTTTACAGATGAGGAATCTGAGGCAAACAGGGTTAAGTGATTTGTCCAGGGTCACACAGCTGATAAGTGTCTGAGGCCAGATTTGAACTCAGGAAGATGAGTCTTCCCAGCTGTAGGTCTAGTGCGCTGTCCATTGCACCACCTAGGATCTGGCTGATAGAATTCATTCATCATTGATTTGTTTTAATAAACACTTATCTTGTCACAATGAAGAGCAAAAGGAGAATCTTTGGATGTAGCAAATAAGACAAAAGAAATGTTTGGACTCTTGATCTCCTACAGCTCCACTTATTAATATCATTAATTTGCTCATATTTACAAAGTGCTTTCCTTACAGTAATCCTGTTAGGTACAAGGAAGCTGAGGCTAAGAGGCGTTAAATGGCTTACTTAAGTCACATGGTCAGGGTCAGAGTCAAGATTTAAACCCAGTTCTTCTCAGGCCCAGTTTTTTGGGGTTTCTGTTACATTAGGCTCTTTCCAATTTTACAGGAAATTTCTAGGAAATCAGACTCAGGGCTGAAGTGACTGAACATTTTAAGTTTGGTCTCAGTGCCTTAACATATAGGGAAGCCCCCTCTTTATAATTCTGATGATAAGGGATCAAGCTAACGTCTTGGTGATATTGTATCATATAGGGGACCCCCTTTATAATTCTGATTAAAGGGATCAAACAGTATCCTTGTGATATTACTTGTTTTATGTTTCTCTGTGGCATATGGAGCTTTCATTGCATGTAGCTGTTAAGTTTGAGAAGACACATCAACCAATATTATCTGTAAATCCATTTGGCAGACTTCTATTGTACTTATGCTTTACCTATGTACTCAGGTCTTACTTGATTTATTAAAAACCATCTCTTACATGAAGCAGAAAATCTATTTTATAGCCAGAAAGAGCAAGCCCCAAATGCTAGTCATTCTCTCCTGCACATCTAATGATTATGCAGGCGACCTTATATTTGTTTTTCTGTGTTTGCACAGGTGGATCACAAGTCTCTGCACCATCTTATACCTATGACTTGCAAAGAGTAGTGATGCCCTTGAACTCTGCAATTTAAATACATGGTTCACTCATGCTGAAGGTTTTTTTTTTTTTTTCCCCTGGGATAGACTCAGGACTCTCCACGTGGTGGGTGTTCAGTAAATATTTGATGACTGATGTGCCTTGTTTGGTTTCTGTTTTTCAGCCTTTGATGAACTAGTTGAAGCTTACCACGAACAAGCCAGAGGACTTCTAGATGGTGGAGTTGACATCTTATTGGTAGAAACTATTTTTGATACTGCCAATGCTAAGGTGAGTTTAGGGAGGAAAATTTGGTTGCAGGAAGGAGAAAAGACCCTCTCAATTTAGTAAGAAGGCACTCATACCGCTTATTGAGTTAAGCACCATCCTTGTTTTCATCCTCTGTAAATTGTTATTATCATAAATATGTAATAAATATGTAAAATGTTATTATCATGAATATGTAATAGAGACCAGAAAACAAATTTCCCCAAAAACAATTTCTCCTTAAATTTTAGAGTATAAACATGATAAAACATGGGTTAAACTAGTGGAGGTGAACCCATCACATGGAAATCTCAGATCTATCAAAGTGATGCAGCTTTTTTCATTAAAGGGGTCTAATAGCTTTCAATTCAAGTTTATCTCCCGTTTTCTGAAAGAGATGTATTACTAGGTTACTTCTTTGTGGAAAGTCCTTTCTTTTTCTTTTTTCTTTTTTCTTTTATTTATAATTAGCTTCCTATTTATCTTCTTATTGACTTAGTTATCATTTTAGTTGCATTACATTCATTTCTTTTGGTCAAGGAGATAGCTACTAACAACAAATGTATTGGAGGATCATGGTATTTAAAGGAATGGTTTTTATAAAGCACTCAGTCCTTTTGTAAAGTGAATAATCATTCCTTGTTTGGTCAACTTTGAAAGTTGACATTGATATATTATGTTTTCTTATAGCTGTCACACCTTTTCAAAAAAACCAGCTAATTTTTAAAAAAGATTTATTATGAACAATATTGAACTTCATTATCATCAATTAAACTTGCTTTGCCACTTTTTACATTGAAATAAATGAAATTTATTACATAAAGTGTCATAACAATTTTTCATTTGCTTTCTGTTTCCATCAGTTTTCTCTGGTCCATTCATTCTTATTCACTTTCCTCTTATGTATTCATGCTTGAGAGGCAGTGTGGCACAATGGATTGAGAGCCAGCCTTGGTTTTGGAGGATGGGTTCAAGGTCTGTCTCTGACACATGGTAGCCGTATGCTCTTGGGCAGGTCTCTGAAGGAGCTCTCTTAAGACTATAAGATACAAATAAGGTGCCAGTCTACATTCATAGGGGAATTTTTTCATGGGGAGCTTCCTCAGCTGATGAAATCATGGATCCAGTCAGAATGTAGTCATAGTTACATCCACATCTATTGTTGAACATATACCATGAGAGTAATATATTAAAAAAAAAACCCTTGGGGGAAGCTAGGTGGCACAGTAGATAGAGCTCTAGCCTTGAAGTCAGGAGGACCTGAGTTCAAATGTGGCCTTAGAAACTTGACACTTATTAGCTGTGTGACCCTCGACAAGTCACTTAACCCCAACTGCTCACCAAAAAGCCAAAAAAAAATCCTAACTCTACAAAGATATTCACAAAAGTATTGTTTGTAACTTTAGATAATTGGAAGCAACTAAAATGTCCAATAATTGGGGAATGTTTAAACACATTTTGGTACATTAATATACTGGAGCTGTTAAGACAGATAAGAGTAAAGATTTTGAGGAAATATTGAAAACCTCCAGAATTAAGTTTTAAAAAGTTTTATTGATATCTTTTTTACACTTATTTCATTTCTGTATATACACCTCAATTTTCTTCTTTGACCATCCCTTTCAACAACAACAACCAAAAAAAGCTAAGGAAGATGAATAATCATTTCTAAGATGAATAACAACACTTTCTAAGTATCTGTGACCCAGTCACTGGATTTGAAGATGAAACGGAACTCTGACCTCCAGAGACCGAGTTTGACTCAGTGCACAGGGTACACTCTGAGTAGATTGTGGAGGTAGTGTACAGTACGTATTGTACGCTTTGTCCCTGATCCCTCACCTCTCTTCTGAAGGAGAGGAGGGTCACGGAAGCCTAGGTTTGTAGCTGCTCTATAGGCCAACCCCCTTTGTTCAAAGTCACACATATAGCGATAGAGATAGAATTTGAACCCAAGTTCTTTGGCACCAAATCCATGCTTCATTATCTGTTTTTTGGGACCAAGAATGGTCCTTGAAATTAGAATTTGGCCTCTCCTTAGTGTTGTTTTCTTTTTTCATTATTTTAGTCATTATATTTATTCTTCTCCTGGTTTTGCTTAAGTTGTATCATCAATTCATTAGAAGTTTTCCTGTGATTCTTTGAATTTCTTATATCCGTTTTTTTCTTTAATTCTATAATACTCCATTACATAGGCAGCAAGGTGGCTCAGTGGATAGAGCACTGGTCCTGGAGTCAGGAAGACCTGAGTTCAAGTCTGGCCTCAGGCACTTCCTAGCTGTGTGACCCTGGGCAAGTCACTTAGCCTCTGTTTGCTTTAATCCACTGGAGAAGGAAATGGCAAATCACTCTAGTATCTTTGCCAAGAAAACCCCATGGACGGTATAGTGAAACACAACTTGAACAACAATGACAAATTCTATTACATTCATATCCCACAGTGTGTTCAGTCATTCCCCAGTCGTGCCCACCTCCTTTGTTTCTGGTTTTCTTTTTTACTATCATAAAAAAAATGCTGCTATTAATATTTGATTTTTTTTTTTGCTTGAGGTAATATACTTGAAAAAGCCTTAAATTAGGAGGAGTCAGAAGACATTTAGGTTCTAGTCCTGGTCACTTAATAAACTAATTATGAAACCTTGGACAAGTGAGTGTGAGCCTCTATTTCCTTACCTGTAAATATAGGAGGAAATAATTCCCTCCCTGCCTACCTCACTAGAGTTATTATAAGGCTCAGATGATAGGATGCACTTCAAAGCCTTGTGTTCTACAAATGTGATGACTGAGACATTTTATTCCATATTGAAATTTGTATTGAATTGCAGTATATGCCAGTCATAGTATCTTTCCATGCAGACATACTTCCTAAGTTCTGTGGAAAGAGAACTTAAATCATAAAATTTTAACATTGGAAGGGACCTTAGAAGTCATCAGATTCAACCTCTTGTACAATATAGGAATGTTTTATGTAGTATATCTGATAAATGGTTACTTAGGCTCTGCCTGAACTCTTTGAGACAGCTTGTGGTTCTGTGGTTGAACACCTGAAAACATACCCAGAAGTGGATCTCTCCAGATGTGGCCAGATTGTGGGTTCAGAGTGTAGCAGGAGCAGGTATTCCCTCCCTTGATCCAAATGCCATGCTCCTGTTCCCGCCTTCAGAGATCACAGTAATTTTTTGAGTCTTGTCCTTTGGAAGCTGTGTGGTACTATGGAAAGGAGTACATGCTCTGAAGTCAGAACATTTGGCTTCTAACACTACCTTTTATTCTTACTACCTAGCTCACTCTAGGTAAGTCACTTAATTCCTTTGGGCCTCAATTTCTTCATCTGTAAAATGATGGGGCTAGAGTAGATTGCCTCAGAGATGGTTTCTTCCAGCTCTAGATCTCTAGTCCTATGTATGTATTATATAGAGAGATATAGAAAGCAGAGTGACTTGTTTTTTAGATATGTTTGTGTGTGTGTGAGGTGTCTGTGGGCAGGGGAAAAAGAAGAGCTTTTTTTTAGATTTTCAAGAGGAAATGATCTTTCTGGGGGTGAAATTTCAGCCAGCATTTATTTTGTTTTAATATCCACAGTGGTCATGCTTGAGATGTATGATATAAATTTGCAATATGTAAAAGTTATAATTGTCAGTAGTTATGTTGGCAGTCATATTAGTTACAGTTTTCTGTATCTCCCTGAAGACAAGAGACCGATTGATACTCTACAAATCCCTATACACTTAGTACCGTGCAGAGTACCCAGGGATGCTTGATAAATATTGCTTCCCTGAATTTTTGGTGAAGTATTGTCACTCGTCCCTTCTATGCCTCCTTCTCCCTGAAACTTAGAGTATACGTTCTGTTGTGGCATTACAATTCTTGCACTCAACGTAACTGAACCCTAGCACTCTTGAATTCTCCCCATATGCTTAGGACAGTGCCTTACATATAGCATGCACTTTAAAAGTGTTTATTGAATTGAACTGTATGTAAGCTAGCTGCTTTCTGAAGATAGCAGCATGTAGCCCAGGGAAGAAAGGGTTATGTTTTCTTATGGACAGCAAGAGAGGATGACATCCCAATTTCCCAGGTTTTTCTCACTTTTACCTTGTTTTAGTAGGAAATGGGTGGACGTGGAACATTGTTCTTCAAATGTTCATTAGTTTCTTATGATTGGTCCATTTCCCATATGTGGCTCATCTCCAAGATGGTTAACTTTATTTTTTTTTAATTTAGTATTTTATTTCTGCCCAATTACATGGAAAAATAATTTTTAACATTCATTTTTAAAATTTTGAGTTCTAGATTCTTTCTATCCTTCCCCACCCCCCTCATTGAGAAGGCAAACAACTTGATATAGGTTATACCTGTGTGTTCATGCAAAACATATTTCCATATTAGTCATGTTGTAAAAGAAAACAGACAAAAAAACCCAAGAAAAATAAAGTAAAAACGGTATGCTTCAATCTGTATTCAGACTGTATCGGTTCTTTAATGGGGATAGATAGCATTTTTCATCATAAGTCCTTCGGAGTTGTCTTGGATCATTGTATTGCTGAGAATAGCTAAGTCATTTACAGTTGATCAAGATGGATAACTTGAGATGTTAAAGATGTGATCCATCTCTGCCTTCAGAGGACTTGCAATCATTACACATGGAAGTAATATAAAAAAAAGAGCTGAGGCTTTTAGAATCAGAAACTCATTCTCTGCTACTGACTAGATTGATTTGACCTTGAAGTGAAGCTCAAAAATCTTGTTTTCCTATAGGCAGCCTTGTTTGCACTCCAGAAACTCTTTGAAGAGGGTTATGATCGCCGGCCTATCTTTGTAAGTTAAAAAGTTTATTTGTTTCTCAGAAGATACATTTTGTTCTTCTCTTTGAATTGAGGGCAGGTGTGGGAATGGAAAGACTTCATCTTATGGGACCTGTGTCTGTCCTGTCTGGGCCCTCTTCCCTCTGGTCTGACAAATGGTGAATCTTTTGTCCCTAAAGCAGTGAGGTTTTATGACAGAAACTGGGGTGGAGGAAGAGGGAAAAGTAGGGTCACAGTCCTTCTTTTATGGTATATTTTAAGGCTGGCCTTAGCATAGAAGTATTTTCTTTGAGTTCAGGGATCTTATCCTTTTATTGAAACAAATGCAGAGAGTATGCTTATGACATGTTGTATTTGTAGTTTTAAATTTGACCCTGCTTTTTAAAATCCAGGTTTCAGGGACTATTGTGGATAAGAGTGGGCGAACTCTTTCTGGACAGACGGGAGAGGCATTTGTCATCAGCGTGACCCATGCAGAACCACTATGGTGAGAGAATAGTCTTTTTTTCACTCAGTTTTCTTTGTTCAGAGGGAAGAGACTGTTATTCATCTTTGTCTTTGTTCCTAGCACCTACTGAGTGCATTACACGTTTAGTGTATGCCTTAAGTTTTTATTGGTGTCTTGTTTTTTACATCATCAGTTTCCCCAACATCCCTCCCCCTCTCTTTCCCATAGATCCATTTCAGATAACAGATAGTTTGCACACTTGCTGTTTATTGAATTGAAATGTATGTAAACCAGCTACTTTTTGATGAGAGCATATTTAGGCCAGGGAACAGAGTATTTCTCATGTTTTTTTCTCCTGACACTGCCACCTGGTGCAAGCCCTTACCACCTCACACCTGGACCATTGTAATCTCCTGCTGATGGGTCTGCCTGCCTTGTATCTCTTTCCTATTCTAATCTGTCCTCCATTCAGCCACCAAAATGATTTTCTTAAAGCACAGGTCCGTCCATGACCCCCCCCCATCCCTAAACTCCAGTGACTTCCTGTTGGTTCCAGGATCAAATATAAAATCCTCTTTTTGATGTTCAGAACCCTTCATCCCCTAGCCTCCTCCTACCTTTCCAGCCTCACTCCCCACCATGTAGTCTTTGATCCAGTGACACTGGCCTCCTACAAGACAACCCCATCTCTCTGCTCCAGGCATTTTCTCTGGCTGTCCCCCATGCCTGGAATATTCTCCCTCCTCTGGCTCCTTCAAGTTGCCACTAAAATCCCATCTTTGAGAAGATTTTCCCAACCAACTCTTCTTAAAATTTTAGTGCCTTCCTTCTCTTTATTATTTCCTAAATACCAGATGTAAAGCTTGTTTTTATATACTTGTTTGTTGTCTTCTCCATTAAGTTGTGAGCTACTTGAGGACCAGGACTGACTGTCTTTTACTTTTCTTTGTATCCTCTGTGCTTAGTGCAGTGCCTAGCACATAGCAGGTCCTTAACAAATATTTATTGACTGACTGACTGACTGACTGACCGACTGGTCAGCAAGAGGGGATCACCTCCGTATTTTCCAATAACTAAGTGGCTCAGTAGATAGAAGGGTGAATTTGGAGCCAGGATGACCTGAGTTCGCGTCCTGTCTCAGATATTTACTGTGTAAATAAATAAAGGGTCACTTATTGTGACCTTTTCTTGGCTTTACCACCTACCTTCTTACTAATTTTCTGGTGAGAATCAAATGAGATTAACATATGTAATGAGCTTTGCAATCCTTGTTGTGTAAATGCTGCAGTATTATTTTCTCCATTTTACTTCAGTCGTCTCTTGGGTCTATTCCAGCTTTCTTTTCTTTTTTTTCACTCTAGCAGGTGACTGGGTGTGGTTTTAGGGGCCATGGAAATCTGTGCTGAGCTTTTCTGATTTTTGTCTCCCCTCCCCGCTATGCTCCCAGAAGGCTTCTCTCTGATAGACTTATTTCAGAACACGAATGTGTCTGATTTCTTTGATGTAGATACTTCTGCCAAGGGTGCAGATCACAACCCATCTGTGTCCTCTCATTCTATGGGACTTTTGACCGCATTGTTTCCTAATTCCTCAACTTTTCATGGCCCTCCTCACTTAAATCCAGTTCACTTTCAAGTCATGACATCACCTTCCTGATGTCATGGTCCTCTTTGAGAAGGAAGGACAAACAACAAGTTACCCTGCTTCTCAATTCCTTGGGGTCTTCTAGTGGTTCTGATGTCATACAGTGGGTATCCCTGGAGCACTGGGCTGTTTGTCAGTTATTCCTAGTTTATGCTTCATATCTAGTCCCCCTTTCCCAGTCACACGTCTCTCTGATGATGTCATTTATATTGCTTCACTTATGTAATTCTTTACTGGTAATGTTTTACATCCTACTCAAAATTACCATGCCTCTCTCCATTAAAAAAAAAATCATCTTTATTGATAGATTTATTAAGAGATTAATCTATGCCAGGTGGTGGCACAGCTGAGGATACAATTACAAGACAGTCCCTCCCCTTGCAGAGCTTACATTCTTTTTTTTTTTTTTTTGAGAGCTTACATTCTAATGGTAGAAAACAATACAAGTCCTAAGAGGCTAGATGGGAGGGAAACAAAGCATGCCTTTCCTTGTTATGTCACATTCATTTCTGAATATATCTGTCCCTCCCTCCACTCCCCATCAAGCTGATCTTGGAAGAAAAATTAAGAAAGAAAGAAAAGAAGCAATTCAGCAAACTCCTCGCTGTCTTATAGATGGAGAAACTGAGGCTTAGAGAGATTAAGGGAGTTGCTTGTTGTCACACAGATAGTAAGCATCTGAGCTGAGATTCAAACCCAGATCTTTCCTGACTCCAAGTTTAAGACAACTTAACCAGACTACAATGCTTTTTTAACGGAAGAATCACTTGAATTAAGGTGCTAGCTCCTTCCTTGTACTTTGCTATTTCTTCATCATTATTACTAATGATGAATATTTAGCTTGAAGGAAAAAGATAAAATAAGAAACCCAGTGTCTGTCCCTAAGGAATTTGCAATCCATCGGGAGATAAACAATGCACATAAATAACTATAATATAAGCTAAAATATGGTGAGTGCTTTGGAGAGTTCCAGAGGAATGAGAGGTTGGAGGAGGGAGAAGAGAAAGTATCTGATCCTAGAAGGAAGTAAAGGATTTTTTTTTTTTTATAACACACAGAGATGTGGGAAGAAGCCATTCCAGACATGGGAGAGGGTGCATGAAAAAGGCACAGAAACCAGGAGAGGGCAGGGCAGGATTAGGGAATAGAGAGTAGCCAGATTGGATGAGAAGATGGAGTATGTGAATGGAAATGAGGAGTCTGAGATAAAACTTACATTTGCTGGGACAAAACTGAAAGACATCTAAAAGAGAGCCTTACTTTCTTCCTCAGTCAAGCAGCAAAGGACAGCTGGGGAAATATGTGAACTGAACACCATCATCTCGATACTGCTTGGAGCCCTGGGTTGTACCTTTAATTCGTCCCCTGGAGTAGCCTGTGTGACACCAACTTGCCTCCTGTTTTATTGGCTCCCCCATTTTGGTCTTCAGTTTAATTGCCCCTTATCTATATTTTATACCACTCACTGTTAAAATCATCTTTCCTATTCTGAGATCTGGTAATATTACTTCTCTGCTCAAAATTCTTTAGTGGTTCCCCCTTTGCCATCCTAATAATATTCAACCCTCCTCAATATGGCCCTCTACCTTTATGGGTTTATTTCCTGTACACGCCCTGCACTCCTGAACTACCTTTCTTGTCTTATGTCCCTGCACACACTCCTTGTTCCATCCAGACAATACGTACTGTGCTCTCACTCTGCTGTCTTAGCTTGGGCTGATATCAGCCTTTTTCTGGAATGTCTTTGTATGCTTATGAATACCTGTTAGTCATTAAAACCCAGCTCAAATGCCTGTCGTCCAGCAATCAATAAGCATTTATGAGGTGCCTACTTCATTCACTGCTAATATATAGAGAAAAATAAAACAGATCTTGCTCTCAAGGAATTTACATTTTATTGGGGTTCTCTTGGTCCCTTTATAGAGCTTTCTTTTGTTATTCTCTTAACCAGACATGTCAAACATGGGACTACTATGTGGCCAAACTATATAAAAATGAAATTGGAAAGTATTTAACAATAAAAATTTTAAAATATAATAAAACATAATAATATGTGGTTTTTTGGAGTCAATATGTTCCCACAAAAGTCTGTGTGTGGTTTATTGGGCCCTGTTTTTATTTGAGTTTGACACCACTGCTTTTTATCATAATATACAATGTCATATAACATCTGTATTTGTGTTTTATCTCTTAGTAGATTCTAAGCTCCTTGAGGGCAGGGGCTGTGTCTTATCTGCATCTTTATCTCCCTGGTGTATGGTATATCTCTTTGTATATGTAAGCATTTAATAAATGTCGAGAGTGTTATTTTAGACTGGAAAGGTAGATTGGAGGAAGGTTGGTAGAGGGCCTTGAATTCTAGGTAAGACTGTTTTTCATGGGTGGTGCAGTACCACCAAAGGTTTTTGGATAGTGGAGGGACCTGACAAGACCTTCATTTAAGGCAGACATGATGTTCTGATGTGAAATGCAGGCCTGTAATCTCTTATTTTGTTTTCCACCAGCATTGGATTAAACTGTGCTTTAGGTGCCGAGGAAATGAGACCTTTCATTGAAACCATTGGCAAGTGTACGACAGCATATGTCCTCTGTTATCCCAATGCAGGTGTGTTTTAATGAGTACCTATACATACAGATAGTTTAATGAGAGACAGAGGAGCAAAGGGGCTGATGGGATGATTTGAGATTAGAAATGTCGTTTACAGGGTCTAGTCCAATTGTGTCCTTTAAGAAGCTTACGCCATTGACTATCTCTGTGTTGAAGAAGCATCAAAAATCACCCCGAAGCTGCCAAATTGGGCATGGCTTCCAGAAACAAAGCTCAGCAATAGAGAAATCACCCTTGCCTATCCGTCTTTGTGCTAATGGAAAAAGTCTCTCCTTTTTCTTTTCTTTTATAAAAAAATAAAACTGTGCATTTATTTCTCATGTTTCAGGATTTGTTTTTGTCTTGTTTATTTTTGGGGCTCACCATAACTTGTCAGTGTGCCTTGTATGAATTATTTATATATCATGTAACCAGTTCCTAAGTAATTAAGAATTGGCTAATAGATACTTCTTTGGGGCATAAGTTTATTTTGTAGACTCAGAGGATGGATGTTAGAGTTGGAAAGTCACACAATCCAACTCTCTTTTTGTAGGAGATTCTGCCTGATGAACTTAAAAAAATAAGTTTCTGAAGCCCAACTGGTCCTTAGGTCTTTTTAAGAAATCTGCAGATTTTTTCAGTTTTATTTTATTTCTTACTAGGAGTTAGAGAACTCAAAGTTTGCAGAAGAGAATAACAAATGATACCTAGAAGCAGATAGTTGGAGGCCAAATTCGTGCTTGGGGAGATTTAATTGAAATAAAACTAATGAGTTTTTATTTATTTGCAATATACCAGATGCTCATTAGTTCAAAACAGAAATAGTGATTTCGCCCCCAAGCAGCTGTGGAACAATACAGCTGTCATTTTGAAAGAATAATTTCCAGGGAGGGAGAGAGGAAGAGACCAATACTTTTCTTTATGCTTGAAGCTTTGCTTTTTTTCTTTCTGGACTTTCCTTGAACTTTTAATTTCCTGGGATGAAAATAGGGAATAAAATACTTTTTTTTGTGACATATCTTTATATTTTTAAAAAATGCTAATGGCATACTTTTATGCTTATGGGTTCCCTTCTGTCTCCCTCCCCAAATAATTACTATTGTAGTCAGGGAGACATTTTTTATTTTTCATTTAGAGCTTTTACAGTGGTAATGTGTTGCTTATGTGTAGTTTTTAAAAAAAATTTTATCTTTCATTTTTATATCCTACCCTTTTATATCCCAATATATCCTACCCCCACCACCTTTCAGAGAGCCATCTCCTATAACAAGGATTGAAAAAGAGAAAAACAGAACAGTATATATAGCATTCCACACATATACTTCCCCAGCTCTTCAAAGAAAGGAAGGAGGTGCATTCTCATATCTCTTTTTTTGTTGTTGTTGTTTTTTTTGTTTATTTTTGTTTTTTGGTGGACTGTGGGGTTAAGTGACTTGCCCAGGGTTACACAGCTATTAAGTGTCAAGTGTCTGAGGCTGGATTTAAACTCAGATCCTCCTGTCTCCAAGGCCAGACCTCTATCCACTGCACCACCTAGCTGCCCCTATTCATACCTCTTTATTGCCAAACTTGACCACCATTTTTATAGTATTCCGTTTTAGTTATTATTTTTATTTCCATTTCCATTGTCATAGTCTTTGTGTATATTATTTTACTGGTTCAGCTTATTTAACTTTGCATCAGTTACTATGATTATTATGATCATATCTAATATGATGATAGTAATCAGTATGATGATAGTAACCTTCTCTGTAATCTTCATATTCAGGGTTTCTTATTGCACAGTAATATTCAGTGACAGTCGTATACTACATATTTTGGTTAACTACTATTCCCCAATCAATGGGCATCTGATTAATTTCCTGTGCTTTTCTACTACAAAAAGTTGCTATAAATATTTTGGTGTAGATGGAACCTTTTTTTTTTTTTGATCAATACCTCCTTAGGGTATATACCTAGTAGTGAGGTCTCTGAGTCAACAGATAGGAATATTTCAGTCTTATGAATTATATTCTAATACTCAATTTTAAAATGTTTTTCTAGGTCTTCCCAATACCTTTGGCGAGTATGATGAAACACCTGAAATGACTGCCATGCATATGAAGGTCTGAACTTTTTCCTTAATTTTTGGTTCTTAGGGGCCATAGATTGTTAGAGCTGGAAGGGACCATAAAGGGCATCTAGTCAGACTTCCTCATTTACAGATGAAGAAACTGAGGCCCAGAGAAGTTCATTGGCTTGTCGATAGCTCGGTAGTGGCAGATCTAGAAACAGAAACTAATTTTCCTAAGTTTTAGGATCATACCAAGCCCCCTCTCAATGAAAGTATTTTCTTTTTCCATTTGAACCAATATTAATTAAGCAACTACTACTTGTGGGACCATTTGCTTAGCTCTGGAGATAGGAAAAAGGAAACCAGTACTAATGGCAGTCTTAGAGTGTTGCTTTGAGGTACTGAGAGGTTAAGAAATGTGCCCTGGTCATGCAGGCCTGAAGCTGAGCTCCTTGAGAGCAGTGTCCTTTGCCTCCTTTTGTAGCCCCAGCCTTAGCACTGCCTGTGGGACATAGTAGTGCTTAATAAATGTTGATTGATTGATCTTTCTGACTCCAAGGCCTGCTCCCTGACTGAAGGCTAGATGTTTCCATTAAAGTGTTTTAGTGGGAGCAAACGTGGCTTGTTGGGTGTCCTGAGAGGTTAGGTGATTTGTGTGGAGCCATGCAGCCAGAATGTAGCAGAGGTGGTGGAATTTGAATGTAGGTCTCCTGGACTCCAGATTTTTATCCATAATGTCATGCTGAGAAGTTGTTCATCTTTGCTTATGGAGAGGCACTTATAAAAACAGCTTTGCTGAAAACAAACAAATACAAAACTTGGCTTAGGAAGTGTTGATGAGTCAGAATAATACTTAAGCTCGTTTCTTAAAGGAGAAGTCTGTTAGACAGATAACGAAGAAAAAGTGTCTTTTTTCCCTGCATTGTGGTCTTTGCCTCCTAAAGAACTTCATATGGGAAGGCAGCCCAGACAGGGATATTAGGATAAAATATTTGCGATCCTTTGTTGTAATAAATGCCAAGAATTTAAATAAGAGATTTCCTGGTAGAGTTAGTAATGGTTTTTACCTAAGGAATTTTTTATTCTGTCTAAGCCTCCTCACCGTAGGTTTAAAAAACTGCTGGGATAGACTGACAGAATAATTTCTCACTGCAAATTTTTTTTGGTACTGCAGCAGATTTCAAATAACCCTGGCTCTCCTCCGCTTTCAAAATCAGATGGGAAGGACATGTGTTAGCATTTCCTTCCAGAGTTAAATACTTCACCGGTTCTTCTTTGAACCTTCTTAGAGTGTTCTGCCTAGAAACTTAGCAGGTGGAGGTCTTTTTTTGAGCCTGTTTGATTGAGGGGTAAATTCTGGAATTCAAACTAACTCTTCACGATCTTCTGCCTCTGTTGACAGAACTTTGCATTGGATGGTTTGGTCAATGTTGTAGGTGGTTGTTGTGGTACCACGCCGGCTCATATCAGGTAAGATGACCCACTGTTGTCTCCCAGAGAGGAAAAAGTCATGTTTTGTAGGGGAGGGACTACAGTTTCATGAAGAATATTTTCATGGAAGGAAGAGGGAGGCAAGATCTGTACTCTGAAGGACAACCAGATTTTTCAGAAACAATTTAAATTTCTTTCCTGTATGTGTGGGAGAGGGTAATTATAATAGCTCATATTTACATAGTGTTTTATAGGCCCCTAAGTGCTTTCCTTACAACAGCCCAGTGAAATTGATAGTAAAAGTGTGATTATTTTATACTTAAAGAAATTGGGGCTCACAGAGATTAAGTGACTTGTCCAGGGTTATGTGGCCAGTAAAGGAATAGAGCTGTATCATGAACCCAGGGCTTCTGATTCCCAAGTCCAGTGTTCTTCATAAAACAACAGGCACAAAAGCTATTGAACATTTTTGTTTGTCCTAGCATGTCCATTGGCTAGGTTTGTGGTCTTGAGCCAGCCAATTCAGCTAAATCTGTTCTCACATGATAAATGCTTGTAGTTGTGATTCAGCTTATTTCATTTTGCTTCTGGAGCTTGAGTAAGATTCTTAATGAATTGCATTTTTCAAACTCTTCAGTCATTTCTCTTTAGGTAGCATCGATTTGACTACAAACACACACATAATCCATATATATCCTATTATTTGAATTATAAGCTATTTCATTTTGCTTTCCATTTATTCTTTATGTGTGTTTTGGTTTTGTTCTCATTTTAAAAAAGTGATCTCACAGAACTTTTTGTACCATATGTACACGTTGTCTGAGAATGTAGGGGAAAGGATATGCCTGTTGCTCCTGGAAATTTTGATGGAGTCATCCTAGCTAGGAGTAATCGATTGATGGCCTACATGCTTTCTTGCTGGTGTATGCAATGTCAAGAGAAAAGTAAGGAAGGCCTCTAGCACATTGTATGGACCATCTCTGTTGGATTTTTAAGGAGGACATGAGTGAAAGTTGTACAGAATCGAAAGGCATGGAGGGCTTGGGATCCACTTTGTTGGAAACAATGCCCACATCACTTAGATAGCAGATTGATTGGCATATTGAAGGATTTCAGTCATTGCTAGAAGGACGTGGTTCCTGGTTGATGGAAACCATGATTGTCTGAAGCCTCAGCCTACTCTGAAGTTTAAGGTGTTTAGCAGAAGGTGAAGCTTATTTTTTAATCTTCCTGGAAATGATTGTTTTGCAAACTGTGCCTTGTGTATGTGCTTTGCCTTGCTTGTAATGTATTATCTAACTATGTCCTTTAGCCTAGACTAAACATTTTTTTGCTGGTAAACTAGTGGCTCATAGTCTTTTGTTTTGTGAAAAGAAGTAAAAAAAAAAACCCAACAATTTGAGGCTCTTTGTCTTTTTAAAAATTAATTGATGCTTTTTTATTTATCACACTTGTTTCCCAGTATTATTCTCTGCACACGACACTCACAATGAACTGTCCCTTAATAGGTATCAATAAGAATTTGTTAAGTGCTTACTATTCGCACTGAAACTGTAGTAAGTGCTAGGGATACAAAGAAGACAAAAACATGGTTCTTGTCCTCCCACAGCTCACGTTCTAATGGAGGAGAAAACAAACATACAAATAACTATATAAGAGAAATATATACACAGTGAAAATGGAAAATAATCTTGGGAAGGCACAGCAGTGGAGATGTGGGAGATGTGGGAGCTGTGGGAGCTGTGGCAGACCTAGAAAGACCTCATTGCTCTTCAGATTTTCTTGTAATATCTCTCTTTATATATAGATCATGTATGCATTTTGATAAATACATATTTGTGTCTGATGGTAGCCATCTTTAAAAAGAAATTTACATGATAACTTTATTATGTATTTAAAAGGAACAGCAATTTGCAGTTTCATGGGTAATCATCTTTTTAAAAAATATGTTAGGGAAATGCTTGTTTTATTCTATACATTAAAAATTAAATGAAAAAAAAAAGACCTGTATCAAGTGGGATTTTAACTGAGACTTCAAGGAAAATAGAGAAGTCAGGAGGCAGAGGTTCATAAGGAGAGCATTCTAGGCATGGGGAGTAGGCAGTGAAAAGTCATGGTGTAGAGAGATGGAGTTGTCCTATGAAAGTATGAGCAAGAACATTGGTGTCACTGGAGTAACAGGTAAGAAAGACTGGAAAGGTAGGAAAAGGCCAGGTTCTGAAGGCTTTAAAAGCCAAACAGAATTTTATATTTGATCCTGGAAGTCGTAAGGAGCCACTGAGTTTTATTGAATCAGGGGAGAGGAGGGTGTGATATGGTCAGTCCTGTGCTTTCACTTGAGTAGCTGAATGGAGGAACAAGGTGAAGCAGGGAGGCCAATTAGAAGGGGATTACAGTAATCCATGTGAGAAGTGCTGGGGGCTTGTACCAGGGTGGCAGCTGTGGCAACTTCTCTTCAGAGAAGGTAGTGTATACTGTAGTGGTAATGAAGGTAGAAAAAAGAAGACTTGTAAAGTAGATTTGGATGTATGGGGTGAATGCAAACAGGAGTTTAGGATATATCCCCTAAGATGTGAGGTTGGGTGAATGGGAAAAGGTACTCTTGACAGTAATAGGGAAGTTCAGAAAAGGGGAGGGTTTTGGGAAAAGATAAAGAGCTCCGTTTGAGGTATATTGAATTCGAAATGTCTGTAGAACATTCAGTTTGAGGTGTCTAAGAGTCAGCTGGTGATATGGATCTGCTACTCAGGTGACAGGATAGGACTAGAGACGTAGAATATTTAAGCAAAACCATCCAACACAGCCATTGTGTATAAAAGCTGATGCAGCATCCAGAGGCTTTGGATTTGAAGCTCAGCTCTACCAGCTCTGTACCTCTCTTGTGGTGGAGAAAATTTTGGTTCGTTATCTGTTCTATGGGGCCAAAATTGGATATAATTGGATATAGCTGCCTTTCACTGTTGGTTTTTATTGATGTCGTTGTAGTCATTGTTTCCTCGGGAATTACCTTTCATCCACTTTGTATGTATCCTGTTTCTACCTAGTTATTTGTATATTATCTTATATATGTTCTCTAATTGTCATTAGAATGTGAACTCCTTGAGGGCAAGGACTGATTTTGCTTTTCTTTATATTTCTAGCACTTAGCACAGTGCCTGGTACATAGTAAGGGCTTAATAAATGCTTGTTGATTGACAAACTATATTTCTCTGATTCTGCTTACTTCCCTGAATCAGTTCATATAGGTCTCCTCATACTTTTCTGAATTCTAAATATTCATAATTTCTTGCAGCCCAATAATACTCTATTACATTCATTTACCATAATTTATTTGGCCATTCTCAAGTTGATGACATCCACTTTATTTCTAGTTTTACTGCCCAAAAAAATGACACTGAATGTTTAGGTATACATGCAACCTGACCTCTGTGTCTGTGTTTGACCTCCTTGGGAGTTGTATGTTCAGTAGTAGGATTGCTGGGTTAAGAGATGTGCAGTCGGGTGACTTTTCTCAAATAAACTAGAAATAATCTGTTATCAACTGCATGATCTGTTATGTATATTTAGATTAGAAATCCAGTCACATGTATAGTGAGTGCCCAGCAAACTGTGGCTGTGTGGATAAAAGTTACTTGTAACTTTTATATTTAAATATATAAAAGATTTATGAATGATTTTCTGCTTTACTGAGCAAATTAAAAGTCAAGATTATTGGTGAAAATTTAGAATTAGGCACATAATCAATTGCACAGTTGTGTTAAGTAGATCAAATTTTATAGTTAAAATGAGTTTAAGTTTATCTTAAGTTGACAGTTCTAGTGTTTTTGTTTTGTTTTTCAACTCAGGGAAATTGCAGAAGCTGTGAAAAATTGTAAACCTAGAGTTCCCCCTGCAGCTGTTTTTGAAGGGTATATGTTGCTGTCAGGTGAGTCCTTAAATCAGTAACCTTTATGATTGCATTGATCATTGATTTATTCCAGTGTGGGTGTTCATTTCATGCCTGTTGGTGGTTGATATCATCATGTGTGGAATGGGAATTGTTCGTGGAGCCAAAGAAAAAGATATCCTTTTATAATAGGAGTTTCTAACTGGCAGTCACTCACTTATCTTTGGGTGGGACATGAAGACCACCTAAAGTACATAGCTTGAATGCTGAACTGGAAAATCTGGCCAGACATTAACTAGGTTTCACTCAGTGACTGGATTTCCACAGTACAAATTTTCCTTGAAGACTAGCTTTTAGCCCAAGTTGAAGACTTCAAACCGAGTAGGGCCAGGTGCTCATGGCCTTCCTCCAACTTGTGGTCCAGACTTGAGTTACTTTGGTTTCATAATCCATCAAGGCCCTTAAACTCATTAGTTCCTCATCCTTTGGGGAAAGAAGTGATAAGAATGTCTTGTAGAGGCAATATGACTGTCTAGAAGGGGTCAGAGAGTCTGGATTTGAGGCACATCTCTACTGGTCTCTGATTATGTGACCCTATGCTCTCTGGACATCAGTTTCCTTATCTTTAACATGGGGGTGTTGGATTGGATGATCTGTGATTGGATTAGATTCTGTGATTATATGTCTGGCCCATTACAGCTTACCAGGTGCTTTTATCACACCTGCTCTGTGTTGTTAATAGTAACACAAGTGTTATTTAAGGATGCTAGAATTTGCATTTGATAAAAAGTAAATTCTTTGCAGGCAAGGACTGTTTCATTGGTTGCCTTCATCTCCTTAATACCTAATAGGATCTGGCCCACAGGGATACAGATAGGGACTGGACCTGAGATGTTATTGAGCTGGGGAACTCCCAGAGAAGAAAATTCCCCCTCCCACTCTACCAAAGCAGGTTGGCGTCTTCTCTGAAACTTACTGTCTTGGGAGAGTGGCCCAGAGCACTGAGGAGTCTTGCCAGAGACTGGCCCAGAGTCACATAGCCAGGGGGTGTCAGAGGCGATACTTGAATCCAGACTAGTCTTTTTTAACTCAGGTCTTCTGGACCCCAAGACCAGCCCCCATCTGCTTATACCATGGAAATACATAGGGAGAGCTTAATTAATTCATGTTTATCAATTGATAAATGAGTAAACCAGGGCTCAAGGACACTATGACGATTAATAAATGGTAGATCATCATTTAAAATCTCACTAATTTGTGAGATATTTTGATTTCTTCCTTTACTTTGTCAGATGAAATAAAAACCAAAAACCCATAATAGAAGAGGGGATTTATACCCAGGTAGTCTGACTCTAAGACCAGTGCTTTCCCCCCACTATAGTGGGCTGGCTTCTGCCTCTTGGGAGACAGTTTCAGAGGGATTGGAGGCTGATTATGACAAACCACTGCAATGTGGCTGTGGAATTGGAGACAGGTAGAGGGATGGTTCACTATCTCCCTACCTAAGAATGTTCAAGAGAAGAGAGGTGGTTGTCAATGACTAACTTTTAATTATGAGCAGATGTATCTTCCTAGGATTTTTTTTTTTACTGACTTCTAACATAAGGACTTTTCAAGGATGAGTTTGAGGGGAAAAAAAAAAAGGAACTAAAATAAGATATGACCAGATCATATGAACTGCATAGAAAAAGAAAAACCTTAAAATCTAGTCCTGGGTCCAACAGATATTTCACTTCTCAGAAGATCTACTTGAGCAGAATGCTATATGCGTTAAATAGAAGCAAGAAATCATGTAGACAGGATAACCATGGCAGTCATGTACTTGTCACCAACAATTAACAATTTAAACAATTGAAACACTTACAACAATTAAATCTCTTTAAAGGGAGATCATTTAGTTTTTTCATTACCTTAACATTAACAATTTAAAAATTTTAAAAAGCTTTTTATGTTACCGTAATTCACACAGAATAAAATATACATGCTTGCAGAGCTTATATCCAATTTTTCATCAGTACAAGTGTCAAGTAGGCAGGACTGATAGAAAAAGGGAAGTCAGTTTGAAACAGGAGGAAGGAAGCATTTATTAAATGCCTGCTGTGAGCCAGGCATTGTGCTAAGCACTTTACAAATGTTACCTCATTTGATCCCTCACAACAACCTTGGGAGGTAGGTCCTATTATTATCCCCATTTACAGTTGAGGAAATTGAGGCAGACAGAGATTAGATGACTTACCCAGCATTACACAGCTTATAAGAGGCCAGATTTGAACTCATGGCTTCCTAACTGCAGGCCCAGTGCTCTGTTCAATGTGCTACCTTCAATTCCATTCAGTAAACATTTATTAAGTGCCTTCTCTGTGCCAGGCACTGTGCTAAATGCTGGAGATCCAAAAAGGAAAGATAGTTCTTGCCCTCAGATGAAGGGCTGCACAGATGAAGACGCTGCACAAAAGAAGCTGGGTGGGGTAAGGGTGGCATCAGGAGGTACTTGGCATGAGAGCTTTTGAGTACTAAAAGCCGAGTCAGACTGCATGGAGATGAGATTCCAGATAGTCATTTTATTGGAAACCAAAGCAGGGCCACTGATGGAAGATGAGGAATTGGCATCTAAATGCCATGGGGCAGAAGAGCCATGCTTCCTCAAGACCAGACCTTTACTCCTTCTGCCTCCCAAAAGGCTGAGGGGCAGGGGAACAGTAATCTCAGATGGCTGGTATCTCATTTGAAAGACCTCAAAATGAAATACCAGTCTTAATTGAGGCCACAATTTAAATTCTCCTGTCTGTTGTCATGGAATAGGAAGTGAACTATTAATTTAGATCATTCATTTTATTTAGGGCAGCTAGGTGGCACAGTGGATAGAGTGCCAGGCCTGAAGTCAGGAAGACTTATCTTCGTGACTTCAGATCTGCCCTCAGACACTTACTAGCTGTGTGACCCTGGGTCAGTCACTTAACACTATTTGCCTCATTTCCTTATCTGCAAAAGAGCTGGAGAAGGAAATGGCAAACCACTCTAGTATCTTCATCAAGAAAACCTCAAATGGGGTTATAAAGAGTCGGATATGACTGAAACGACTGAACAACAAAACAAACAACGTTTATTTTATTTAATTTAGGTAAAAAAATTTTTTTAACTGAACCTATGTGATTTCATCAGTATAGGGAAGTCCTGGGTTTCTCTGCCAACAAAGAAAAAAAGCAGCACGTTCTGTGTTCTTACAGTCTTAGACAATTGCCTGGGTCACTAAGTGAACTGACTTGCTCAGGATCTTAAAGCCAGATCTCCTTGCCACCAAGGCTAGCTCTTCCCCTGTACTACTGTGACTACAAATAGTTAAAGTTTATATGGTGCTTACTGTGTGCAGGCAGTGTGCTATGTGCTTTAAAATTATCTCATTTGATCCTCACAACAACCCTGGGAGGTAAGTGCTGTTAGCCCTATTTTATAGTTGAAGAAACTGAGGCAAGCAGAGGTTAAGTGATGGCTATTAAGTGTCTGAGGCTGGATTTGAACTCAGGTCTACCTGATTCCTGGCCTGGTGCTATGCCACGTAGCTGCCAACACAGTGTGTCATGATGTTCTCTATACACCATTAATAACAGTAGCTAACATTTACATAGTGTTTACTGTGTGCCAGGCACCATGCTAAGTGCTTTACAATGATCTCATTTGATCTTCACAACAAGGCTAGGAGGTAGGTGCAGTTATCCCCTTTTTATAGATGAGGAAACTGAGGCAAACAAAGGTTAAGTGACTTTCCCAAGGTCACATAGCTAATGTCTGAGGCAGGATTTAAACTCGGGTCTGCCTGACTCAGCCTAGCACTCTATCCATGGAGCCACCTAGCCTGCCCTACATAACGTGCCATGATATTCTCTATACACCATTGTTTTAAGAGTGTATTTATAAAAATGAGGGGACCCTTTGGCTCCAACTTCAGCTTCATGTGTTATTTCTAATTGCTCGCAGAATGACTCTGAAGCAGATTAAAAATGATATTTCAGACAGCCTCTTCCATCTTGCTCTTCTGTAAATTATGAGCAGGACAGGCTGTTTTTGTATCCAGTTCCATCACATTCATAATAGATTAGAAGTACTGTGTATGAAAGGCTTTTAGGGAGATCACTTAGGAATTCTTCCAGTTTAAGTTTTGGCATCCTCACTTGCTTTTCCTGCAAGTTTTGAGGTCAGTCAAAGGGTCAGGGACAATCAGGAGACTGCTGGAGGAGGGGCAGAATCCAGGGGGAGTAAGACTAACAGGAAGGCAAGGTAGAGAGTTGGAAAGTGGATGAGACGATCTTGTTTTTATCATTTTCCTCACCTGAACTTGGGAGGTGAGGTAAAAGACACCCGGCCATCATACTTCTGTCCTTAACCTTGTTTTGTCTAGTAAGAAAAGGGACCATTTGGTTTCCTAAACAGTGGAAAGAAAATTGCAATTGAATCTGAAGGACTCAAATTCAACACCAGCCTTGCAGTTTACTACCTGTGTGACCTTAGACAAGTTTCCTAACCTCGTGATTCCATTTCCTCATACATAAAATGAGAGGGGTGAGATTAGATGATCTTTAAGGGCTATTACAGATTTAAATCTTATGCTCATATGCATCTACTACTGAGGCATTGTTAGAACTAAATAATTTACTGTGAAAAGGTAGAACCAGAGATGGCCTCTAGTAATTACCACAATGACACTTTAATTTATGTCATGCATTTGATTTTTTCTGAAGTATTTTCCCGTTTTATCACCCAGTTGCTCAGTGAGTTAGATTGGGAAGATATTATCCCCATTTAATAGTTAAGGAGTTGAGTTAGAATAAAGGTCATCTCTGGATGCCTGGGCCACATGCTTTCCTACTGGACAGTGTTGCCAATTAGGTAATGAGTCATGTGTTCTTTCCCCGTAGGTTCTGAGATATCTTTGGCAAGGCATTAACCCTGAGTTCTACTTTAGGGCTTGAAAAACATCCTTAGCAGAATGAGATTCAGAATCTCTTCATCCCTTTGGTTTCCAGTTTTTAATGATTGGGAAGAATTATGAATTAATTGTTCTGTCACCATTTTTTCTCAGCCTCAATAGTTTTAGTGAGGTAATTGGTTATGGGTCTTCCATATATCTCATAGTTAAGAAAGGGTTTGGAAAAAGACTCAGAGAAGTATTTGCCTTCAGGCTAGGCTTTTAGTTATTCTGTATATAGCAGCCAGGGAAAGATGGCCTCTTGGTCTCTTTTCCCTCATTGTTGCTTTGCAGTTTAATTGAATTCAACAAGCCCTTATTTAGCACCTCCTCTGTGCTAGGCACTGTGCTAGGTTCTGAGATACAAAAACAAAAATAAAAACAGCCCAGTCCTCGAGAAACCTGCATTCTACTACTGCAAAATAAGATACACTCAGATAAGTAAATATAAAATATGTGCATAGTAAACAAGTAATTTCAGGGAAGGGGGGAAACACTAACAAGGCTTTATGTAGGAAATTTCTGAGTCTTAGTATAGCTCAGGATTACCAAAAGGCAGAAGTGTGGAGGAAAAGCATTCTGGGCATGAGGAACCATTTATGCAAAGATAGATAGCAAATTGTAATATGATGAGATGAGGAACACGGGGGTATTTCTCTCATGGATGTATTTGTTTTTAATCTCCTATCATCTACTTCATGTATTTTCACAAATATTTCAAAATGCTTCTCCCTTCTAGGACTAGAGCCCTTCAGGATTGGACCATACACCAACTTCGTTAATATTGGTGAACGCTGTAATGTTGCAGGGTCAAAGAAGTTTGCTAAACTCGTCATGGCAGGAAACTATGAAGTGAGCATCCTAATAAGATCACTGAAGCATATGCTATTTCTTTTGCTAGACAGCATGTGAATTAATCAGCTTCTACCTTTGATATTATTAGTCACAGTGCTGAGTAAATGTGAGAAGATGATGAACTGGGCTCAATTTTGAACTTGAAGGGGGGATGGGGGTGTTATGGATTAAGCCTCAAGAAAAATTGAAGCTGCCATTACTATTCACCAAAAGCTCCATGTTCAAGAATTGGGATGAGGCAGTGTGAGGCAGATCATCTGCTATTTATTTCCCTGCTTTGGGAAGAGGGTGGGGGGAAATGGAGGAATGTCCTCCATTTGGGGTTTCTCCTCTCATCCTTTTTAGAAGTGTGGAAAAGAGAGGTGGAAGGATGAAGGATAATCATTATTTGGACGCTTGCTCCATGTTTTCATTGATTATTTTTCTATTTTTGTTAAGAATGCTATTAAGATTAAAATCATGTCAAAATGAAGCTTAAAAATCTAAACTGAAGAGATTTGACATAATGCATGTGTTACTCTTGCTATCCTGTTTGTTTTGCTTTTCCATTCTCTCTGCCCCTCTACCCATTCACACTCTCATTACTTCAAGCCTATACTATTGTAATTTCTTCTAATTGATCTTCCTGCTTTCAGTCTCCCCAACTCCAATTCATCCTGCAAGATATACCATAGTAATCTTCCTAAAGTGCCGCTTGTGTGTAATATCACTCTTCCTTGCTTTAAGACTCAAAGTGGTTCCCCATTATCCACAACAAAAAGTCCAGACTTTTGTGCCACATTCATGGCCTTGATTCCTGACTTTAAACTACCTTTCCAATCCTATCTTCCATTAATTCCTAGTACACTAATCTCCTCTTGTGCTAGACCCCTCAACTCATTGCCCTCCTCCCCCCTCCCTGCCCCCGCACTGCCTTATCCATTTCTGCCTTTCTACTTTGTGTGTGCCTCTTGTCCCTTCAGTCAGTAAGCATTTATTAGTCACCTACTGTGTGCCATGTACTGTACCAAGTTCTGGGGATGTAAAGAAAGGGAAAAGACAGTCCCTGCTTTCAAGGCAGTCACATTTTAATGTGGATGACAACTTGCGAACAAATAGGATAAACTGGGAGTAATCAACAGAGGGAAGGCACCACAATTGAGGGAGATTGGGAAAATCTTCTTGTAGAAGATGGGATTTTAGCTAGGACTCAAAGTAAGTCAGGAAGACCAGAAGGTAGAGATGAGGAAGGAGAGCATTCCAGGCATGGGAGATGGCAGTGAAACTGCCTGGAGTCAGGAACAGCAAGGAGGCCAATGTCCTTGGATCACAGAGTATGTGGAGAGTTAAGGTATAAGAAGACAGGAAAGGTCAGGGAGGAGGGGGTTTACAAAAGATTTAAAATGTCAACCAGAAGAATAGGGAGCCGCTGGAGTTTATTGAGTAAGGAGGTGACATGGTCAAACCTGTGCTTTAGGTAATGGGGAGAGACTTGTGGCAAGATCAACCAGTAGGTTATTGCAATGAAGTGATGAGACCAGAGTGTGGCCATGTCAGAGGAGAGAAAGGGGTATCTTTGGGAGGTGTTAGAAAGGTAAAATTGAAAGTACTTGGCAATAGATTGGATATGGGGGATGAGAGATAGCTAGGAGTCGAGGATGATACCTAGACTCTAAGCCTGAGTAACTGGGAAGACGATGGTCCCCTTGACAATAGTAGGTAAGTTTGGAAGAGAAGAGGATTTTGAGGGGAAAGATAATGAATTCAGTTTGGATATGTTTAGTTCAACATATCTGTGGGAGATCCACTTTGAGATGTCCACTACAATAGGCAATTAGAATTATACTGGAAGACAAGAGTAAAGTTAGACCTGGAAATACAGAATGTACACCCCTTCCCCAGTATGTCTTTTCCCATATCCAAATTCTACTCAGTTTTCAAAGGTCATGCCCCACATCTTCCTGGAATCTTTCCCTCTTCTGAAGTTGTCTAGCAATTATTATTATCACTCATAAAAATTTTAGAATGCATCTTCCTACTCAAAGTGGTGAATACTGTCTTATTGCATCCATGATGGATGCTCATCTAACTCACTTAAACACTATCAGGGATAGGCAGCTCATTCCTCTCAAGGTAGGTCTTCTCATTTTTTAGCAGATATAACTCACAGAATTATAGAATTTTATAGTTGGAAGGGATTTCCTTTAGTCTAATATGTACCCAAAACATAGTCCCCACCATAGTCTACTTGTAAGTGGTCATCCATTCTTCTTTGAAATCCTCCAATGAGGGTGGACCAACTACCTCTTGAGGCAGCACATTAAATTTTTGAATAACTACTTCTTAGGAAGTTTTTCTTGACATCAAGTATAAATTTGCCTGTTTATAACTTCTATCCATTCATTATTCGTTTTTCATTTTCTGAGGCCAAACAACACAAGTCTAATCTCTCTTCCCTATGATAACCTTTCAGATCCTTGTAGAAAGGTATTTTTTCCCCCTTGTTTTCTCTTTTCTCTAAGCTACACATTCCTGGTTCCTTCCTATGCCATGGACTTAAGATCTCTCACTATCCTGGCTACCCTCCTGAGGATGTTCTCTGGCTTATCAATGTTCTTCCTAAACTGTGGCGGGCAGAAATAAATACAATTCCGCATGTGTGCACCAACCAGTGCAGAGTGCAGAAGGATCTTTTTGTTCTGGGAAGCTTTGCCTCATATTGATTATCTTATTAGTTTGTTAGGCTAACGTATAATATTGTGCACTCATTGAACTTTCATTCTATTGACATCCTCAGATATTTTTCAGACATGGCTGTCTAAAATTGCCTCTCTCATCTTACAGGTGTGAAGATGATTTTTTGAATCCATGTAAGATTTTATATTTGTCCCTATTGAATTTTATTTTGATAGATTCAGGCCAATGCTCTTGCCTGGTGAGATCTTTTTTGCAGTTTGACATACAGTGCATTAGCTATCCCTCCTAGTTATTTGTCATCTGCAGTTTTGATGATTATATGTTTTTTATCTAATTCATTAATTAATATTACATAGTACAGTATCAAGCACAGATCCTGTCCACTCTTAGAGGAGACCAGTCAAGTTAGCCAAGTTTTCATTGAACCATTAACATCTACTATTTGAGTGTGGCCATTCAACCAGTTCCAAAGCCATCTAATTATGTTACTGCGTAGGCTTTGTCTCTTTGTCTTTTCCACAAGAATAGCATGAAACATTTTTATCAGACAATTCATTAGACTTTAGGCAGGCTGTCAATAACCGTGTTTTCCTGACCTACCAAGTTCATCTGTCATCGCCTGTTCTTTATGAAGCCATTTTGACTTATTGGAATCACTAGTACCTTTTCTAGATGTTACTGACCATCTGTATTCTAGAGGTTTCCCATGAATCAAAGTCAAGCTTAGTGGTTTATAATAGTAGTAGTTAACATTTTCATAGCATTTACAGTGCTAGGTACTATGCTAAGCCCTTTATAATTAATATCTCATTTGATTGTCACTTCAACCCTGGGAGATAGGTGCTGTTATTATTCCCATTTTACAGATAAGGGAACTGAGGCAGACAGAGGCTAAGGTGACTTGCCTGAGGTCACACAGCTTGCAAGTGTCTGAAATAGGATTTGAACTCAAGTCTTTCTGACTCCAGACTCAGGCTTTATCCATTGGGCTACCTAGCTACCTTCATCTGCTAGGACTTTTAACTTGCTTAGGGTCACACAAATAAAATTAAAAAAAAAAAATCCCTGAAGTGGTTGCATTCTTCTATTTCGTGCTACATAGTTCCATTGGACTGGACCAGTTACTATATTTTACATAGTTATATAATTTTTAATGGTGTGAATTTGAATGTATATGACCACTTCACGGGGTCCATTATTTGCACTACTTGGGACCTACCGATAGTTTGCAGACTCCATTTTATTTCTTTTGGATTTCAGTCTTGGAAGATATATTCTGTTCTCTACAATCTTTCAGATAGTGTCAGCAGTCATATCTGCTAATTTTTTACTATGCAAAGGTGTAGTTCTTCTGTAGTTCATCAGCTAATTGCTCTCTTAAGATCTCTTTTGTTATCTTTGTAATTGGTTCCTATTTAGTTATTTTTGTTTTGTCATGTCCATTGCAAAAATCTCTAATAGAGAAGACAGAAGCAAAATTAGAATTGAACAGGTAGTCTTTCCATCATCAGATATCATCATCCCATCCAACCTTATGAAATATAGAAATGTCGTATAGTAAGCTCTGTAGACAAAATGGGATATAAACATACTGCTAGAGGCTTGCTCCCTCCAGTCCTGCTCTCCCACTTCAACAAGTCTAAGATCCCAGAGATAGACCACCACTGCCAAGGGTCCGAGAGTAATCCTGTGGTTGAAAAAAATATACTTCCTCTGTTCACCACTCTGGCTCTTTAGCCATGACCCAATGTGTTTCTATATACCCAAACACCCCCTCACAAGATAACACATGTGCGTAGTGTATTTATTTATGTTAATGGTGTGTATATTCATAAATCAGTTCTCATAATATTGCCTCTCTTGGGTCTTAAAGATAACCATCTTCTTCTTCTTTTTTTTTTTTAAGGCAGTTGGGGTTAAGTGACTTGCCCAGGTCGCACAGCTAGTAAGTGTCAAGTGTTTGGTCTGAGGCCAGATTTGAACTCAGGTCCTCCTGACTTCAGGGCCGGTGCTCTGTCCACTGCAAACTATCTTCTTAATAACAAAAATATTACAGATACCATAAGTGCTAGGCTGCTAGGTGGCACAGCAGATAGAATATTTGGCTTGTTGTCAGGAAGATTTATTTTCATGAGTTCAAATCTGGCCTCAGATACTTTCTAGCTGTGTGACCCTAAGCAAGTTATTAATCCTGTTTGCCTGTTTTCCTCATCTTAAAATGAGCTGGAGAAGCAAATGGCAAAACACTCCAGTATCTTTGCCAAAAAAACAAACCAACCCCAAAAGAGTTAGACACGACTGAACGAGAAGTATTATTAGTAGCTCTTTGTGGGGTTATTTGTGTGTGTGTATGTGTATTTTTTTTTTTAAATAAAGCTTCAAGGTTTGCCAAAGGTGGCCCCAGAGAACAACATGTGTTTCTGAAAAAAAAAGCTTTACCTGTTTTCACCTGCAGGTGGTGCTGAAGGGCATTAGTTGCCGTTGGAACGTTAAGCCAGTGAGGTCAAAGGAGAGCAAAGAGAAAGCTCTAAAGTTCTTGATGGACTCCTCCATCTCTTTGGTGTCCTTGAAACTGTTTTTTTTTCCTACTCGTGCTTATCTAGTTTCAATAAATAAGAAACTTTCTCTTCCTCTTTACAGCATTAAACCATTTCCACACAAGTGACGCATCACCACACTTTGAATTTGAGTTCCAGGTCCTCACATTTATAATAACTATAATTTTCTTTCTAAACCTGTCCAAATCCTGTCTTAAAGTCATCTTTCTTCATACACATATTTTAGCAATTTATAGTAAAACAAAAATTCCTTTTCTTCTCATATCAGCCATCGGAATGTTCATCCCTAATAGCAGCAATCTATTGTTACATCCTTTGACAATTAATAGAAATCTCTTCCTTTACACAAAAACTATTTTTTTCTGCCTTTTTTGTTCTTACGTGCTACTTACATCAGGGGCCTTAAGGAGACATGTATAAGCAGTGCTGCCCTTTCTTTGGTCTTCCACTTTCTCCCAGTATATCCATAAAACCCCTCCTTTTTCTTACCAGCCTCAAGTCATTCTGAGTTCTAGCAGTCCTTTTTACAGGACAATTCAACCTCATGTTACCTGCTCCTTTTCCCATCTTTTGTATGTATCTTTCAAAAATTTTGTTGGTTGGTGAGTTATCTCTAACCACACTGGTCTGTTTAAATAAAGGGTTGTTTTTTGTTTTGTTTTGTTTTTTAAACTTCAACAGAATTATTTCCCTTTGGGGTGTCCAGATTTTATTCTTGAGAGTTTCCTATCCCTGTCTTCCACTGGAGAATTTTAATTCATGGGATTCTTCTATCCTTCCTCTGAACTCTTCGAAATGTGCATTCTCAAAATGGCAGGTACATGTCAGACAGTCTGACTTTCTTCTCCTCTACCACAAACTCTAGGATATAGTAATCATTTCCTTCTAAGGTTCCCATCATTTCTACTTGGGCAAATAGTTTCTCCCTATATTTCTAAATAGTTAGAATCAGAACCAAGATATAACTTCTTGCTTATTTTTTCACTTTATCAAATGATGAGATTATTATTAAGTGAAGAAGGTATTAGTTGCTCTACTTTTGCCAGAGGGAGAGCTCCAGCAGATGCCTGGATAATTGAATACCTCCATCACTACGTTAACAGGTGTCTGTGTAAAGCTCGAGATCTGTTTCTCAAACTTACTTTTTTTTTTTTTTTCATCATCTATGACCCTGTGAAACCTAGAGTTCCCATTTACTACTCACTGCTATTATCTTTCATTTATGTATGTATGTGTGGGACACAACTGCTATTAACAAAAATTGTCTTTGGGTTGTAATTCTTTGAAACCATTCTCTTGGTAATAATCAATGTTATTTTTGTGATACAAATTAAAAACCCTTATTCCTTCTCTGTCTCAGTAAGTACTGTAAATTTCAATTTGGTCTTCTTAGGGTTAGAAAAAACTCAACTGTAATTTCCATGCTATGAGAACATGAATGTCTGGTACTTATCATCTCCTTTTTTCATGCCAAGAAGACTAATATAGACACATACACATGCATACATGTGACTCTACTGTATCCATCAGTCAGCATATATTTAATGAGTACCTCCTATGTGACAGCCACTTTTAGAAGACATACAGCCTTAGCCTTAGCTTATGGACCAATTATGGAGATGAAATGAGCATAAGAAAAATAATTGACAATTTCTTAAGATATTAAATAGTTGTCCTTTTTTTTAGTGCAGTAGAAGTTCTGAGAAGGGAAAGAGTGATCAAAAGTGAGGGCAGTTAATGGAAAAGACTTAATGAAGAAGGTGGTATGTGCATTTGGCCTTGAGATACAAGAAGGATTTTGGTAATTGAAGGGAACCTGCTTTTTAGGCAAAGGAAACACCATGAGCAAAGGCACGGAAAGAGGAATGAACCTGATGTGTGTGAGGAAGGGCTACAAGACAAACCTGACTGGGATGGAAATAGCATTTTGTGAGACAAATGGAAAATTCATATGGTCGTGTTAGGATGACATCTGATCATTTTGGGCCTGAAAACTAGATGGAGCAGTTTGGTTTTGATGTGCCTGACAGATAATAAGGAGACTTTATGGATTCTTGAGTATAGGGTATGATGTGATGAAAGTGCTATTTTAGAAAGATTAGTCTGACAGCTAAATAGATTGATGGGAAGACCCTGGATTTGAGGGGTTTTAGAGTATGTTGCATGATGCAGTAAAATCTTGGACAAGCATGGAAGTCTTCTGGTTAAAAAGGAAAGCTTCAAAATGGTGGTGTCTTAAGGAAAAATCAACAGGATTTGGTGACAGGTCGTGTAAGAGGAAAAGGCAAGAGAAGGACCAGAAGTGTTATTCTCTCATTGAATGATTCTTATTTCTAGTCTGGGAGACTGGAAGATAACTGATAACATGGAAGATGTATCTAAACGTAAGAGAGACTGATTGAGAATTTCCTTTGGAATTTTAAGATAACATTAGTACCATGGATTGTGATTTTTACTTTTTAACCCAAATGATCATGGTATAATAAGAGATAAGTAAATGTGGTGCCTTCTGCTGCATTGGGTCAGGAGTCTTAATGCATCTCTTTTGTTTCTCCTACAGGAAGCTCTGAGTGTGGGTAAAGCCCAAGTGGAGATGGGAGCTCAGATTCTGGATGTTAACATGGATGATGGAATGTTGGATGGCCCCAGTGCTATGACCAAATTTTGTAACTTCATTGCTTCTGAACCTGATATTGCCAAGGTAGTGCTTAATTTAATCACGGTGTTATGTTACTCTCGTTACACTTGTTTCAGCTTGTTTGGGCACCCTTTTAATCACATAGGTCATGAATTTGTCTTTCTTTAGAGTTTTTAAAGTACATTGTCCTGGAGCAAGTATCTTCTTTGCTGTTTCTTGCCTTGAACCTCCTGAATGAATGGATGGATGGATGGATGGATGGATGGATGGATTGATGATGATGTTGATGTTGATGATAGTGACAGCAGCAGCAATAACAACCAATATTTAGGGTAGCATCGTAAGGTTCAGAAAATACTCTCCTCACATTTTCTCTTTTCATCTTCCAAAGAAACCTTATCAGGTGGTTGGGTTTATCCCTGTTTTACAGATGAGAAAACTGAGTCTCAGAGTCGTCAAGTGACTTGCCCAGGATCACACAGCTACTAAGTATCTGAAATAGGATTCTGACTCTATGCCTAGTATTCCACTCTTTGAAGAGTGGTTTCTGGACCCAACAAGTGTTCAAAATGCTGAATACTATTCTTAATTTATTCCCAAGTTTCTGTAAATGTACATGTTGGTTCATTCTACATCTCTTAGATCTGTAAGAGGTACATTACCAGCTCGGCATGAAATCCTTAGCTCTTTCATGTTATTGCTACTTAATCTTTTGTCTCTTCCAGCATAAATATAAAAGGACTTAGTTAATCCTTCAAGGAGGAGGGAGGTCAGCGAAGCTAGTCAAATTGAAGATGGAAACAATATTGTCTGACCTAATTTCCTCCCATCATGCCCCATGATTTTCTGTTTTTGTTAAAGATGGATGAGCTGATGGGGAGGGGGTTCCAGAGGTTCCTCTCCCACCAACTAGCTGTTATTTTAAGAATTAATGATATTACCTTAGAGATGGGAAATTAGATTTTGTCAAATGTAGAGTGTCCCAAAAGTCTTAGTGTAGGTTTAAGCGTTTTAGGAGAAATAGGCTGGGAGAAAGTTCTAATGTTTCTAGTCTTTCATCCTTCATTCGTGCCTCTCAAAGCACTTTTCCCAAAAGTGGTAGTAAATATTTACTGCCACTAGTACTAAGGATGTTTTTTTTTTATTTGACAAGGTTATCAAGTTGTAAATCAGTAAGTTGTTCAAGGTTAGTCATTGAAGAGTTGAAATCAAGCCTTGATTTCAGAGCTCTAATACTAAAATATAGCCACTTAAGATTTTTATTAATGATTTTTGTTTCTACATCAGTTTCCAAATGTCTCTTTTTCTCTTTTGAGTGAGCCATCTCTTAAGAGCAAAGATTTTTTTTTTTAAAAAGGGCAAAAAAAGCAGGTCAGTGCAATGACCCAACACATTGACTGGGATTGACAATGTATATGGTGTTCTATACCCCGTGCCCCCACTTCTGCAATATAGGGAACAAGGTAATATACCCATTTATAATAACAGCACCACTAGCAGCAGCAACTGACTTTGTATAATACTTTAAATTTTGCAGAATACTTTATGCACATTAATATAGACAGTTAGGTGGCTCAGTGAAAAGTGCTGGACCTTGCATCAAAAAAACTTGAGTCCAAATCTGGCCTCAGATACTTTCCAGCAGTGTGACCCTGGCCAAGTCACTTAACCTTTTCGTCACCTATAAAATGGAGACAATAATAGCAGCTGCCTGCCAGGGTTGTTGTGAGGATTACATGAGAAAATACTTGTGAAGCACTTTGTAAACCTTGAAGTGTTAAGTAAACCTTAGCTTTTATATTATTATCTTGCTTCCTTCAGGAGAGTTCTATGACTAAAGTTCCTGCAATATTAAAAGCAAAAGTTTTTCAATTTTAAGGACATGACCTTCCTGCCAAGTAGCTCTTCTTGCATACTTGGCTTTGTATTCATTTTAGAAATCCATGACTTGGTGTGGTGATGCATGCTTATAGTTGCTGCTGATGGGGAGGCTGAGGCTGGTGAACTGATTGAGTTTGGGAGCTCTCTGCTGCGGTGAGCTGAAGCCGAGGGGGTGTCCCGCACCAGCGTGGTGAGCCTCCCGGGGTGGGGGACCCACCATGCTGCCTGAGTGATTCGCCCTCAGTCAGAATTAGGGCTGGCCTGTCAGGGCTTCTCTGCTGATCACGTTGGGTTTGGGCCACAGCCTCCTGTACTTCCAGCCTGAGTGATTGAGTTTCGGAAATCAAAACAAACAAAAAAAACCGCATAAAGTTAAAAAATTTCGTTTTTGCCATCAATTTCAATTTTTTTTTTTAAATCCAGAGTGAGAAGAAACAGCATAATCACTCATGTAACTTACTCAGTTCGCTTTCCTTTGCTACCCTCTGGTGGAGGGTAATAGATAAGCGTGGAGATGCCTAGATAGAGGGCAGACCTCCAGGTTTTAGGGAATTAAAACTAAGGGACCTGGATCCTCTTCCCTTGAGTAATGGTTGTTTGCTGCATCATCCTGGCTGCCCTTCTTAATCTTAAAACGTCTTTCCTCTTTGAATGATCGTTTGAGGTTTTTTTTCTTGGCTTGTTATTTATATCACTTTTTTTCTGAGGCTAAGGCATGAATTGCTGAAGGAGAACATTAGGTCAGAATTAAAGGGGAATATAACATTTTCATTTGTTTGCTTCCATTCAGACCTAGGTTAGCCTTTTACCCAGATGCTGTAAGCTACATTTACTTCTTCCTTTGGATGCCAAAAGCTGGGGTTATTTCAAGTCAGGAATGTGAATGCCTTGAATACCTTGGCTAGGAGATTTTTTCTGAAGGGCATGAAGCTACACAGTAATCCTGAAGACAGAGCAGTGTCTGACTTTGAGATGCCTAAATCCTATATTAAGGTGATTACATTGGCATTTAGGCACTTGAAGTGGGTAAGCTGATACCGAAGCCAGGGAAAGGGACACTTATTGGTTCCTTTCTCAGATACTAGCTTAACCCTTTTCCATGCTTGAGGATCAACTAAGTGCTCTCATGACGGGAAAGCGCCTCTAATTATTTCAGACTCTTGCCTCTGTGCTCCTGTTTTAATTTTACTTTGGTGTTGCCTGGGTGAAGTCAAATGTGTGTGTTTGGGATGTTGGAAAATTGGCTGTAGCATATGCCCCATTAGTGACCAATCCCTGCCCCTCAGATCTTTTCAAATTAAAATTTTGCTGCATTTTTTACACCATCAGAATTGCTCCTAATATCCTCTTCCTCTCCCTTCTCCTTCCCAGAGAGTCATTCTATATAACAAATAATGTTTTAAAAAAGAAAGAAAGAAAAAAGCAAAATAGAGGGAGGGTAATCAGCAAAACTAATCAGTAAATCAAAAAAAGTCTAAAAACATTTGCAGTGTACCATGCCTGTGGACCCCTGACTTTGCAAAGGAATGGAATGAGATTTTCTTCTCATTTCTCACTCCATACTTTCTACTATGGAGCAATATGAAACCATTTTTTCCCTCTTCTGGAATTAATAAGAATGAAGTACCTTAGAAGAAAAGGAGGGGTGGGAGGGAATAAGATCTGCAAGGTGGTGATAACATAGAAAGTATTTGTAAGAGGGAACTCAAAATAGGTGCATGAAAAATTTTAATTCCATGAGGAATATAGAGAATAAAGAAGACATAAGTAGGTATTAAAACCATGAATTAAAAAATAAAAGTCTAGAATTAACAGAAAGGGAAGGTTAATAAAGAGAATGAAGGGACGAATTGTTTTTTTTAAAAAATGTGCAGAAAATAAAAAAAAGAACACATAAAAGAAGTTGAAGGGGGAGGATTTTGCTTAACTGAGAGAGAAAGAAGAGGGGAACAATAGGTGACTAGATAAAAGGAAGAGAAAATGAATTAATAAGTAAAACTCAAAACTGAGGAAGGGAGTGATAAATGGGAGGGCATAGGGCTTGAGGCTGAGGGGAAGAGATCCTGGGGGAATTGGATTGCCTTCACGTAAATTAAGCAAGAATAACTGTCTTTACAAAGGAAGAGGAACAAAAACAATAACCAAAAAAACCTCATTCAGTGTTAGTGGTGAATGAAAGAAAATATAAACCTGATAACTTTAAATGTGAATGGAATAAACAATCCAGTAAAATGAAGGAGTGATAGATTGAATGAGAAAGCAAAACCCCACAATTTATAGCTTACAAGTAACACACCTAAAAAGCAAAAAAAATTACCTAGAATGAAAATGAGGGGCCAGAACAAAATCAACCATGCATCAGGCAAATACAAAAAAGCAGTTGCAATTGTGCTATTAGATAGCAAAAAAAATTTGCAACATAAAAATGATTTTAAAAAAGGATACTACATTATTCTGAAAGGGGTCATAAATCAATTTCAAACTTGTATGTTCTAAATGCCATGGCATTTAACTTCATAAAGAAAAAAATAATTGAATTTTAAAAAGACATAGTAATACAATAGTAGGGAACTTCAATATCCTTTCAGTTTTGGACAAATGAAGTAAAATGATTAACAAAAGGGAAATACAGAGTTTGAACAAACTACTAGAGAAACTAGAGATAAAAGACTTAGGGCATTTTCTGAATTGAACTGCTAAGTAATATATGTACTTTTGAGGAACATGTGGAACTTTTATGAAAATTGACCTTTTATTTGGGCACAGAGAAATTGCAAATAAATAAAGAAGTAGAAATAGTAAGCATATTCTTTACAGCTCATAATGTAATAAATAGAGTAATCAGTTTAAGGAGCACAAACAAAAGACACAGTTGATCCAAATGTAGATTTAATGAAATCCTAAATAATGAGTAGGTCAAAGAACATCTTAGAAATCATTAATAATTATGTGAAAGAAAATGATAATGACAAAACAACATTTCCCAAATTCTGGGATGCCGCTAAAAAAATCTTAAACAAAATAGAAAAGAAGATAAGCGAACTGAACATACATTTTTTGAAAAAGAGATTGTCAACAAATAAATCTAAACAAACACAAAAGAGATTTGAAAAGCAGAGGAGAAATTAATTAATAATTTGGACTCCTTTTCCATCCTTCTCTGTTCTAATTGTAGGTACCATTGTGTATTGACTCTTCCAACTTTGCTGTGATAGAGGCTGGGTTAAAATGCTGCCAAGGAAAGTGTGTTGTCAACAGCATTAGTCTGAAGGAAGGTGAGGATGACTTCCTGGAGAAGGCTAGAAAGATCAAGAAGTATGGAGCTGCTGTGGTGGTCATGGCATTTGATGAAGTGGGTCAAGTAAGTGATTTCTTTTCTTCAGTTCCTCCTTTTTTCTTGATTTTTATGCACCTTTTCATTATTTGAAACCTTTAAATGTAGTGTCAGACACATCCTCTGAAACCTCATTTTCTTTAAAATGCTTTTAAAAATAATTTTTTATTGCCATTTAGTGTTCTTACTAAAAAAAGAGGTGAAAAAACAGTTTTTCAGCAAAACTAATTAATTCAGAATTCCAAAACTTTTTAAACACTCTATCTGCCATCCTGGGGTGCTTACCTGGAAGTTTTCCAAGCTAATTGGTTGGTTAAAAAAAAAAAAGCAGCCATTACTGATCCCCTTCCCCAGCAAAAGCCTGTTTTTGATTGATGTACCCTTTTAGAAAACATCACTAGCCTATCACAATGTCTAATGGCTGTCCCCCACCCCCACCTCCAGTCTGATATTCTATGTAGTGTTCCATATCTCTCATCCCCCTCCTCAGTAAAAAACATGAAACCCTATTTTTTTAATTAAAAAAATTATTGATATCTTCAAAACTCATTATTTGAATATGAATTTGACAAGTGTCAGCAAATATGAAGCTTCCATATGCAAAGGAGAAAAGAAAGAGATCATGTCTACAAGATCATGCATCTCTGTTAATGTACAGTTTGTTTTTAAAAATCTGTATTAAATTTGACATGGAAGTACTAATACTTCCCTGTTCATCTATATCATTTTGGGTCATTTTTTTATGATGCAATAGTATTTTATTACATTCATATAATTTATTCAGCCTTTCTTGACTTAATAGGAGACCACTTGACTTCCAGTTCTTGGCTTCTGATATGTACATGTGTCTATAAATATATGTGTATATGTGTGTGTGTACGTATGTATGTATTATCATTTTTTAAAATTCCGTTTGCAGAGTTATTAGGATTGCAGACATCATGGAAAACTGTCCAATCTCTTCCTTTGACCAGTCACTCAAAATACTTAGTATTCACATGCTTAGTTAATGGAAAGGAGGACTATGCCTTTTGATGGTAATGGTCCTAATAGTGGCTATTGAATTTGGCCAGAATTTTGTTGGAGACGACCAAGTGTTGACCTCATCAATAACCTTCTGTGAACCTGTCCAAGGTATAAATGACATTTACTAAGTCTTACGTAACCTCTCTTCATTTTGGCTTACATGTGGGCCTTACCTAGGGAATGAATTCCTAAGGGCTTTCAGCATTTTTATATGCTCAAATTTTATATGGAAATTGGAGAAGGGAAAATCTTCAGAAAAGCAGACCAGCATGGGTTAGTTATTGGGAGTGATTTAGTAAAGGAAAAGAAATCCAAGTATTTAACTCAGTAAGCTTTTCAGTGTGTTTTTGAACATTTCTTTAAAAAAACTATGGTGAATTGGACTCTACTGGTATGTTTCAAAATCTTATGTGAAAGTTCTCCAGGCTAATTGGTTAGCTTGAAAACAAAGCAAAACAAAAACTCCCTCCAGCAAAAACCTGTTTTTATTTATTCATATCCTTGCAAAACAGTCCAATACCCTGGCCACGTCTGGCAGTATAGGGCTCATTCTGTTCCTATGGTATCTCACCTCTCTGCTGATAGGTGGGAAACGTCCTCCAGTTTTATTTTTGTGTCCCATTCTCCTCCTCTCCTCAATACCTGTTATGCTCTACCTATCTGACCACTAGTTTTCAGTGTTGTTTTGCTGGATCTTCATCCAGGTCACGTCTGCCAATCATAGATGCCCCCCCTGGACTCTGCCTTGGTCCCTCTTCCCTATACTGTTTCATTTGGTGATCTCATCAGCTCCCATAGATGTAATTATAATTTCTATGCTGCTGATTCTCAGATCTCCTAATCCATCTCTAACCTCTCTGTTGACCTCCAGTTCTTATCTCTAGCTGCCTTTTGGACATCTCTTGAAACGTATATCTTGTAGACGTCTTAAACTTAAAACAGGTCCAAAATTAAACTTATTTTCTTTTCTCCACAAACCTTCTCTCCTTCCAGACTTACTTATTATTGTCAAGGGCATCACCATCCTCCCAGTTCCCCAGACTCACAATCTAGGTGTCATCCTCTACTCCTTACTACCTCTCACCTCTTGTATCCAGTCTGTTGCCAATGCCAGTCGTTTCTGCCATCCTAGCATCTCTCATGTATGCTTCCTTCTCTCCTGACATTACCACTGTCCTCGTGCGAGCCCATCCTCATGCCCGCATTGTTGTCCTAGCCTAATGATTTGCCTGCCTGCCACAAGTCTCTTTACACTCCAGTTTATGCTCCACTTGGCTACCAAAATAATAAAATAATTTTTCTAAAGCTCAGATCTGACTGTATCACAGATATATACCCCAATAAACTACTATGGTTCCCTACCTTCTCTAGGATCAAATACAGAACCCTCTATTTGACATTCAAAGCCCTTTATAAGCTACCCTTTCCTCTTCTCCCCCTTCTAGTCTTTCTATACCTCTTCCCTCACCCCACATACTCTTCCTTCCAGTAACACTGGTCTCCTTGCTGTTCCTCATATAAGACTTTCTATTTGCTACCTCTGGACATTTTCTCTGGCTGTCACCCATGCCTGGAATGCTCTCTCACCTCATCTCCGTCTCCTGGCTTCCCTGATTTCCTTCAAGTCCCAGCTAAAGTCCCACCTTCTACAGGAAGCCTTTCCCAATCCCTCTTAATTCTTGTGCCTTCCCTCTATTAGTTATTTGTGTTTATCTTATATATAACTTGTTTGTACATATTTGTTTGCATATTGTCGCTTCCATTAGATTATGAGCTCCTTGAGGGCAGGCCTGCCTTTTGCCTTTCTTTGTATCCTCAGCACTTAGTACAGTGTCTGGCATGTAGAAGGCACTTAATAAATTTTCATTGACTTACTATGAGTGTGATGATGAGCTTTTCATCCCCATCTCTTCCCAATGACCTTGAAGTCAGCATTCATTCCTGCTCAGGGCCCTCCTTGTTATGTGTTGTCCCCCTCATTCTTTCCTTCTCCCCATAGTGATCTCCAGGAAAATGAAAGGTAGCCCTTCTACACAAAAACTTTGAGGGAACCTTCCTTTCCCCTCCCTCTCATTTGCTATTAGTTGTAATTGGCTCTGCCTAGAGAGCCCCTTTTTGAACAAACATATGCAAACTCATGCAGCCAAATGGATGTTGTCCACCCCACCATAGTCATTTCAGGAGACTATAAACAGACTCCGTCAATGCTCTTACTCTTTGAATGACGTAGGGTTGAACTTTTCCTCTCTCTGCTCTTAGAACCAGTAGTACATTCTTTGGTGGTGGCAAATCTTCCTCCTTTGAGGGTAGTTTTGATTTTTGAAATAGATCTAAATCTTGTGAACAAGGTGGGTGATCAAACATTGCTTCCAAAATGTAAATTTGGTAAATGAGGTGGGTCAGGAAAATAGTATTTGGGTTTAAAAAAAAAATGAGATGCATTTATAAAGAAATGGCACTTTTATATCCCAAAGAGATCAAAGAAAGAAGAAAAGGACTCAAGTATAATAATATTTATAGAAGCTTTTTCTGTTATAGCAAAGACCTGGAAAATAATGAAGACAAGGTTGAACGAATTTTGTTATGAATTCAGTAGAATAGTGCTGTAAGAGATGGGTTCGGAAAAACCTGAGAAGACTTGTGGGAATTGATGCAGAGTGAAGTGAGAGAAGATCCAGGAGAACAATTTATACAGTAACAACATTACAGACAATAAGAACTCTGAGAGACTTTAGAACTTTATCAAGCAATAATCAGTCATGATTCCAGAGGACTGATGATGAAGTGTGTTACCAACCTCTTGACAGAGAGGTATAATGCCCTCAGGATACTAAGGCACACATTTACAAACCTAGCAAATACGGCATTTTCTTTTGCTTGACTATAAATATTTATTACAAGAAATTTGTCTTTTTTCTTTTTCTTCCGATTTTGGGGTGGAGTGGGAGAGATTAAGATGGGCTAGGAATAAGACAGTCAGAAAAAGGAAAAAAGAAAAGAAAGGGTCATGGAAGCATTTTTTAAAAAATGCACATAAAGAGAACAGAAGGCCAGAAAGAATCTCAGACAAGCAGCACAGCTTTGAAAGTTGCATGTTAAATTTATTAAATCTTTAAAAGGAAAAGCAGACTGTTCATAATACAGATAGGCAATTTCTTGAATAATCCATCTTGTTTTGTTTTATGTACATGGAAATACCCATTTTTTGGGTGTTTCAAGTTCAGAATAACTCGTATGGCATGTAAGCTCTGAAAGCAAATGCAGTGACAGCATAACGGAAGAAGAAGGTTGTGCTTGCAAAGTAAACTCTCTGATGGATAGTCCACATTTTTGTATTTGAGTTCTGGAGTGTTTGTGGGGGAAAAAAAGCAACCATATGAAAACTCATTGCCCTCGTGTGTGTGTGTGTGTGTGTGTGTGTGTGTGTGTGTGTGTGTGTGTG